>NC_056730.1:960170752-960483252 GCF_019279795.1 Protopterus annectens | reverse complement strand
TGGGGTTAGGCTGCAGCAGAAAAGTAGTGTCCCTGCTGGATCATGGCTATGCCCCCTGACTCACCTTTCCTCTCCCCAGTGTGTACATATACTTGAGAGAAGAGAGGGTCATGCATGGGTAGGTACAGGAAATATGGGCTACATTGTTACAGAGGCAGTAGGACAATAAACAAAATAACATATTAAGTTTGGATATTAACTGCACAACAGAACCATAATGGTCTCAAGAAAACAATTCTGCTCAGCTAAAAGGCTGGCAACATGTAAAGGCCAAAGGAGTCTGTACTTTATGCAGTGCATGATCTGTTCTGTTATAAATAACATTAATTATGGCATAATCATTACACCAGTACTGCTCATAACTATCTGATCTGTGCCATTTACAGTGGATTAGATTAGGATAACCTGACTGAGGTTATGTTTAGAGGCTTCAGTTCTTCTGATGATTCTTTACTCCGAGATCAACATTTCTTTATTTAGGCTGCAAGATGCTAGTAACAGGGTTATCTCACTGATTGCCCATAAACAGTACTGGTAAAACTGTAGAGTTCCTCAAGATTCTGTGGCTGACCTCTTCTTATTCTCATTTTTTATGAATAATTTTAGCAGTTGTCATCCTTCTAAGCAGGCCATATTATGTATCAATGATTTGTTCCTCTTTTACACAAATAATCATAAATCATTACCAAGGACAATAAAACAATGACCTTGTTTGTGTAACCTAATTGTGGCGAAAGGAGATACCACCAGCCCAGCTAGCTGGAATTTTGTAAATAATTATATGTCATTTGCGAATATCGAAATGATTTATATAAGATGCTCGTGTTACAAATGTATTAGAACTGTATGCCATGTGTATATCAAACTACTTGTACAGATGTGTGTATTGAAAAGGTATATGTAAAATGCTTGTGTTTAAAATGGGTCCACAGTGTTCCCTACTAGAAGAGAACAGAAATGTACATGCACTATTGTAACTGTTTAAATGAATACAGGAGGTTAACCCCAGTCCAGAAAACTTCAGAAAAATATATGAAATTAAATTACTTTGTAGACTAAGTCATAAAAGATGGTATCTTTCAGTTCTCAATGCAGCAAGAGACATAAAGTCTGTGCTAGGACGCTTTCTGTATTGTCTCTAGAATGAACTAAGTGCTAGTCTTGAAAGCATGAAGGAATGCAATTGTTTTATGACTTCCAGCATCTGCCAAAGATCTGAGCAAAGCCCTTGTCTATGTGTTTTTACAGGTAGATGCTTAATGCTATCAGCTGCCATCAATGGTTGTTTTGCCTGGGAACTAGGGTCAGATGACAAGAAGTGATGTCATTCTGTAGCTATCCCAGCAGTAATAGTTTAGATATTATTTTGAGAGGTCTCTTAGTGAGACAGAGTTTTCTGCATTCTGTCTTGGACCTGACAACAACTGAAGATCAATTTACCACATCTGCCTTACTCTATTAGTAAGTTCTTAGGCTTTAGTATAATTCTCCTAGTTTCAGTCAGGAATATAGTGAAGCTTAGTTTAGTTATCTGAGACTGTCCTGCAATGTTGTTTTAAATATTTCCTGTGGTTTTGAACTCTGATGTCACTGTGAATATATATTTAGTATTGTCTTGTTCTTTTATTATTTATTATTAAATATATTTAAGCCGTTCATTGTGGCTGATCTGTGTAGAGATATTTAACTTTTAAGAGTACTTGAAAATTTAGGGTCTATATTAGAACACCGAACGTTCAAAATTTCGAGTGTTCTAATATCGACCCATTTTCATCGAACGCTGAAAATATCGAAGAAACAGAAAACCAAATTATTTTCCTAGGAAAAAATTTGGTTGTCCGTTTCTGTTGATTCAGCATTTTCAGCACTGTGGTGGAAAGTTACGGGTCGGGTTCAGGTAAGTGTGCGATTGTGTGGACGTGAGGGTTAGGGCAGAGTAGGTGAGTTAGGGTTAGGGCGCAGGTGAGGTGACTGTGACAGACCTTAGGGTTATGGTTTGGGTTAAGGTAAGTGGATAGTGAGTGGTGTATATATAGTTTAGTGTAGGGTTAGGTGTAAGAGTTTAGGTGTACGTGTGTGGATTGCTGTTTGTTTGGTGTGCTTGTGTTGTGTGTTTGTGTTTTGGAACAGTGAATTTTTTCCCTAGGAAAAAATTTGCTGTTCTGAATGTTCGATGTTTTAAATTTTCGATTCATACAGTTTGATATTAGAACACTCGAAATTTTGAATGTTCGGTGTTCTAATATAGACCCAATATTTATTTGCTGATGCTGTGTGGGCTACTTCTAATAGCCTAGCTCTTGGTCAAACTACCATTTGTATTAATATTAATGTTACACAGTAAGATTGGACACCCTTTGTTAAGGGCCCTAAAGTAGCTGATAAGGAGTGACTGGTAGCAGTAATTACTTTATAGTCTGGGGAGAAGGGGGCATAGATAGTAAACCTGTGCCAGCCTCTTCTAGATGGAGGTGTGTGCGTGTGTAAATCAAACCTCAAAGAGTGTGTGTCAGCTACTTGGGCAGGGACATGAAGCACTGGTTGTACAGAAAGGGTGATGGAGTTCTTGGCTTGGTCACTCAGGTGAGATCTCAACTCTATAGCTGTGCCAATGGAAAGTCTTATTGGGGATCTGGAGAAAGAGGGAGAAACCAGCCCGGATTGACTGTGGTCTCTGTGTGCTGTTAGGAGAAAATGGACTTAATGCAGAGAGCTGCATCTGGAAATACTATGTGTGTACCTGTCATCCTCCCAGTGAACTTCCCCCATTTTTGACAGTGGTGGGGATTGAGGCTCCATGATTACTGGTGCTGTGGTGGGTTATCACAGTCAATACTTCTTTCACCTTACTGACAACCACAAAGGTTTGCAGAGAAAGTTACTACAGACATTCTGGGGCTGTATGCTGATAAGGAACAACAATTCTGAAATGCATTACTGTGAATGATAGTCAGAAAAGTGAAAAAAAATTAGATGTGTTTACAGTTGGTTATTTTTGAGGGTAGGGTAAGAAGGCATGCTGTTATATAGGTCTATCAGCAGCAGGTTGAAATATGTTACATGTTCTATTTGTTCTTTCACTTTTGCCCCAGTCTGACATCAGGGGGGGTACACAGAAGGTGGCTTTCTTTTGAGGTAAGGGTGAAGAGCCTTGCTGTTCATATATTGGACAGCAGCTACTTGAACGTGGTCATTTGTGTCTTCATCCCAGTGCCTTCATCCCATTCTAGTACCAGAAGGATACACAAAAGGTGACTATTTTTTCTTGGTGGTGAGGGGGTAGGTGGCAGGCACTATTCCAAGATGCAATTAATGTATTCTCATAAGAATTTATTTTCTCAGTTTATTGTGGACTGTTATTTTGCCTGACACAACTTATTTCTTCCTTGAAAGAAAAAGAGACAGAATTTCATTTCTTACTTTTGTATTTTCCTTAGTCTATTATTTTAACTAAGGGTTGGAAATAGTTTTAAAATGCACCTCAGAACATCTATAACCCTTCTGATAGGATATTGGCCCCTAGACCTCTAGTTTAATGGAATTATTTATTCTATATTTATTACAGTACACCTGTTGCTAGCTAGGGTGTGTTGAAAAGATGCAGGAAAAAGCCAAGTTGAAAAGTAAGAATGAATTTCTTTTCTTAATGATGACTTTTCTTCAAGCCATCATTGAATCAAAACATTGGGGAAAAAGTCTGAAATGCACCTCAGAACATCCAGAAACCATATATCCCCTAGCTTAATTCAGTTGTTTCTTCCACAGTTATTAACGTGCAGCCTGGCCAAGTTAGGGTGTGTTGAATGGATGCAGGAATAAGCTGAAAAAGAAGACAAAATGTGAGAAAAGGTAGAAAAAATAATCTAGATTATGTGAGTAGCTTGTTACTGGGGGAGTGCTGGGATGTGTGTGTGTGTGTGTGTGTGTGTGTGTGTGTGTGTGTGTGCATGTGCTTGTGTGTGTGTGTGTGTGTGTGTGTGTGTGTGTGTGTGTGTGTGTGTGTGTGTGTGTGTAAGTGTGCGAGAGAGTGGCCAGTGAAGGGTACCATGGAGCCCTTTGCCTAGGCTGCCATTTCATACAAGGCCAGACTACAGTTTATACAGTACACAGTAACCAAACATATTGCATTGCAAAGTGTGTGGCATTTCATATAAGGCCAGACTACAGCTTATACAGTACACAGTAACCAAACATATTGCATTGCAAAGTGTGTGCCATTTCATATAAGGCCAGACTACAGCTTATACAGTACACAGTAACCAAACATACTGCATTGCAAAGTGTGTAAGAGAGAGAGAGAGAGAGAGAGAGAGAGAGAGACAGAGAGAGAGAGAGAGCAAATGACTAATTAGCATATGCCTCTTCCCTGGACTGCCTCATTAGCATACAGCCAGTCCTACATGGTTCTGCATGTCTATACCAGAGCACAGTGCTACACCATGTTAGGGTTGTTTATGAATTAAAAAGGTTACAACAATGTGTTCACATTGTGGCAACCATTAGGAATCCCCCCATGTTTCTGAATGCTGGGTTTGTAATGTACAAGAAACAATAACAAAATAAATATATGCGAATGAGGCGAAGTAAAAAACGACATTTATTTGTAGAAACACTGTAATTGGATTCTGTGGAAGGTGAATTAAAATGTAGTGTGATGTTTTGGAGCTCACAAACAATATGTAGTTATACAGGTGCTGTAACAATGTTGTAGCAAAGTGTTTAAAGAGTTAATTAATTTGTCCATTCTGTAATGGTTTGTATAATGGTTGAGTAGATAGGTAATTATTATATTTGTGTTGCATTAGGTTTGCAGTCAGATTTGTTAATAAAGGATAAATGTTTTAAAAAATGTGCATATGTCTGCCAAACTGAGTATACTGGCATTAGCCTAGACTAAAACAACTTCAGAATCCACACACACTGCATACATGCTGTTGCAGTACTGTTTAATGTCCTCACCATTACCAGCACACTGTCAACAGCACAGCTTAACAATCTGTTGCTGCTAAGTACATCACCAGTCAAAGAATTTGGCTGCTGATTTGCTGATCTTGATGATGTTAGTTTTAAGTGGATGGGAATTGCCCAGTAATTATATTTTCACTCAGACTCACAGTGTCTACACACTTAGAATTATGACTTTACCCTTCACATTCATGCTCAGAACTAATGAATTGCTTATATTCTAAAATTAATACCCAGTTTAGAGTCCAGTTTTCATGCTATCAGGCAGATTGTCACACCTTGATTAAAAGTATATTTATCTTAACAAAATATAACTCATACCCACATTTTGTTGCTACTTTCTCCACATTCAATAACTCAAAGCTCTAAACTTTCTTAATAAGCTATCCTGATTTGTAGTTCTTTCCTTAGCTACAGAGCAACATTGCATTTGTCTGTCTAAAGCTAGCTTTCTTAATGGCACTTTTGTACTAGCCATGAAATATACTCTGTAAATTAAAAGTACACAATTCCCTCCGCTACATACACACACACACAAATGCCCACACTCTTGTCTCTTTCTTCCTTGCTGGTCCAGTCTGAGCATTTAAATCCTAGTCATTTTTGCAAAGTTCTCTTTATTCTTTTTTATAAGCTTCCATTTGCAAGTAAGGCATTCTTTCTTCACTTTTATCTTTCATCCTTTTAGGAGTATAAATTTAGTGATATTTCTTTTGTGGTATTTCTCAGTCTTGAGTAAAGGAGATCACCCACTTGCTCTTCAAATAAATAAATATTAGTGATGTTTTAAGTGATACTGTAAAGGTCTAGAGGGAAAAGTTTACTTTTTTGCTAATGCAACAAGCCTATGCAATAAATTACTATACAAGAATGGACCGAAAGGCTGAGAAGAGACTTGGCAACACTGAATATAAAATCTGCTGTTTGGCAGCTGATGTTCAATACAAAAATGCTCAATAATGCATCTAGGAAGCTAATGCACAGGGAAGAATTACACAGCTAAAGGGTAAGTAGTGGCAACATTTAATGAGAATAGACTCTTAGGGGAAATCAGATGACCTAATTCAATAAGGCAGTAATGAAGCCAGATGGGATACTGAGATACATAAGAAGAAGCACCGGCAGTCAGAAATACGAAACACAGGAGTCATGGAAGCCCCATCTTTCTAAGGACACAGATATGACAGAAGCAATTCATCACCGAATAACAACATGATGCATAATCTGCACCAAAAGCCATAATGGGCAGAGAGAGACTACATGAACTTAAAATCTTGAAGAAAGAAGACAAATAGGGACAGAATGAAAACTTTCTAATACCTAAGCGACTACCATTTTTCTAGAAAGAGATGTATAACAAAAATATGGCAAGATTTGAAAAAACAAGACAGTTCAGGAAAGACACGGAGACATATTATTTTACAAAAAAAAGTGGTTTACTGGACAACTAGGTGACGCAGCATCACATCGAAAACAATAAAAACAATAACAAAATTCAGACATGATTAAAGCATACCTTAGGAGGTTCTTACAAGGGGTGGGATAAAATAAAGAAGTGGATAGCTAATAAGGACTTCTAGCTTAGACAATAAATAGAAATATGGACAGGACAAGTGGGTTAGTGGTCCTTAGTAGCAATCAGAATCCAGTCAAAATCTCTGTTTGTATGGATATAGCAGTGAACTATGGTAATCCATAAACAACGCCTAGAATATAAATTGATATTACCTTTTCAGTGCAAAGTTGTTAACATTGATATTTTTCACTGACTTAAATCTCTTAGTGGATTCACTGCACATTTTGTATTTCATACTGCCTGACCTGTCCTGTGAGAATATAACATAGTTTGAAGTGCTGCTGAATTTGCCATATCAGCCTAGCTTTGCTGAACTCAAGAAAGATACAGATGGTATTAAAGATAATCCTTTACAAAGAATAAGATATGAAAATATTAATAACTGTTAGAACAGAATTAATCGATAATATATTTGGTGTCCATCACAGTTTTAGTCCCCAGCATCATGGGTATATGCAGTAGTGACATATCCCTTCATGATGTGAAAAGCTGCCTTTGAATGCACAAGATGAATCTTTCAGAGCTGATTTGCAGTTTGGGGAGGAGGGTGACACAGCAAAAATATGTTTTGAAGTTGCTTCAAAAATAAGTTACAAGATTTTTATTTATGAAAAGGGTAGTGACCAGATAGACTACTAACAATTTACATGAGATTCTCTTGCCCTTGTTCTCATTACAGATTTAAAAGGTACTCATAGGCATGCAGAATAAAAATACATTTGAATGGTTGTACTGTGGTAGACTATCTAGATTTGAATGGTTGTACTGTGGTAGACTACCTAGTTCCTTTGCATCTTGACTGTCCAGCACCCTTTTGCTCTGCTTGACCAGTTCCTTTTTTTTCCCAACTGGTTATATCCTCTAGCAGTGGAGGTGAAGGTGGTTGCAGATGGGTCATCATCCATGACAACCTGATTTTTTTCTGAAGCATCCTACCCCTCATTCTCTTGGACAGCTAATATGATGCAGACCTTATTTTGCTAAGCCATGAGGTTGCAGAGTTCTACTCACCCACAGTCTTCCTGGAATGCATGCAATTCTTAAGTAGATTCATACTCTTTGGTTTGCTCCCTTTTGCATAGAAATGTGCTTCTGGGCCACTCCCCAGATAGTATTACTGGGTCAAACCTCAGACAAATTCCTCCACCTGGGATGGGTAGTTGATAGTTGTTCAGTTCCATCCCTCCATTAACGCAGGATGGCTAAGATGTAGTGAGGGCTCCAGTCCTCAATATATGGAATAACATAATAGACTTGACTATGGTGATAAAAAGTATGTTACTGCTATGGAAGCGACTTCAAGGCTTTAATAATAATGCAAAGCACATTGTCAATGTGATTTCAAACAAAAACAAATGTGTTTTAAAATGTGGTTTATTATATATTATTAATCATGTTTGGATACTAATGCAACTGAAAACATTACCCAATAAATACGATAAAACTATTTGGTCCATGTTATGCTGTGCAGAGAACAGTACAAATGGAGAACAGTTTATGACAAAAATCATGTAATATAATACAGTAATATACTTGTAGGTTAATAAGCGGAAGTATAAAATATTCAATTCAATAAAGTGTTGCTGCTTCTCTGCAGGATAGATGTAACCTTTTCAGTTATACTGCAAGCATCTGAATGGTGTGAACATATCACATAGTTAAATATAGAGCCATCTTATTTGTCTTTACTTGTTTCAGAGAAGAATTACATTTTTCCATTACCACCCAGCAGTGGTACACTCACTACTCAGAACACATTATTCAAACTGCTGTGTGATACTGCGCTTCATGACAGGTGCAGGGATATACTGACAAAAATGTGTGTTTCTACCTATATATAATCTCAGTGCATCCTAAACTTTATGGCACATGTTTTATAGTTTTTATTAATTGCAGACAGTAGTGACTAATGCATTGGATAAAAGGGATAAACACTTGTGATTAGGTGACAGTGAGAAAGAGTGGTAAGAGGTAATGCAGTGCATTAAACCTACTGGCTTTTGACAGAAGTAATAAGACAGTCATCTATATTACTTAAAGCATATTTTCAGTGCCAGCATAAATTACTGATCCATCTTATGAAACCTTGCTGCTTGCCATATACATGTTTATGTCCTAAACTTAGATTAATCAACAAGTAAAGGAAAAAGATAATTAAATTCCAGCATTCTGTTACACTTCAGTATATGAACACATGCTGTTCACAGATGGAAAAAAAACATTAGTTTCATTAGTGATTCATACAGCACTCAGCCACTGACATTTATCAATACGTGCTTCATAAATGGGACATATAATTTATTAGCTGTATTACTATGTGACTTATATGACATTCCCAGACATATCTACCATGCAGACACATGTCTGATGTACTATGGAATTCAGTGAATGTGTCATACTGCTGGGACTCTTGCAGTTTCTTTTTTGACATCTCCACCCCCCCCCCCCGTTTTGTTTGTGGGAATGTTATCTTGAATTGCAAATCACAATTGCAATAATCTACCGTGTTTGAGTTGTACTGTTATTGAACAGAAGGCTGTGAGGATATATCTATTTGGAATAAATATGAACACAGCAAGAGTTTATAATCCACCTGCTTTGGAATGGAATAATACTATACTATACAGATGTGGGCCTCAGATTGCTGTTTCTTATACAAGTGCTGTATTAAATTAAAACTTGAAATCTCTGATTGCCAGGTGATGAGCAGCTTTTGCTGTGCAAGGCACAGTATTTTGCAGCTCCAGCAATAAACTATTGAGTTACACAATGCATATTTACATAATTCATAAACAAGTCTACTAACTTATATCTGAACAGGGTTACATACATGTGCTACATGCACAGCTGGTCCGCTGTGTATACTTGAACTGAGTGACTCAGAAAAGTTGTACAATATTACAGACAGGATGGAGCAGAGAATCAGATGTCTGTTCCTAACACCGATGGACTTACGATGCCCTTGTCAGTGTTTAATGATGCCCCAAATATCTTACTTTTATTACATGGTACAGCACGGACAAGCCATACTTGGCCCTACACCAGATATTTTGTTGAATGGCTGACCCGTACTGCACACTTTCTGCTACCTTTATGAACTGCTCCCTAGGTAGAAGATGTATTTGGATTTCACTTTCTCTGATGAGTAGTTTTGAAATTTGGTGGAAGGCAAGTATGACGTTGAAATTCCCCACGAATTCAATGCCCATGGATCATCAACAGTTATTTAATGTACGAGTTCTGTGAATATAGATTTGTACTTTAGCATTTCTGAGATAATAAACATCTTAAATTTTATCTCACTTTGACATCATAGATGTCAGCACATGCATTGGAGTATACTCCGCAGCATGAAACGGTGAAAGCATACTGCAGTAAAATTAAAGACATTAACGGTAATTTAAAAGCACATACATATGGCACAGTTTTAGATTAGAATTAATTACTACATGGATGTTCACTATAGGAGCAGTACACTGAAATAGTAAATGCTTTAAGATGGTTCCAGATAAGGCCTGGAGGATAGTGTGTGTGTGTGTGTGTGTGTATGTGTGTGTGTGTGTGTGTGTGTGTGTGTGTGTGTGTGTGTGTGTGTGTGTGTGTGTGTGTGTGTGTGTGTGTGTGTGTGTGTGTGTGTGTGGTGCACTCATTCCTTATGGACTGGATGAATGTTAGAAAGAATACTGTCAGAAAAAAAATCATCTGGCAGAAGATACAGGCACTCCATACAGTCATTTATAGCAACTTATTTTTGTGCACATCTGTTAAATGTTGGAATTATCTTGATTATTTTGTTGTGGAAAGTGATAACAGTGAATGCTGCAGCACAGGTTCAAGGTAAGTTTATGAAGTGTTAGTAAGTTGTAGTTGGTGCAATGAAGTCAGGACTAACTGTCTAGCTGTCCAAAATATATTGCAATTTTTCCATTAACACGATAGTCCACAAATTATAAAATAGTAGCAGATCTTGCAACTGACATTCAACTGAAGTTTAAAACATTTTTAAAGAAGAGAGTAACATGGTTTTGATTACTCTGTTATACCATGGATAGTAAAAATGAGTCAAGTGACAGGCAAATCTATTTGCTGGAAAATGTTTACATAACCCCATAACCCACATAAAAACGATACATCTGCATAGCAAAACAAGTGTGTGAATTAAAAAAAAACGTTCATTTATTAACTTTAAAAGACAATAAAACATAGCCATATAAATCATAGCTTTCTGTTCATGAACGGATAGTTGTAAACTAAAGCACTTTGAGTTTGTTGTACCTGGTTTATGTTCTTGAATGATGTTCAGTCTGCAAGGTTTTTACCTCAAGAAGGCTTTATGCCTTTAAACTTCTAAGAAACTCCAGACATGAATTGTTCAATAAAAATGATCGAAGCACCGGCAGTCAGAAATACGAAACACAGGAGTCATGAGCCCATCTTTCTAAGGACACAGATATGACGAAACAATTCATCACAGACAACAACATGATGCATAATCTGCACCAAAAAGCCATAATGGGCGAAGAGACTGCATGAACTTAAAATCTTGAAGAAAAGAAGACAAATAGGGACAGAATGAAAACTTTCTAATACCTAGCGACTACCATTTTTCTAGAAAGAGATGTATAACAAAAATATGGCAAGATTTGAAAAAAAAACAAGACAGTTCCAGGAAAGACACGAGGAGACATATTATTTTACAAAAAAGTGGTTTACTGGACAACTAGGTGACAACAGCATCACATCGAAAACAATAAAACAATAACAAAATTCAGACATGATTAAAGCATACCTTAGGAGGTTCTTACAAGGGGTGGGATAAAATAAAAGAAGTGGATAGCTAATAAGGACTTCTAGCTTAGACAATAAATGAGAAATATGGACAGGACAAGTGGGTTATTGGTCCTTGGTAGCAATCAGGAATCCAGTCAAAATCTCTGTTTTATATGGATATAGCAGTGAACTATGGTAATCCATAAACAACGCCTAGGGGCTTATAAATTGATATTACCTTTTCAGTTACGAAGTTGTTAACATTGATATTTTTCACTGACTTAAATCTCTTAGTGGATTCACTGCACATTTTGTATTTCATACTGCCTGAGCCTGTCCTGTGAGAATATGACATAGTTTGATGCTGCTGAATTTGCCATATCAGCCTAGCTTTGCTGAACTCAAGAAAGATACAGATGGTAGTATTAAGATAATCCTTTACAAGAATAAGATATGAAAATATTAATAACACATTAGAACAGAATTAATCGATAATATATTTGGTGTCCATACACAGTTTTAGTCCCAACATCATGGGTATATGCAGTAGTGACATATCCCTTCATGATGTGAAAAGCTGCCTTTGATGCACAAGATGAATCTTTCAGAGCTGATTTGCAGATTTAGGGGGAGGAGGGTGACACAACAAAAATATGTTTTGAAGTTGCTTCAAAAATAAGTTACAAAGATTTTATTTATGAAAAGGGTAGTGACCAGATAGACTACTAACAATTTACATGAGAGATTCTCTTGCCCTTGTTCTCATTACAGATTTAAAAAAGGTACTCATAGGCATGCAAGAATAAAAAATACATTTGAATGGTTGTACCTGTGGTAGACTATCTAGATTTGAATGGTTTGTGTACTGTGGTAGACTACCTAGTTCCTTTGCATCTTGACTGTCCAGCACCCTTTGCTCTGCTTGACCAGTTCCTTTTTTCCCAACTGGTTGTATCACTCTAGCTTGAGTGGAGGTGAAGGTGGTTTGCAGATGGGTCATACATCCATGACAACCTGATTTTTTTCTGATGCATCCTACCCCTCATTCTCTTGGACAGCTAATATGATGCAGACCTTATTTTGCTAAGCCATGAGGTTGCAGAGTTCTACTCACCCACAGTCTTCCTGGAATGCGCCCACAATTCTTAAGTAGATTCATTACTCTTTGGTTTGCTCCATTTTGCCACTAGGGAAATGTGCTTCTGGGCCCTCCCCAGATAGTATTACTGGAATTCAAACCTCAGACAAATTCCTCTCCACCTGGGATGGGTGGTTGATAGTTGTTCCAGTTCCATCCCTCCATTATTACGCCCATAGGATGGCTAAGATGTAGTGAGGGGGCTCAGGTCCTCAATATATGGAATAACATAATAGACTTGACTATGGTGATAAAAAGTATGTTACTGCTATGGAAGGCGACTTCAAGGGCTTTAATAATAATGCAAAGCACATTGTCAATGTGATTTCAAACAAAAACAAATGTGTTTTAAAATGTGGTTTATTATATATTATTAATCATGTTTGGATACTAATGCAACTGAAAACATTACCCAATAAATACGATAAAACTATTTGGTCCATGTTATGCTGTGCAGAGAACAGTACAAATGGAGAACAGTTTATGACAAAAATCATGTAATATAATACAGTAATATACTTGTAGGTTAATAAGCGGAAGTATAAAATATTCAATTCAATAAAGTGTTGCTGCTTCTCTGCAGGATAGATGTAACCTTTTCAGTTATACTGCAAGCATCTGAATGGTGTGAACATATCACATAGTTAAATATAGAGCCATCTTATTTGTCTTTACTTGTTTCAGAGAAGAATTACATTTTTCCATTACCACCCAGCAGTGGTACACTCACTACTCAGAACACATTATTCAAACTGCTGTGTGATACTGCGCTTCATGACAGGTGCAGGATATACTGACAAAAATGTGTGTTTCTACCTATATATAATCTCAGTGCATCCTAAACTTTATGGCACGTTTTATAGTTTTTATTAATTGCAGACAGTAGTGACTAATGCATTGGATAAAGGGATAAACACTTGTGATTAGGTGACAGTGAGAAAGAGTGGTAAGAGGTAATGCAGTGCATTAAACCTACTGGCTTTTGACAGAAGTAATAAGACAGTCATCTATATTACTTAAAGCATATTTTCAGTGCCAGCATAAATTACTGATCCATCTTATGAAACCTTGCTGCTTGCCATATACATGTTTATGTCTAAACTTAGATTAATCAACAAGTAAAGGAAAAGATAATTAAATTCCAGCATTCTGTTACACTTCAGTATATGAACACATGCTGTTCACAGATGGAAAAAAAACATTAGTTTCATTAGTGATTCATACAGCACTCAGCCACTGACATTTATCAGTACGTGCTTCATAAATGGGACATATAATTTATTAGCTGGCACAATATTACTATGTGACTTATATGACATTCCCAGACATATCTACCGTGCAGACACATGTCTGCTGTACTATGGAATTCAGTGAATGTGTCATACTGCTGGGACTCTTGCAGTTTCTTTTTTGACATCTCCACCCCCCTCCCCCGTTTTGTTTGTGGGAATGTTATCTTGAATTGCAAATCACAATTGCAATAATCTACCATGTTTGAGTTGTACTGTTATTGAACAGAAGGCGGTGAGGATATATCTATTTGGAATAAATATGAACACAGCAAGAGTTTATAATCCACCTGCTTTGGAATGGAATAATACTATACTATACAGATGTGGGCCTCAGACTGCTGTTTCTTATACAAGTGCTGTATTAAATTAAAACTTGAAATCTCTGATTGCCAGGTGATGAGCAGCTTTTGCTGTGCAAGGCACAATATTTTGCGCTCCAGCAATAAACTATTGAGTTACACAATGCATATTTACATAATTCATAAACAAGTCTACTAACTTATATCTGAACAGGGTTACATACATGTGCTACATGCACAGCTGGTCCGCTGTGTATACTTGAACTGAGTGACTCAGAAAAGTTGTACAATATTACAGACAGGATGGAGCAGAGAATCAGATGTCTGTTCCTAACACCGATGGACTTACGATGCCCTTGTCAGTGTTTAATGATGCCCCAAATATCTTACTTTTATTACATGGTACAGCACGGACAAGCCATACTTGGCCCTACACCAGATATTTTGTTGAATGGCTGACCCGTACTGCACACTTTCTGCTACCTTTATGAACTGCTCCCTAGGTAGAAGATGTATTTGGATTTCACTTTCTCTGATGAGTAGTTTTGAAATTTGGTGGAAGGCAAGTATGACGTTGAAATTCCCCACGAATTCAATGCCCATGGATCATCAACAGTTATTTAATGTACGAGTTCTGTGAATATAGATTTGTACTTTAGCATTTCTGAGATAATAAACATCTTAAATTTTATCTCACTTTGACATCATAGATGTCAGCACATGCATTGGAGTATACTCCGCAGCATGAAACGGTGAAAGCATACTGCAGTAAAATTAAAGACATTAACGGTAATTCAAAAGCACATACATATGGCACAGTTTTAGATTAGAATTAATTACTACATGGATGTTCACTATAGGAGCAGTACACTGAAATAGTAAATGCTTTAAGATGGTTCCAGATAAGGCCTGGAGGATAGTGTGTGTGTGTGTGTATGTGTGTGTGTGTGTGTGTGTGTGTGTGTGTGTGTGTGTGTGTGTGTGTGTGTGTGTGTGTGTGTGTGTGTGTGTGTGTGTGTGTGTGTGTGTGCGTGCACTCATTCCTTATGGACTGGATGAATGTTAGAAAGAATACTGTCAGAAAAAAAATCATCTGGCAGAAGATACAGGCACTCCATACAGTCATTTATAGCAACTTATTTTTGTGCACATCTGTTAAATGTTGGAATTATCTTGATTATTTTGTTGTGGAAAGTGATAACAGTGAATGCTGCAGCACAGGTTCAAGGTAAGTTTATGAAGTGTTAGTAAGTTGTAGTTGGTGCAATGAAGTCAGGACTAACTGTCTAGCTGTCCAAAATATATTGCAATTTTTCCATTAACACGATAGTCCACAAATTATAAAATAGTAGCAGATCTTGCAACTGACATTCAACTGAAGTTTAAAACATTTTTAAAGAAGAGAGTAACATGGTTTTGATTACTCTGTTATACCATGGATAGTAAAAATGAGTCAAGTGACAGGCAAATCTATTTGCTGGAAAATGTTTACATAACCCCATAACCCACATAAAAACGATACATCTGCATAGCAAAACAAGTGTGTGAATTAAAAAAAAAAACGTTCATTTATTAACTTTAAAAGACAATAAAACATAGCCATATAAATCATAGCTTTCTGTTCATGAACGGATAGTTGTAAACTAAAGCACTTTGAGTTTGTTGTACCTGGTTTATGTTCTTGAATGATGTTCAGTCTGCAAGGTTTTTACCTCAAGAAGGCTTTATGCCTTTAAACTTCTAAGAAACTCCAGACATGAATTGTTCAATAAAAATGATCTAATTTATTAAGAAATGAGGGATGGGATGTAGACAGTTCAACCTTAAGATGTAACTCCGTGGAAAGGTGGCACCTAGTAAATTATACAATCAGGCTACCACGGAGCTTGACACACTCAGTTGCACAAATAGTTCTGATACTTATCTACAGGTAATGCTTGTGTTTTCTCCCTCCGCTTTATGATTGTAATACACTACTCCAGTGTAAATGCTTGGGCATGGATAGGTGTCCTTGTTTCCTTTCTGCAGTAACTCAAAACTCAATTAAAGCTGACAAGAAGGTTTGCTACATGCACCATTAGTTGAACTACTTAAAGCCCAATATTTCACCCTCAAGCATTACTGATAATTATACAGTGTCTTATAATAATGTGTTTATTAAAGATTGCCCTGTTTCACTGCCTCATAAGTCACTCAACTGGTTTGGCTGTAAAATGTAGCAAGAGAAAGAACTGTTCATGCAGGGAGAGATCATGTAAATATTTACTTTACAAACAACCCATTTTTTTTGTCACAAAGTAAGGGGCATTCTCCTTGTCAGTAAGTTTCATGTTAACAAACTGAGGGATTTACAGGATGTTCCTAAGCATTTCTAGTCACAGAGAAATATTCATTCATTTGGGTCTAATTTCATAACCAGGTGAAAAAATGCTAATATCTCTGTAGATTGTACTTGCAAACTTGTTTTATGAGTTTGTAGGTGTTCTTTCTAGCTATACTCTGTTTCCACTTACCTCTCCACTCAGGAAACTGGTGAATCAGTGCATATTCCCAACCATTTATGCTCTTGCTGGCAAATGAGATCTGCCCACTTCGCTCCCTTCCCACTCCCACTTACAGCCACTTCCCCTTAAACTGACATTACACATTTATTTCAATTTACTCAACAGATTTATAATCCCAGCTCATATTCTCATTACCTTGACACTCTTATACGTAATAAAGCCCCTCATATTCCTTCTTCTATTTCTCTGTAACCACTGTCACAATACTTCCACAATTGATTCAGACCGCTACCCAGAACATATTATTTCAACTGCTTATTTACCCCACTCTCCATAATCTGCCCTCTGCTACTCTACTATTCCTTCTTAATTCAGTGGACTTCCTAAACATCCTAATCTATCTTCTATCAAAAAACAAAAACCCTTATAAAGTTGTAACTTTCTCCTAGATGCCATTATTTCAGACAACTACAGTTGTAACTATACTTAACTCTAATTGGTAACATTGAACCCATCCAGGCCCTGCTATAGCCCTAAAAACAGCCTGCACCCTTTCTGTCCCTACTCTTCCTTATGTCCTTAACACACACATCATCAAAAACTAAACTGACAAGATAAATGTCTTCAAAAATCAACATAGCTTTGATATTCTGCCAATAAAAGAATCTTAGCTAAAGCCTACTGACGAAAATTCCCATTACCTTCATCCTTACTACAATAACATAGCAGACTCTAGAACTGATAAAACAACAGGAGGAAGAATAATCTTCGACAAAACATACTTAGCACTATCACCTTTGCTCAAGCTAATGCTAGTTTACCCTCTGACCCAAACTGTGTTTTTTACAATACAATTTCCCTCCAACAAAAATCAAAAATCCTCTCTTCCTTAACGAAAAAATGTCAATATCAAGGTGCAGGTACTCCACGACTATCGAAGCCAACCATCAACCAAAAAAGCAAAAATCAATAAAAAATGTTTATACTTGAACAGCAAAAGAACTTTATTCCATGGGTTGTTAGCGCTTTCATACTGGGCGCTTCTTCAGACTTCAATAAAACACCTCATCACTTCTGTATTTAAACACTTTTCAATTAAACATTAAACAGTTAACCAATGAAAGCTTTTGTACGAATACATAACTATAAGTCAAAACTTTAAAAAAAGTCAGAAACTTATATTGTGAAAATTAAAACTTCAAAATTTAGCATTGACATTAAAGTGGATGTAGTAATAGATTATAACTGTTATTAACATTTCAGATGGCAAATAGCATATAAATATTTAAAAAATACAACATATAAAAAACAGCATGTAATAAACATTTCAAGTGTATGAAACTACTGAAAAACTTCTAAAAATATATATTCCTACTAACACCAAGAAACATGAAAAAGTCAAAGGTATAGCAAGAAATAACTGCTAATGCTTAAGATGATGACTGACTAGAAAGGGTTTCAAAGTAACCCTCTCAAAGTAACCTCCTTCATCTGTCCTTTCATCTGATCCATTCTGATTCCATTCAGTGAAGTTACTTACATTGCCTAATCTCAATGTGGTGTGTATCAATTCAATGACTAAGAACTCAAAGGTGTGTGTGTGGTGCCTTGCGATAGAACATGTCTAGCCAGTGCGTTCCTGTCATTCTCCCTGTTGATCGCATATAAATGCTCTCTAACCCTTTCCCTCAACGTTCTATTCATTATACCGACATAGAAAGCCTGGCATTTGGTGCAGATGGCTAAATAAACTATCGCAAGACATGGAGTCCCCAGTACAAGGGGAAGAAACGGAAACCCTCAGGGGAGTCAGGGGAACCACAGAAGAGAATGTGGAAGAAAACTCCAATGAACTGGTAATTAATTTATCTAGCCATGAGTTGACTGATGCTGAAATGAAAGTGTTAAACAGAGGTCTATCGTTTGTGCCTTCACAAGGGATAGACATTAGTGAGTTGATAGTACAATTAAAACTTTTTACTAGGGGTTTAGCACTTGATTTATTTTATGATAATGATAACACTGAGTCAAGGGATATAGTAATTAATAATTTTAGGAAACCTTCATGCTTTGTACCAGAATTGCTTTTAGAAAGTTTTGAGAAAGTTTGTTACAATGATTTTTATATGTTGTTTGAACAAACAGGTTTTAAGTCAGAATTTTACAATTTAAGCCGACAAGAAACAGCAGCTTTAAAAAGTTTACAAAACAATGATACTATAGTTATCCACCCAGCGGATAAAGGTGGTGCAATAGTGTTGTTTGATAGTGTATATTATAACAATAGAATGTTAGAAATGTTATTGGATGAAACCACATATAAAAAAATACACATGTATCATCTAAACAAGGTTATTAGTAAACTTCATGCCTCATTGTATGATATGTTGATGTCCAATATTATAAACAATGATCTCTATAATTATTTTCTAGTTGAAAACCTTTGGTACCTATCATCAGAGGTCTTCCGAAGGTGCATAAGACATTGTCTGACCCACCCTTCAGACCTATAGTCTCAGGGAGAGGCTGGCTAACTGAATGTATCTCAATTTATATTGAGAAGCAACTTAGACCTATAGTTGATTCTACCTTCTCCATTTTGAGAGATACTAAACAACTATTGGAATCTCTAGCTGAGAGTGCTGTTGAAAAAGCATACTTGGAGAATGACATTATGATGACTTTAGATGTTCAGTCTTTATTCACCTGCATACCTAATGATATAGAGATAGACTTCCTGAGGCTTTTTCTTCTAGAGAAGGGCATGACTAACAACAAAGTGATAATGATCAGCATGCTGATGGAATTAGTGTTAGAAAATAATGTATTTTCATATGGTGATGGTTATTATCTGCAGACTTCAGGGGTAGCGATGGGCACGTCATGTGCCAATTCTTATGCAAACCTTATACTAGCCTACTGGGAATCTATGTATAGCTTTAGAAATTAGTTTTATTCACAGCACCTCAAGTATTATAAACGTTTTGTGGACGATGTGTTTTTTGTTTGGAGTGGTGATGTTACTATCTTAGATGAGTTTTTAAGTTACATCAACAACACAACATCTTTTCTTAGGCTGACTGGGGAGAGATCATGTCACCAGATTGACTTCTTAGATGTCAACATCAGGAAGCATAATGGATGTTTCACTACCAACATTTACAGGAAACCCTGTAGAAAGAACACATACTTACATCGTGATAGTATGCACCCTCCCCACATACACAAGAACATTGTTAAGAATCAAGCAGCATGCTGTTCACGCCTAACAAGCGATAATTCAGCATATAGGAATGCATTGATAGGCTTAGATGCTGACTTTAAATCAAGGGGTTACCATGATAATGATTTGATAGTCCTGCAACAAACAGAACGCAATGAAGAAACAAGACCCTACATTAGGATAGCAACTAGTGAACAGGTGGAACAAAGCAGGCCATTTATTAGAAGTAAAAAGAGGATGGTACTTTCATATAAGGATACTTCTAACATTAATGTTTAAAAGGAGGAGAGATGAGGTAGGTCTTAGATGTAGAGGATTTTGCTGTGTTAAGTTTCTGTTGTTAGATTTGTTAGGTCCTGGATTAGGGTGAATGCCCCCACAGCAAGCCAGTTTGTGGAGTAGCTATAGATAGAGTTTGCTTAGTTTGTGTAATATCTTAGCTTGTTTATGGGAGGATGGAGGGCTAGTTTGGTATTTAAGAGTATTATACAGTGGAGAAAAAGGATGTGTGGAGGTAAGGTTGCAGGGTGATATAGGGAAATGTCCTACATTTATGGGACTGGGTGTAGAGTCTGTCTGCCAAGGTGGCAGGGAAGTGATATTAAGTTGTGTGTGGTAGGATGAAAGGATGGATAGCAGGAAGAGAGAGAAGATAGTTAATGAAAACAAGCATACTTTTAGTAGCTGGGTCTGATGTATATAGGACATTGTTAGCTACAAGAGGAGTTGAGTGAATGTAGGAGTGGTCTCAGTAACTATACAGGCCATGTGTTGAATAGTGTGTGGTGGAGTGTTTCAGTGTGGGGGGGAGATTGGTGAAAACAGATTGGATAAATGGGTGTGAGGTTTGTTGAGGGAAGTGGTTTGTAACTGTAAATGTAATTGAAGTGGGGGGTGGGTGGGAATGGGTGTATGGTAGGGGAGCGAAGCGAGTCAGAGTGGTAACGAGGGCAAACGGAGAGGGGCAGCACCTTCTTGAAAGTGTAGCAAATGAAACAATCAGTAAGGAGGTTGGATACTGCAGCACAGGAGAAAGAATGTCTTGATTAATGTCAGAGATTCCTGCTTCTGTCTTAGGTTTTGCACAAATCTAAGCAGAGGTACTGACAGTTGCTAGGCTAGGAGCAAGGCTGGGAAGGTGATTAAGATAGACTATGGTAGGGAGAGATGAGAGTAGAGTTCCTATATGGGAGAAAGAGGCCAGATAAGTTCTAAATGGGAGAGAGGGGTTAGAGAGAGGAAACAAACAGATGGTAGGCAGAGATATGAGGGACTGTATCAGTAGGATACACTAGAGTACAATACCACTTCTTCCTAGTTATAACTCTATAAACCTCAAAACTCCAACTGGATTACAAATTAGCTTAAACAAATTTTAAAATTTAGAGATGAGTCCTGGCTAAAGGAGAAATCTCACCCTTCCATACTCAATTGCAACCACTTTAACACCCTCAGGAATTAGCCAAATAATCATTTAGAAGACATGAATCCTCCCTATCCAAGTCCAAACAAGCTCAGCTCTTGTACTCCTAAAACAATTCTGGAAGTCAAACTTCTCACTGGCCACAAGAAACCAGAAAATTCCATCCACGCTTCTTTCAATGTGGCAATTTACACTTGTTCTCAGTACCTTCCTCAAAGAATTCAGCACTTTCTTCCCCTCAACCTCTCCTTTCTCCTCCTCCCTTTATCCTCCCTCTTCTGCTTCAAACACATGAACCATAAAGACTCAGATGAACTTCTTCACAATATAAAAACTGGCTCTCCACTAGCCTCTGACATCATCCTCTAGTTTCTATACCACTGCAGAGATTTCTCATAACCCCCTCTAACCCATATATTTAACCAGTGCCTTACTGCAAACACCATGCCTTCTGTCTGGAAAATTGCCTGTATTAAACTTCTCCCCAAACAAACCAACCCTTGTCACTGTTCCCACTTATATCCCATTTCCAGTCTTCCACTTTTAGGTAAAATGCGTGAAAACAATTTCACACACCCAGCTCTCCCAATTCACCCACCAATATTAACTTCTCTTGTAAACAACATGATTTTGGCTTGGCTGCAGCACTATAACAACTCTCTGAACTCTCACTGATAATATCCTACTAAATACATACAAAAGCAATATTATTGGTGGCCTTTCATAGATCTTACTAAAGCCTTTGATATGACCGAACACTCTCTTCTCATATGCCCTCATCAAAATAGTTATTTGCAGTGACTCATTAGCATGGTTTAAAAGCTTTGTAGCTATCACTTCAAATTTAAAATACTTGAGGCCCTTTTCAACACTGTCTGATATTTCAAAGGTTTACAACAATGGTTGACCCTTTCCCCCTTCTGTTCTTCATATTTATCAACAAACTACCTTCAGAACTACTGTGCATCCCATTTACCATTTACGTTGATGATACGGTTATCAATTGATCAAACCCCTTCCACTTAGTAATTCAATCACAACAACAATCTGACTTACTTCAATGTCAACTTTAACAATGGCAGATCCTGTTTTACCTTCTAATGAGCCCATCAAAATCCAGATAAATGGTATTCTGAACTCCTCAAAGACTATCCAATTGTCCATCCCTACTTGCCATTTTCAACTTAATAACTCCACTACTGGAATCACATCCTCTTTAAGTATGTAGGTATTTGCTTAGGCAATGTCACTAAACTTTCACCTCCACATAGAACAAACAAATCTACAGTAAATGACCTGCGTTTCTGGGCCAACAAGGACCTCTCCATTTCCCTCCCATGCTGCCAGAGCTGCTAATGGCACAGTTGTCCTGCCAGCCAAGCTTGCACATGGCCTTCCCATTTTTGCATCAGCTTCCATACAAAATTCCAGTAAACTTTATACCTTTTCTAATTCGACCCCTTCCTTTATGCCCATTAAACAAAGGACCAGCATTCTACTTGCTAATCAACTGTTCAAACTACTGCAACTTCAATCCTTTGCCACACTTTCAAGCAAGCTATTTGAAAAAAATCTGCTCATCACTCTTAACTTCAAGATTCAAGCTCTAATCTACCTTCACATTTTGCTCTTATCACTCTTGTATCCAAGATCCAACCTTCGCTCTACCAAACATGTATCTTCCATAGTTGTTCCCTCATTTTGTTAGTCCCTCCCTCCCTTTTACAACATAGAAAAATCCAAACTTCCAATCTTCAAAACTTCAGAAATGTCCTTCTTGTCCACTTCGTCTACAAGTCAGGTGCTCCTGTCATCATAAGTCCATATCATCTAAGGCTCACCAAAGCTTTAAGTATCCTTCTTTTTACTGTTTCTTCCAGCGTATATGCTTAATCATACAGTTTTCTGACTTTCTGTCTTGCACTTTATTTGCTAAGTACACTTCAGCCTTTAAGTATTCCTCATTAATACAGTTCCACTGTTCTTACTTTTGTATGAACTCAATATCTGTGCTACCCTACACCTTGCTTGCCACATTACACCTCAGACATTAATTATTCCTCCTTAATACAATTCCACTATTATCCATTTATGCATGAGTTTAGACCTTACTCTGCTGCTCATTTACTCACTTGGTTTTAGCCACTGATTTGCAAATATAACTTTTGTAAAATAGTTTATAACCTTTTGGTACCGATAATTTAGTCAAACTGCTTATCATTGTATTGCACACATTTTGTCTTTAGGTTCATTGGTTCATAGGTAGGTACTAGGCTATGGGCCCAAGGGCCTAAGTAAGCCTAGCCAACAAGGTTCCATGGCTTACGCCACCCAAGAAAATTATTTTCCGGTGCCCCTGTCAAGCAGAGCCACAGAAATGATCCCCAGGGTGTATTTCCTATTTCCCATCCACTTATCAAGATTTTTCTTGAAGAGTGCTAACGAGGAAGTTTGCTTGACATAGATGAGTAGCTTGGTCCAGAGTATGAGAAGTCTTTGGGATAGGAATGTATCCCTCCAGCATGTCCTGTTTATTGTGGTGACAAGGTTTAGGTCCCTAGAAATGTAGCTCAGAGGGATTGGGATTTCTTTAGGCGTAGCATGTCCAACAGCTCTGGGTTTGACATAGCTTTATATGTTAGGCAGAGATCACCTCAGAGTAGGCGATATGCTACGGAGTAAAGCTGGAGTTTTTTGAGATGGTCAGTGTAGGGCACCTGTTTGAGGACAGTAATCCTCTTTGTGAGGTACTTCTGTGACCTTTCCAGCTACTGTAGATGTCTTGTGAGGTACATTCCAAAAAAGGCATTGTACTCTATAATGGGTCTAATGAGTATTGAGTGGAGGGGAACAATGACCTCTTTTTTCCTAGATGAGAACCCTTTTGTGAGGAGGTGTGCCACACAGAAGGATTTCCTGACTACTGTGGCAATGTGATTAGCAAAGGAAAGACTACTGTCCACTTGGTTCCCCATGTCTCTTATCACACATTCGGCATTAAGTGGACTGCTGCCTATGTGGTAGTTCATGGGTAGAGAGTTTTTACCAAAGGGGATGACAATGCACTTTTTGGCATTGAGCTTGAGGCCATGGCTCTGACACCAGGCATCTGTCTCAGTGAGGCCCTTCTGTAGGATGTCCACATCATTTGGGGACTCAACTATGGCTCCTAATTTGCAGTCATCTGCAAACTTCATTAGCCAAAGGCCTTCTGTGTTAGCCTATACTTCAGAGAAGTAGATACCAAACAGGAGAGGTCCCAGGACTGAACCCTGTGGTACTCCACTTGTCACTGGTTTGAAGTCAGATTTGGAGTCTGCAACTTTTACAGTGTGGGTTCTGTCAGTAAGCCAATTGGCAGCCCATCTTGTGACATAGGGATTTATACCTAGTTTAGTGATTTTAGCTATAATTCCAGAATGGGGGATGGTCTTGAAAGCCTTGGCGAGGTCAACATAGGCTGTGTGAACCACCTTATTCTCATCTACAGCTTTGTTGACTGCCTCAAAGACGTCAAACAGGTTCAGGAGGCATGATCTGCCTTTCACAAACCCCAACTGGGTGAGGTCCAGAGTTTGAAGGCCACCAATGTCTTTGTTTATGAGTTTCATGATGATACTTTCCATGGCCTAACATACTAGGCTCATCAGGTTAATAGCGCAATAGTTCCTGGGATCAGTAGTGGCTCCCCCTTTGTGGAGTGGGATAACTGTTGCTGTGTGCCATTCAGTGGGCACAAAGACTGATGTGAGACTATGATTGAACGTGGTGCTTAGGTGGGAAGCCAGTTCGCTCTGAAGTTCGTGTAAAACACAGCCTGGGATGTTGTCCGGTCCCATGGATGCTGTGTTTTTGGCTTTATAGAGTGCAGCTTTCTCCTGCGTAGTTGTGATTACAGGGACTCTGCATTCTTCCTGTATAGATATGGGCCCTTTAGGAGGTGGGATGTGGGTAATGTTAGCACTGAACCTATCTGCCAGGACATTGGCAATATCAGTTGGTTCTGTAATTTTCATGCCGTTGTGCTGTAACTCAGAGCAGATCTGGGTGTTGCTACTGAGATTCCTGACATAGCTATAGGATGCTTTGTGGTTGTCCCTAGAATCAGTGGTGATTTTGTATTTGTAGCTAGCTTTGGAGGATCTTATAAGGGATTTCAGCTTCTTACTGAGGCTGATCAGGGAATTCCTCCACTCATGGGATTTTACTGTCTTTTGCAACAGTTTCTTCCTTCTGTTGTAGAGTTTGTTTATGGCAGGGGACCACCATATTGGCTTCATTTTTTTGGAGGATAGCGTCTTGGTTCTGTTTGGGATAGCACGATCCATGCACTCGTCTAAGTGCTTATAGAGTGCATCTGTTTAGGATTCAGCAGTCATAAGTGCATTGTCCATCTGCATGGGTGTCACGAAGTTCACCACTTCTGTCTTAAGAAGCATGAAGATGGCTTTGGAGAAATTTTTTACCATGATTTCCTTAATGGAGGGTGGGGGCGGGATGTGGATATCTAGGGAGATTAGCTTATGGTCGGATCTGACCAATGAGGAGTTCACATCAGGTGTGGAACACCGGTCACTCATGTTGGTAATGGCTAAGTCTAGGATATTGTTGCCCCTGGTGGGGGTGTGGATAAGTTGATCCAGGGCATTGGAATTTATGAATTCCAGAAAGCGTTGAGCGAAGGAGTTGGTACATGAGTAGTTTTCCCAGTTAATGGTGGGGTAGTTGAAATCACCCATTATTAGGGTGTTTGGTTGAACCCTAATAGTTTCCAGTATATCAAGAAAAGAGGAGTGAGAATCCTGGGGCATGGTGGGGGATCTGTAGCAAGCTACAATTTGGATTCCAGTTTTGCTCAGAGTTAGTTGCACTTGGATAACCTCGGATGCATTATGCTGAGGAACTAGCCAGGAGGTGTGGATATCCTTAATGAATATGGACACATCACCGCCTTTGGTGTTCCGGTCCAGGTTAGGTGGCTGAAAAGTCTGGTATGAGTTATAGCCTGGTAATGCAGGGGTGCTCTCTGGAGCCTTGAACCAGGTCTCAGTGACTGCACAGATATCGAGGTTCTCCATTTTAAGGAGTGCCTCAAGGGAGTGCATTTTGAGGTTTAGACTTATAGCATTGAGTAGTATTAGCCACAGTTTTTGCTTGCCTGTTTCTGTTACAGTGGTGAATTTGTCATTTGAACCTTGCCTAAAAAAGGCACTATGTCGACCATGTCATCCCAGGCAGACAGATACTGGATCCCCTTAGAATGACACCAGAAGCTTAGCCAATTGTTGAAGTCAATCATTTTGTCCTTGCAGTATCATTCTGGGTGATGGCAGGTTGCTACTCAGGGTTAGGGTCATGCCTTCCTGGGCCTCAAGATCAGAGAGCTCTTCCATGTCTCTTTTCATGTAGTCCAGGGAGGTACGTCTCAGGTTATTTACACCAACATGGACAATGACAGAGTCATATTTCTACTTGTTGTGGAGTGACCTGAGTGCATGGGTTATGTGGCAGATCTTGGCACCTGACAGGCAGCTGACAGTAACCTTCTCCTTGTTTAGCCTGTTGAGTTGGACATCAGTCACCTATGACTAGTGTGTTGGGTACATTGTTTTACTTTATGGGCTGTGATTGAGTGGCACAATGAGTCTGTGGGCTGTGTCATTTGGGTTGTGTTGGGGTGGAGGTTGCTTGCGTTTCTGCTTTGGAGGTCTCTGTTGCTTGAGCAGATTATTATTGAGAGCCTCCGCAAATGTTTTTGTGTTTCTATGTGTGGATTTTGGTGGTGTAGGTTTAGTGGGACTATGTGATGAGTGTGGTGTGGTGCAAGTGTTTACCTTCTCCTCTTGACTGTCAATTTCAGTCTTGGTTGGAGAGAGCTTCACCTGCAGTTTGGCTAGATAAGTGCATCTCTCACAGGTTGTGGTGTTGGGTGGTAGGAGAGGGTTGTCTGTGTACATGAGACAATTGCTACATTGCCCCAAGATGCCCAGATTCATCAGATAGACAGGAGAGAACACTAGGTACTGACCCTTGGACATGCCTGAATAAAAAACTACTTTCCTCTAGACAAGGGAAGAAAGTGAGTACAAGAGATGTTTTTCTCTAAGTAAGTGAGGAAAGTAAGGATAAAAACTGTTTTTCTCTAGGTAAAGAGGAAGGTTGAGTGCTGTAGTAATTTGTAGCTTTAGTGATAACAACAAGTTCTGAACAAGTGCTGAGCATGAATAAGAAAATTCAAGTGCTAAAACTAAGAATCTGTACCTGGATCTTGTGGTAGATAGGCTACCTAGTGCTTATCACTCCCACTGTCAAGCTAGAATGCTTCCCTCCAACACAGAAAGGCTTGGAGGCTCAGAAGCTTACAAACAGTCATGAATACAGAAAATCTGTATCTGGACTAGACTAGTTACAGTACAGGAAAGATGGGAAACAAACACAAATGCAGACTTCTAAACTAGAAGGTTGAAAGAGATGGAAAAACTGCCCAAACAGCCAATATACTACAATTTCTGGGCCAGAAACCACTCTTGTGGTAGATAGGCTACCTACTGCTTACCACTCCTACTGATAAGCTCGAAGGCTTCCCTCCAACACAGAAAGGCTTGGGGGGCTCAGAAGCTTACAAACAGTCCTGGATACAGCAAATTTGTATCTGGACTAGACTAGTTACAGGAAAGGTTGGAAACAAGCACAAACACAGGCTTTTAAACTAGAACATTGAAAGAGATGGAAAAACTGCCCAAGCAGCCAATAAACTACAATTTCTGGGCCAGAAACCACTCTTGTGGTAGATAGGCTACCTAGTGCTTACCACTCCCACTGATAAGCTAGAAAACATCCCTCCAACACAGAAAGGCTTTTCGGGCTCAGAAGCTTACAAACACTCCTGGTTACAGCAAATCTGTACAACTGAACAACTGCTTTTAGTCTATACTTTGTGTATTTTTTTATACTTGTGACTTTTGATTTACTCAGGCTATGTCTATAAATAGTCAACTGTGATCAGTGCACTACTACTGTAACCAAATAAACAAACAAACAAGTAAGTAAATAAACCAACTATTACAACTGCTGCTGTCCCAAGAATGTCAGTGTACCACTGGAAAATGAGGTTAACAGTTCTGGTGTTTGTATTTTCAATGCACATACCTCTTGTGGTAAAGTTCAAAGTAATCTCTGTTTCATTCTGACCTTATTGATAGAGGAAGGTTACCTTGGATATGGGATGGAGTAAGGATTGAAGCAGGATGTGAGAAAACAGGTTTGGAAAGATTACTGCTTTTTGCATTGCTAAAATGAATATAAAAAGTTAAAATCTATTTAAAAGAAATAATAATAGCATACATTCAGGAAGAATGGCAATGCTCCTGAAAATGACTGCATAAAGCAGTTGTTCTGTGCTGCAAATGCTAAATCTGTTTAAACTCCTTAGAAGTACAGTAGGGAGTTAATTATCGTAATGTTGATTATTCAAAATGTCCATTATCCGAAGGCAGCCTTCCAAAGTTTCTGGGTGGGAAAAATCATAAAGTCTGAATGTGTAAACATTATATGTATTCACTTGTGCATGTTTTTTGAGCTTGTACTACAATATTATAATGTACCGTTTTGTACTTACAGTAAATTTGTTTTAGTTTTCTTGTTTAATGTTCATCAAAAACATTTTTAGAAGTTTTTTTTTATCTGGTTCAATTATATGTTTGATTATCTGAACAGTTTGATTATCCAAACTACTCTAGGTCCCAATTTTTGAAAAAACTACTTATCTTCACATTGCTGAAAAGGACGACTCTTCTGTTTATTAAGGAAACAGCACAAACTTAATAGAGAGTTATGAAAAGAGAACTGTGAAAATTAGACTTATTTTGGTCATTTAAAGCCAAGTTACGGAAATATGACTTTGCAATTTAAAAATGGGTTCCACTGCTAAGTTAAACAATATAAAAATGATAAACTAATACATATGAATATTCAGAAAATGCATGATTTTACAGGCTAAATATATGTTACAGTATTAACTTAAAAATGTTCAATAAAAACATAAAAATATTTAGAAAATATCAAACCAGGTATAGTGAAATAAAAAAACATATCCAGTGTTTCATGCTACATCTGCGTTTGTAACCAAGCCAACACTGTTTATTTGCATTGTGTGCATGAGGAACCCCAAGATTTACTACATATGCATGTGACCAGGCCAGTGCACATGATTGGGAACTTCTTGTCATGTTCACAGCACAGACCCACAGCTAGACCATGGTAAACTACCTTGCTGCCACACTGAAGTACACACAACTGAGGTAGACATTGACAATGCATGAGCACTCCTAGTTTCAATACAAGTATGCATGCTCAGGTGTACAATGTTGATATAATCAACAGCAGCAAATAGAGCAAGAAATGTGCATTGGAAGTGAAAGTATCACTGATGGCTGAGGGTGGACTAGAGGTTATACTATAGTAACCAAGTGAAAAAGCATATGGTGTTAAATAAAAAAACTAATAAACAGCAAATAAAATTACTCCAGGTACAAGGTTCCATAAATGATTCAACACACCATATAAAAGACACCAAACCCTGTTCATAGGGAAGAATTTAGCAGACTGTATTTGGAGGTGTCTTCTGTCAAAGGGAACCTTACCCATTTAATTGAACTATTCTCGCAAGTCTTGGGTGAGAACGTTACTTTGGTTAATGGCTTCACCTCTCAAGTTTCAGTTCTAGGCCGTTTGCTCAGACAGCAGCTTTCTGAAAAGGGTGCCAGTTCCACTAGCATTTTCACTGCTTTGCCTAATGGTTCAGTCACTCATTTAGGAAATAACATTGTTTTTTTTGGGAACACTCCACATCAAGTTGGGTCAGATGTTTGTACTAATGGAGTCAATATTGAATGTGCAGGTACTGTGTCTTTCTTAGTTGTCTTATGCATTAGTTGCTAGCTTGCTTCCACTGTCCAAGGGAAAGGATTGAATTGTATAAATGGTTCTAGTTGTTAGTAATAGTTCAGGTGTGTAAGGTAGTGCTAATATCAGAAGTGACCTGTATGATTTTCAACATGTCATTGAAAAAACTTTTGATTTTGATTTTTCTCCTGAAATGCATGTTCCACCTGTTGATTCGGCCCCTGTTCATTATTTTAGGTATGCACTAAAAGACATGACTGGGTGTCTTGAAAATAAGACTTTGCAGACTGACAATTGTTACATGAGACATTGTTTAATGCTTAAAATTGTACCTCAGGGACTGTGGGTATTTAAATTTCCTTTTAGATTAGGTTATAATAGTGAGATGTATGCTGATTTTAATAATGTTTGAAGGTCCAAGTTTTGAATTAATGGAAATGTTGATTAAGTTTAATGAAGCCAGTATTGTTTCCTTAATAGCTGAAGTTGAGAGTTTGAGCTTAGAAATACAAAAGGGCTTGATTTTTGAACAATATAAAGATTATTATTCGAAAGTTTTTTATACTGTAGACAACAAGTGTGATACTGTTTTTAAACGGAAACAAAAAAAGTTAATTAGGGATACAAAATAATATGAAAATAACAATGTTTATCCTATTAAAAATCAGGCAACATCAAATAATGGTAAAAGGTTTCCTTTTATTCGTGATCAAGTGAATTTTACCAATGATGCAGGTTATTCCCACTTGGAAGGTGATATAGCACATGTGAGGAAAGGGGGAGGTGGACTACCCAAATTCATTGCTGACACCGAAGACCAATAGGATTTTTTGACCCTGCACAGGTCAGAATGGTTGGCAAGTCAATCCTTATCATGCAACTCAGGACAGCTATTAGTCCATGGAAGTCAGAGGGGGGAGGAGGAAACAGTAGTTATAGATGAGAATGGAGTGGTTGCTTCTTACAAGGGTTATCATATTTTTAATTACATGAACTAGCTTATGACTAAGAAATATTTTTTCTCTCTTTTAAAAAGGGTTTAAATTTGTCCCTTCCAAAAACTTTCATATAGCTGGGTCTTTTGTCTGAGGGGAAACTATTTACTAGAAAACTCAATTTAGCAGTTTATTGTGAGGATAAAGACAATGTGTATTCCACAATTTATGTAGACAAGACTAACAAAAAATGCAATTCTAACCGCCAATTACATCTGATCATTAACATTTTTGAAAAGGCTGTTATTGATGATATTTATGACATACAGACTAACTGTAAACCTCATTATTTTCTCCCTAATTTAACCAGAGAAGAAAGAACATTGTTAGAAAGTTTGGAGATGGACTGGTCAGTCAGTATTATGAAACCCGATAAAAGGGGGCGGAATTGTTCTTTTTGATTCTTTGCATTATTCACCTGTTATGTCTAATATTTTACACAATACTGACACTTATACCTTGGCATCTAGGCATGAAATTAATATTGCTTATGGAATAATTGATTCTTACTTAGAAGAATTTGTACTTAACCATAGAAGCAATCTGGAGACCTGCAACGTCCTGTAAATTGCCAGGCTGATTATCCCAACCATTTTTGGCATTCCCAAAATACATAAAGACATAGACAACTCCCATTTTAGGCCAATAGTAGCCACCCAGCATTTAAAGACCTACACGCTGGCGGTGTTAATTGATCATTGGTTAAAGCCGATTTACATTTACTCACTGACTTGTGTTTTTTTTAGGGTGACAAACACAATTTATGGAACAAAGACTTAATTTTTCTTATTATTCTAATTATTGATATAATTGCTCAATACCTGAGTTGTTTGGCTTCTGCTACATACCTATAATCAACTGCATTACTAGCTGAGTTAAGTACAAACTTGCAGTGTTAAAGATTGTACTGCATTTCATTTTTCTGTCTAATTGTTTCATTGAATATTGTGTCTGTGTCTCTCTGTAGTTATTTATTTTTCTATTTAATTATTTCATAGAATACTGTGGTCACTGTCTGTCTCTGCAGTTAGTGGGGGCTATTATGTTTCATTTCATTGATATTCAGTGCTAAACTCTTAGCCTAGAGGGTTTCTCTGTATTTATAAGTGAGTCACATATCTTTGAATTTATTACTGCTCAATACCTGAGTTGTTTGGCTTCTGCTACATACCTGCAATCAACTGTGTTATTGAGTTAAGTACAAACTTCCAGTGCTAAAGATTGTACTGCATCTCATTTTTCTGTCTATTTAATTGTTTCATTGAATATTGTGTCTGTGTCTCTCTGTAGTTATTTATTTTTCTATTTAATTGTTTCATAGAATACTGTGGTCTCTCTCTGTCTCTGCAGTTAGTGGGGGCTATTGTGTTTCACTTCATTGGTATACAGTGTTAACTCTTAGCCTAGATGGTTTCTCTGTATTTATAAGTGAGTCACATGTCTTTGAAATCATTACTGCTTAATACCCGAGTTGTTTGGCTTCTGCTACATACCTACAATCAACTACATTACTAGCTGCGTTAAGTACAAACTTGCAGTGTTAAAGATTGTACTGCATTTCATTTTTCTGTCTATTTAATTGTTTCATTGAATATTGTGTCTGTGTCTCTCTGTAGTTATTTATTTTTCTGTTTAATTTTTTCATAGAATACTGTGGTCTCTTTCTGTCTCTGCAGTTAGTGGGGGCTATTGTGTTTCATGAATTGATATTCAGTGTTAAAACTCTTAGCCTAGAGGGTTACTCTGTATTTATAAGCGAGTCACATATCTTTAAATTTATTACTGCTCAATGCCTGAGTTGTTTGGCTTCTGCTACATACCTACAATCAACTGCATTACTAGATGAGTTAAGTACAAACTTGCAGAGTTAAAGATTGTACTGCATTTCCTTTTTCTGTCTATTTAATTATTTCATTGAATATTGTGTCTGTGCCTCTTTGTAGTTATTTATTTTTCTATTTATTTGTTTCATAGAATATTGTGGTCTCTCCTTGTCTTTGGAGTTAGTTTCCCACCCACCCTACCTGTTCTTGTTTTGGTATTAATTTTGGTGGCTTTGGAATTGCCCGCCCCTCCTGTAAATTTGTATTTAAACACACCTCCTGGGTCTATCTCATTTGCTCAATCAACCTAATACAGTGAGATCATATTTTGACTTCAGACACTTCTACCACTCCCATCTGTTCAGCTTTATCCCAGCTCTATTCCAGTCTGGTGTCACTAGCTCACTCTACCTAATACAGAGAGAACATTTGTGAACGGCAAGCCACTTAGGTCCTTAATTTTGAATTATCTTCTGTTTTTCCTTTCTCCCTTTCTACTTTCCAAAAAAAAAAAATTCTAAGCTTGTTTCCTGCCGTTTCTGTAACTAGTCTACTCCAGATACAGATTTGCTGTAACCAGGACTGTTTGTAAGCATCTGAGCCCCCAAAGCCTTTCTGTGATGGAGGGAAGCCTTCTAGCTTATCAGTGGGAGTGGTAAACAGTAGGTAGCCTATCTGCCACAAGAGTGGTTTCTGGCCCAGAAATTGTAGATAATTGGCTGTTTGGGCAGTTTTTCCACCTCTTTCAACTTTCTAGTTTAAAAGCCTGCATTTGTGCTTGTTTCCCACTTTTCTTGTTATACAGATTTGCTGTATCCAGGACTGCTTGTAAGCTTCTGAGCCTCCCAAGCCTTTCTGTGTTAGAGGGAAGCATTCTAGTTTATCAGTGGGTGTGATAAGCACTAAGTAGCCTATCTACCACATGATCCAGGCACAGATTCTTAGTTTTAGCACTTGAATTTGCTTATTCCTGATCAGCACTTGTTCAGCACTAAATAAGCTACAAATTACTACAGCACTCAACCTTCCTCTTTATCTAGAGGAAAACAGTTTTTGTACTTACTTTCCTCACTTGCTTAGAGGAAAACAGCTCTTATACTCACTTTCCTCACTTGTCTAGAGGAAAGTAGTTTTTATTCAGGCATGTCCAAGGCTCAGCTCCCAGTGTTCTCTCCTGTCTATCTGATGAATCTGGGCATCATGGGACAATGTAGCAATTGCCTCATGTACACAGACAACCCTCCTTCTACCACCCAACACCACAACCTGTGAGAGATGTGCTTATCTAGCCAAACTGGAGGTAAAGCTCTCTCCAACCAAGACTGAACTTGACAGTCAAGAGGAGAAGGTAAACACTTGCACCACATCACACTCATGACATAGTCCCACCAAACCTACACCACCAAAATCCACACATAGAAACACAAAGACATTCACGGAGGCTCTCAATAACAATCTTCACAAGTAACAGAGACCTCCAAAGCAGAAACGCAAGCAACCTCCACCCCCCAACACAACCGAAATGACACATAACGCACAGACTCAGTGTTCCACTCAACCACATCCCATAATGCAAAACAACGTACCCAACACAGTAGTCATAGGTGACTCTATAGTCAGGCACACTGATGTCACCAGGCTAAACAAGGAGAAGGTTACTGTCAGCCGCCTGTCAGGTGCCAGGATCCACCACATAACCCACGCACTCAGGTCATGCCACAACAAGTACAAATATGACTCTGCCATTGTCCATGTTGGTGTGAATAACCTGAAATGTACCTCACTGGACTACATGAAAAGAGACATGGAAGAGCTCTCTGATCTTGTAGCCCAGACAGGTATGACCCTAGCCCTGAGTAGCATCCTGCCATCACCCAGAATGATACCGCAGTACAAGGAGAAAATGATTGACTTCAACAATTGGCCAAGCTTCTGGTGTCATTCTAAGGGGATCCAGTATCTGTCTGCCTGGGATGACATGGTCAACAGACCACGATGCTTTGCCAGAGATGGCCTACACCTGTCACCCCTGGGATTATGAATACTGGCAAAGGCTCTTGCTGCCCGTAGAGTGCCTTTTTTAGGAAAGGTTCAAATGACAAATTCACCACCATAACAGGAACAGGCAAGGAAAAACTGAGGGTAATGCTACTCAATGCTAGAAGTCTAAATCTCAAAATCCACTCCTTCGAGGCACTCCTTAAAATGGAAAACATCGATATCTGTGCAGTGACTGAGACCTGGTTCAAGGCTCCAGAGATCACCCCTGCATTACCAGGCTATAACTCATACCACACTTTTCAGCCACTTAACCTGGACCGGAACACTAAAGGCAGAGGTGTTTTCATATTCATTAAGGATATCCACACCTCCAGGCTAGTGCTCAGCATACTGCATCCGAGGTTATTCAAGTGCAACTAACTCTGGGCAAAACTGCAATCCAAATTGTAGCTTGCTACAGATCCCCCACCATGCCCCAGGATTCCCACTCCTCTTTTCTTGATATACTGGAAAATATTAGGGTTCAACAAAACACCCTAATAATGGATGATTTCAACTACCCCACCATTAACTGGGAAAACTACTCATGTACCAAATCCTTTGCTCAACGCTTTCTGGAATTCATATATTCCAATGCTCTGTATCATCTTAGCCACACCACCACCTGGGGCAACAATATCCTAGACCTAGTCATTACCAACATGAGTGACCAGTGTTCCACACCTGAAGTCAACTCCTTGTTGGTCAGATCTGACCATAAGCTAATCATCCTAGATATCCACATCCCGCACCCACCCCCCCATTAAGGAAATCAAGGTAAAAAATTTCTCCAAAGCCAACTTCATGCTTCTTAAGACAGAAGTGGTGAACTTCATGACATCCATGCAGATGGACAATACAGTTACGACTGCTGAATCCTATCACAGATGCACTCCATAAGCACTTACATGTGTGCATGGATCGTGCTATCCCAAACATAACCAAGACGCTATCCTCCAAAAAAAGGAAGCCAATCTGGTGGTCCCCTGTCATAAGCAAACTCTACAACAAAAGGAAGAAACTGTTGCAAAAGAATGTAAAATCCCATGAGTGGAGGAGTTCCCTGGTCAGTCAAAGTAAGAAGCTGAGATCCCTTATAAGATCCTTCAATGCTAGCTATGAAAACAAAATCGCCACTGATGTGTGCATGGATCGTGCTATCCCAAACAGAACCAAGACGCTATCCTCCAAAAAAAGGAAGCCAATCTGGTGGTCCCCTGTCATAAGCAAACTCTACAACAGAAGGAAGAAACTGTTGCAAAAGAATGTAAAATCCCATGAGTGGAGGAGTTCCCTGGTCAGTCAAAGTAAGAAGCTGAGATCCCTTATAAGATCCTTCAATGCTAGCTATGAAAACAAAATTGCCACTGATTCTAGGGACAACCACAAAGCATTCTATAGCTATGTCAAGACTCTCAATGGTAACAACCAGATCTGTTCTGAGTTACAGAATAATGGCATGAAAATTACAGAACCAACTGATATTGCCAACGTCCTAGCAGATAGATTCAATGCTAACTTTACCCCCATCTCACCCCCTAAAGGCCCCATATCTATACAGGAAGAATGCAGAGTCCCTGTAATCACAACTACGCAGGTAAAAGATGCTCTCTCTAAAGCCAAATCACAGCATCCATGGGACCAGACAACATCCCAGGCTGTGTTTTACATGAACTTCAGAATGAACTGGCTCCCCACCTAAGCACCATGTTCAATCATAGTCTCACATCAGGCTTTGTGCCCACTGAATGGTAAACAGCAACAGTTATCCCACTCCAAAAAGGGGGAGCTACCACTGATAGCGAGAACTATCAACCTATTAGCCTGACAAGCCTGGTCTGTGAGGCCATGGAATGTATGATCATGGAACTCATAAACAAAGACATTGGTAACCTCCAAACTCAGGACCCCACACAGTTTGGGTTTGTGAATGGCAGATCTTGCCTCCTGAACCTGATCGACTTCTTTGAGGCACTCCCCAAAGCTGTAGACGAGGGTAAGGTGGTTCACATAGCCTATCTTGACCTCGCCAAGGCTTTCAACACCATCCCCCATTCTGGAATTATAGCTAAACTCACTAAACTAGGTATACATCCCTACATCACAAGATGGGTTGCCAATTGGCTCACTGACAGAACCCACACTGTAAACGTTGCAGACTCCAAATCTGACTTCAAACCAGTGACAAGTGGAGTGCAACAGGGTAAAGTCCTGGGACCTCTCTTGTTTGGTATCTACTTCTCTGAAGTACAGGCTAACACAGAAGGCCTTTGGCTAATGAAGTTCGTAGATGACTGCAAACTAGGAGCCATAGTTGAGTCCTCAAATGATGTGGACATCCTACAGAAGGGCCTCACTGAGACAGATGCCTAGTGACAGAGCCATGGCCTCAAGCTCAATGCCAAAAAGTGCATTGTCATCCCCTTTGGTAAAAACTCTGTACCCATGAACTACCACATAGGTGGTAGTCTACTTAATGCCAAATGTGTGATAAGAGACCTGGGGACCCAGCTGGACAGTAGTCTCTCCTTTGATAATCACATCGCCACAGTAGTCAGGAAATCTTTCTACGTGGCACACCTCACCACAAAAGGGTTCTCATCTAGGAAAAAAGTGGTTATTGTTCCCCTCTACTTAACACTCCTTAGGGCTATTATAGAGTAGAATGCCCCTTATGGAATGTACCTCACAAGACATCTGCAGCAGCTGGAAAGGCCACAGAAGTACTTCACAAAGAGGATTACTGTCCTCAACAGATGCCCTACACTGATCCTCTCAAAAAACTCCAGCTCCTCATGCAAGTAGGAATTCTCATTTAGTTGGAACTAAACCATGTGGTCATTGCAACTGGTGTGTATATATTGACATCAGTTACAAATTTGAAGATCCCGACCAAGGTAGATGTTATAATTTCACAATAGCAGCTACATGTGATACCTCACATATTGTTTATTTAGCTCACTGCATTGTATGCAAAAAGTTTTACATAGGTAAGACTGACCGTCCTTTCAGAGAACGCATAAGAGAACGTATCTACCATATGAATGAAGGTAATGTGGTTAGTGCATTGGTGAAGCATGTTTTGAGTACTGACTCTAGTCATGGTTTTAAATTTTTAGTAATTGCTAGGGTTTATGAGAATGTGAGGCAGGGTGATATACGTGCTAAGACCGAGGATTTGGAATCCTCATGGATAGTGAGGTTTAGGGCTGATGTAGGACATGGGCTTAATGAATCAGTTCCATTAGAACCCAAATTAAAGAAGAGACCCCTAAGAAGATAGTTATTAGTACTGAAGTATAGTTTTAGTATGCATTATTTATGTATGTTTTTAAATTAAATTTATATGTCTTTTATGTGTTGTGTCTTTAAATTTGTGGTTTTAAATTTGAATTTGTATCATGTGACATTTGATGTATAAATAGGGGTGTGTTTGTTAGTGCTTTTGTAATACACCTGATGATGCCTGTTTGGTGAAAGTGCTTGTGTTTTGTTGCACTGCAGTAAAAGTTTTGAATTGGATATATCAGCTGTTTCTGTGTCTTCCTATTCGTTGTTGCTGGAATTTTTACTTTGGACACACTAAGTGAGCCTTTCATAGTGGGAGTAGTTTTTGTAGTTTTATTAGTTGTGTTGATTTATACTACCACAAGGCTCGCAGTTATGGCTGATGAAATAACTGAGATTGACACTGACAACCCTGTTGGAAGAAGAATGGCAAGTTTTTTAACAAATGTAACTAAGACTGTTAATCCATTAGTTGGTTGTAGGATGCAACCTTCTGGGGACTCTGACAATTTAGCCACCTCTGTGGACATAATTGCCCTCAAGACTGGGTTCTTTGCTGTGGAAAAGGGTTTATACAAGTTAAAGAGATGTCAGTATCAAAAATATCACCTGGAGGTTTGTTTAACTGAGCAGATTACATCTAGAGGCCTTCGAGTCTTGAAAATGCCATCTAATGTTAGTGGTGATAGTCTGCTCTTGAAGGAATGGCATAAAGTTAACATTCAGGTGAATTTCAGCTATTTGAAACTATTAATACAATCTGCAGAAAGGGACATCACTTATTTAACCAAGGTGGTCAATGATAAATATTCTGAGCTTGTAAAAACTTTTTCTGAGTCTGTTTTGGAGCAGTATATGAAAGAAATGTTTGATTCCCTTTCAATATATGAGTCTAAACTACAAAAAGCTAAAATTAGTAAGATCTGTCGAGATCGTAATGATTTTCAACTGGGGAATGTCTTCGTATGGCCTCGAGAGAGTTTTGAAAAAGAGACTGGGAGATCTTGGCAACAACGCCGTACCAATGATGGTCCACCAGGAGGTGTTGTTGTTCTTTTGTCAGATCCATGTGTTGTTACGAATCAATGCTCAGAAGAGATACAAACTGTTTCCTCATTAACAGGTGAAGTTGCTTTGGTGAAGGAGCTGGGAGCTCAAAAGAAGATTGTAACCGCGAATGCACAAGTGCATAGGTCAAGGGTAGTAGAGAAAGCTACCTCTGGCAGCAGTAATGATACTGATGGTCGTTTTTTCTGCTTCAACGAGCAATACAACCTCAATTTTCCACTACCAGTGAAGGAGAAAACTTTTCAACGGCTGACGGAACACCAAAGAAGGCGGAGTCAGAGCCGCAACAAACGAAAGATGGAAGGAACTGTAAGTACGCAGAATACAATAAAAAAGGCGTTTCTGAATGTCAAGATGGACTAGTGTTGAACTTATTCAGTATAACTTTGACGCCTTATGAACTGAGAGTTTTAGGTAAAGGGTTATCATTTATACCCTCTACCTGTTCTAATTTTATGGATGTTATTTTTGATGTTAAATTATTTACTAGGAATTTGGGGTTGAAAGTAATGTTTAATAATTCTGAAAGTGTTACTAATGAAGAAAGTCATATTTTTTCCAAGCCCAGTTTGTTCTTACCTAAAACTAATCCTCTTATTTTTGGATTTGAAAAGTTAGTCATACAAGATGTGTATGATTTGAATGAGGCGAATACTAATAAGCATGCTTGTTACAAGAGGAAGCAAAATCTTTATAAAGATGAGTTCAATGCGCTGATGGGGTTGGAGAACAATACTGATATCGTCATCAGGCCCGCGGATAAAGGCGGACCAATACTGGTATTAGATAGGACCTGGTACGTGTTTAAAATGCAGGCATTGCAAAATGATGAGTTATTCTATGAGAAATTAAATCGCATTCAAGACAACACAATTATACATGATGTGCAGATTTTACTTAAATGTATGTTTGATATGAATCTTTTTAATAGTCATCTTTTGGAATACCTTTATATAAATAAACCTACTGTTCCTGTTATACAAGGTCTCCCGAAGGTACACAAAGATGGGTCTGATCCACCACTTAGACCTAGTGTTTCTGGTAGAAATTGGTGCACTGAGACTATCTATCTATCTATATATATATATATATATATATATATATATATATATATATATATAAAAACATTTGAGACCGGGTATTAATAAATTAATACATGTATTAAAGGACACCGAACATTTTCTTAGAGACTTGTATGAATATGTCTTTAATAGTTTGAATGATGATGTGTTTTTTGTTACTACGGATGTGGTGTCTTTATTTACTGTTATACCCAATTTAGATGGCCTTAATAAGGTGACTCAATTTTTGAAGCGGTTTACAGATTACACCCCTAACAAGGTTCAATTGTTGGTGAAACTGTTGGAGACTGTGCTTGAGCACAATATCTTTGCTTTTGGTGAGCAAATTTATAAGCAATGCAATGGCGTGGCTATGGGCACTTCTTGTGCCAATAGCTACGCCAATGCTGTTATGGTCGCTTGGGAGCATGACCATATATTTAATGGGCCATTTAGTGACCATGTTTTGTTTTTTCGTAGATTTGTGGGCGACCTATTTATTTTGTGGAAGAGAGACCTTGATATATTTGCTTCCTTTATGGAATATGTGAATAGTAGTACCTGTTATTTGAAGTTTACATCTCACTCCTCAGAATTAGCGGTGGATTTCTTGGATGTTTCTGTTATTAAGGATGAAACTGGTGTTATTTACACTAAGTTGCACAGGAAAGACTGTCATGTGAATCATTTATTACATAGGGACAGTCTTCATCCTTTTTATGTTTTTAGAAGTGTGGCTTCTAACCAGTTTTATAGAGCTTCAAGATTAAATGCTAGGGATAGTGATTTTATTGGTGAAGCTGATAACGTGAAGATGAGTTTGAAGGAGAGAGGTTATGAGGAATATCTTATCCAAAACAATGCAGTTAAGGTTTTTGATAAAAGGATGAATGAAGCTAGACCATATTTTTCTACAGGTAATAGTGAGTTTGTAAGGAGGCGAGAAAGTAAGTATAACACTGGTTTGAGGTTTAAATTTATTTATACTAGTGATGTAGATTGTTACAAGGATATCATTAAACCCTGGGGTGTCCTTAGAACTGATAATGATATCTCCAGGCACATACCTGAAGTGCCGTGTTTTTTATATAAGAACAGTAGGTCACTGAGAAGTAGGTTGTGTTACCCAAAGCATGCAAGTAGGAATTCTCATTTAGTTGGAACTAAACCATGTGGTCATTGCAACTGGTGCATATATATTGACAGCAGTTACAAATTTGAACATCCTGACCAAGGTAGATGTTATAATTTCACAACAGCAGCTACATGTGATACCTCACATATTGTTTATTTAACTCACTGTGTTGTATACAAAAAGTTTTACATAGGTAAGACTGACCGTCCTTTCAGAGAACGCTTAAGAGAACATATCTACCATATGAATAAAGGTAATGTGGTTAGTGCATTGGCGAAGCATGTTTTGAGTACTGACTCTAGTCATGGTTTTAAATTTTTAGTAAATGCTAGGGTTTATGAGAATGTGAGGCAGGGTGATATACGTGCTAAGACCGAGGATTTGGAATCCTTATGGATAGTGAGGTTTAGGGCTGATGTAGGACATGGGCTTAATGAATCAGTTCCATTAGTACCCAAATTAAAGAAGAGACCCCTAAGAAGGTAGTTATTAGTACTGAAGTATAGTTTTAGTATGCACTATTTATGTATGTTTTTAAATTAAATTTATATGTCTTTTATATGTGTTGTGTCTTTAAATTTGTGGTTTTAAATTTGAATTTGTATCATGTGACATTTGATGTATAAATAGTGGTGTGTTTGTTAGTGCTTTTGTAATACACCTGATGATGCCTGTTTGGTGAAAGCGCTTGTATTTTGTTGCACTGCAGTAAAAGATTTGAACTGAATATATCAGCTGTTTCTGTGTCTTCCTATTCATTTTTTGCTGGAATTTTTACTTTCGACACAATAAGTGAGCCTTTCATAGTGGTAGTAGTTTTTGTAGTTTTAATAGTATATATGATTTATCTGTTTTTAAATAACAGTTACATTTTTTTGAAGGTAAACTGTTTAAATAAACTTGAGGTCTCACTATGGGTGCATTATGCACCCTGGTGTATACCAATTTTATTTTATTGGATTGGGAAAAGAGATTTGTATTTAACTCTTCACTGTTTAAACATGTCAATTCTAAACAACTTTCTCAATATTAAAAAGAAACTGCAACCTGTAAATCTCTCCACCCACCTCACCCTAAGTCAATGTGATGATATACATCCAAACCCTGGTTCCCCTCTAGCCTGTTATAACCTCCCAATCTCCTTAAAGTCCTTAAACTTTCCCACCATCAATCTCCAAACCAGTAGAAATAAAATACCACATCTACATGCCTGGTTAGACAAAAACAAACCAGACTTCACTGCCATTATTGAGACATGGTTAAAACCTTATATCAAAGATGCTGAATTCCTACCCCCTAATTACAACTGCCTCAGAATAGATAGACCACATAAAATGGGGGCTGTATCGCCTTGATATACCCAAACACCTTCACTGTAGTTCAATACACAAAATGTGTTCCATAATTCTCAACAGCAGAGACACTAATATCCTTTCGAAAAATGAATAACAGTAAAAACCTTTGTATCATAGTCATATACATCTCCCCAGTCAACAACATTCCTATACTTGAAGACATTCTTGCTTGGTCAACTAATAATATTACAAACGAAACCATCATCTTAGGGGATGTTAACATTAACTGGGTTTGTATTTCTAATCAGGACCCTTCCACCAGAATAAACCTATATAACTATACACAACTAATAACCAATGTAACCAGGCCCAACAGTAAAACAGACAGTGGTTCAGTTCTTGATTGGATACTTGTCTCCGTTCCTAACAAAATCTCTTCCTCCTTCGCACTACCTAACAGTATTAGTGACCACTTACCAGCCTTTATAACTCATGAGGCCACCTCAGTCCTAAGCACACACCAAGCTAAGCAAACCAGAGATTTATCTCACTTCTCCCCCAACACCTTTAATTAAATCTTACATAGGATCAACTGGACCCCATTCAAATATCACCCTCTCAATGAGGCTGTTGAATTCTTCAATTCAACAAGTCTTAGAACAAGTCTTAGAATTTTAAATAGTTTAGCTCCACTTCGACTAAAAAGAGTAAAAGCTAAACAAGCAACCTGGCTTATTAGATACACAAAGCAAATTATGTCTGCTAGGGATAAAGCTTGGAAAACCCGGCAAAAAATAAAAATCCTAATGACCTCATTCAATATAAACAATTATGCAACCAGGCAAAATGACTAATGATTAAAAATAAAAAAGAACACTTCCTAAGCCTTCAAGACCAACACAAACTAAACCCAAAGACATTTTACAGCACAATCAATTCCTTCTCCATCCAGGTAAAAATAACAATCCTTACCCTAATCCAGATAAAACTCCAACTGAGATAGCCTCAGTCTTCAATTCATATTTTATCGACACCATAGCTAAACTCACCACTACCCTCCCACCTATAGACCCCTCCCACTTCACACTCCTCTACTACTCCTCTATTCTCATTCTTACCTATATCAGCTTCCACTATAAAAAAATGACTTCATAAACTCAAACCTCATACTAACGCACCAGTCTATTTACATGTTGAATTTCTACAACTATCTGCAAACTTCATTGCCTATCCTGTCAGCATACTCCTTAATAAATCTATTCAGGAGTCTAGTATACCAAACATATGGAAGAAAGAATTTGTTCTTCCACTCCATAAAGGTTGCAACAACTCTGATATCTCTAATTTCCAACCCATCGCTATCCTCTCTCCCATGTCTAAAATATTAGAAAAATGTATTCACACTCAACCTCTTAATTATCTTGTCCAAAACCTTATACTTTCTTCCACACAGCATGGCTTCAGGCCAGGTCATAGTACCTGCACTGCTCTCCTATCTTTTATGGACACAGTAAACAGGACTTGCAATGCCAGTTACATAGTATCCTCACTGTTTTTAGATCTCCCTAAGGCCTTCAACATGGTTTCACATCCCCTTCTGCTCACAAAAGTCACCAACTTAGGTTTCTCACCCCATACTTTAAACTGGTTCTCAGACTATCTCACCAATAGGCAACAATCCACCAAATGTCAACACTCCTTTTCACCTTTTCTCAACACAACCACAGGTGTACCTCAAGGATCTCTACTAGGTCCCCTCCTTTTCAGTATATTCATTAACAACTTCCACATCACCCTTATCCATGGCACAGTTATCCAATGTGCAGATGATTCTACAATCATCTGTACTGCCAAGTCTATATCTGAGTTAAAACGTCTTACCCAAAAATGCTTTCACTTCAACCGAAACTTGGATATCAAACAACCATCTTGCACTAAATCCTAATAAAAGCAAACTTCTAATATTCCCCCCAAAAAACTATCATTCTGAACAAGAATGAATTTTCAAGTACCAGACTGCTAGGAGTTATTATTGATGAAAGTCTAACATTCGACCTCCATATCCATAGCAACATCAAAAAACACATCAAAATTAGGTACCCTCTATAGACACAAATACTACCTTAATATTACTGCTAAAAAAGCTCTAGCATCATCCTTCCTGCTACCATCTCTACTATATGGTGCTCTAGTCCTCACCAATATCCAGTTCTCCCTGAAAAACAAGCTGTACTCATGTTACAACAAGATTGCCAAACTTGTAACAAATTCAGAAAACTCAGTACACCACTGCTTATCTCTACAACAGCTAAACTGTCTTGAACTCCCACACTTCCTCACTTATTCACAATTAACCACTGCACATAAACTCATATACAAGCCTTCAATTTACCCTTCCCTCTCATCCTTATTGACTACATACCACCCTAACAGGCCACTAAGATCCAAAAACACAATGATGCTGAAAGTTGAAAAACCTAACCTTGCAGTGGTCAAATGCTGTACTCTTTTACTGTCTCAAAACTATGGAATGCCCTTCCACATTCTATCAGAACAATTAGTAATCTTGCTGTCTTTAAGAAGACTCTCAGATCACACCTCTTCTCTCTGGCAATGTACTTGTGCCAAAATAGTAGCTCCTAACACCTGATCCACTACTATATCCCTGTACAATATCACTACTTAGGAGCTTTCTCTGACTTGCTGAATTCAACTGCTTATGCCTACAAAACTCCAACAAGTAACAATCAAAACTGCTACCCTACCTGACTAACTCCATCCTCAATGATCAAATTGTACACAATGTTGATGTGTTATGTTTGTAAATAACTTATAACATTGTGTTTAATATTTATTTCCATGCATTGAAACTGCATATACACCATATTCTTAGTCTTTCAGCTTTTCCCAGTTAGTGATCGCCACAGTGGAACTCCGGTCCACTAATGAATGGCAGTGGATTTTTATGGTGCCGAGTTGCCAGCCCGACCCCCAACCTTCAAAGAAGGCACACCCATTTACACATGCACCTACCTGCATGTCTTTAGACATCACTCGACCGCGGGGAGGACATGCAGACTTCACACAGAAGGCACTGCAGCTGAGAATCGAACAGGAGAACCTCTTGCTGTGAGGCGACAATGCTAACTGCTGCACCACTGAGGCTACTTCTATATACACTGTATATTGTGCTTTTTCTTGTATGCACTATTACTGTTATGTGGAGCTTTTCTCCCTGGGCGTCTACTGAAAATGGTCTCACCTAGGCCCAGTAGACTTTCCCAGTTAACAAATAGAATAAATAAATAAATAAACAAATAAATAAATGCTGTTAAATTATACATGAGGTTGTTGGATGATTGGTTGGCTCGTACTGTTGTTTTATGGTTTTCTTGTTTATGTATAATTGATTTTTCATGTTAAATGTTGTTGTTGATGAATGTTTAGCCTGGAGGAATGTAATTTTGTTCAGCTGCTCACGTGTGGGTGCATGTGGTTGAATGACAATAAAGTTGAATCTTGAATCTTGATATTTTTATTCTATGGGATGTGTCATATGTCTCCCTTTATGAGTATTTTAATAACAGACCAAATTTCTTAAAGTTCACCTTTAGATTAGATAAGTGCAAAATTAATTATCTGGACAGTTTGATTATGCAGAAGGATAGAGGTTACAGATCCAAAGTATATATAAAACCTACCTTTAGTAATTCATATTGATATTTTTTTCAGTTGGCATTCATTTCCACAAAAGAAGAGTTTAGTGAAAGGGCAATGTATAAGAACAGCCAGGATGACTTCACATAAGGAGGACCTTGTTACTGAACTGGACAGAGTAGTTAGTATGTTTATGGCTAGAGGGTATCTGGAGTCTTTAGTGAAATAAATTAGGCTTTATGTCCAATCCAAATGGGGTTTTCAATATAAGCCCTTGTTATGGGGTTGGCTTGTCAAGTGGTGCTATGTTTAGATCTGGTGGTAATTTTGAAAGAGCCTTGGTGATTCAGTATAGTTCCCAGTCTGGTGACATCAAAAATATGGAACATCTTTATGGCTAGTCCCACCATTTTAAACTTATTTGGACCAAAACCATTTTTTATGCACAAAACAGTCTGTAATTTTAAGAACTTATTTGAATCAAGCATTAATTACAACATGGGGGCTTCCACCCCCAAGTACAGGACTAGGTGATGTGTTTTTTGTAAGCAGTGCCTATATATTTTGGAGGAGGATAGTTTAATTTTGGAAAACAATTTCTGTTTCAGGTTATTTTTACTCGAGTAACTGCTCCTTCTAAGGTATTGTATATATTACAAAGTGCTCAGGATGTTCTGATTTTTTACATAGGGAAAACTGAACGTTGCTTACGTAAAAGAATCTACAAGCACAATTATGATTTTATGAACAAAGATAAGAATAATTCTTTATACAAGACATATTCTAACTTGTCCACTTATAATAAATTTTGTTTTGTATTCTTAGAACAAGTGAAATATAACCTCTGTGTGGGTGATTGGGAGGTCCTGTTGGAATATAAAGAACTGCTATGGCAGTTCAGGTTTCAAGCTATTAGCTTTCCTGGTCTAAATAAATACATTTCCATCCAACCCTTACTCCAACTGAGATCATCTAAGCTGTAAGATTTATATATATTATTAAAATATTGTTTAATTCTTTTAGTATAGACATATTTATATTTTTATTAAATGTTTAACTTTGGCAATTTATTTTTGTATTGAAAGAAATGTTGGTGCCTTTAAGGACTGTTTCTTTAATTAATTGTGGGTCATGGGATAGTATATAAGGTCTTCATTATTTGGTGGTATTATTCTGATGAAATCCCATTTAACTGATAATGAAAGCGCCTAATAAACTGTTTGGTATCTTTTATATGGTGTGTTGAATCCTTTATGGAACCTTGCTCTTGGCATTATTTTGTTTGCTGTTATACTATAGCAACAGAATCCACAGAGATGGGCAGCATAAAGTGCAGAGGGAGTGGCAGAACAAAATAAATCTCAGCAAAGCAGAGTAGAAGGTACTATGATGATAATAAATGCATTTTGAAGAATGTGAAACCTAGATAATAGAGGTAGGATACAATAAGTAACATGATATACTAACTTGCACCAGTCCACATAACATTGGAATTTTATCAGTGGATTTGTGCTATACTGTTGTTACTTCAAAAAAAATAAGTATTTGGTACCATGAGTGGAGCTGAGCCATCAAGTCAGTCCACATTCCAGTATAAATAATACCACAAAAAGAAGAAACGCTGTAAGCACAAACACCAACAAAAGCAAAACAGCTGTGTCAGTCCAGATAACCTCCACCACACGATAGATGCTCACAATAAGGTACTGCAGTTCCAGCCAAGTTCGACTTCATCAGATAAATTCTTGTGCAACTCTGCTGTTTAAATACTTCCCATACTCCCTATAATGGCACAATTATCCAATAATCCAATTAAAAATGTATATATAGGTTTAAGCTGTGTTAAAATACAAAACCTCTACTTACAATATCTAATTAATTAACAACACAATGTTAAAATAATGACATAAACATCCATTGCAATAAATTAGAACTCATAAAACCAGTATAACCTCACTATATTAAAAATGTTAGAAAAAAATATATGGTAAATATATATATAATGTATATAATCATGAACAACAAAAATAAATAGATGAAATCAGTTAACATTTCATATTCATATACAGAATATCAATAAATATGATTGCATAAATATTAAATAAACTAAATCACTTTGATTTCAAACTCTGCATTGAGATAAAGTCATTGAGACGAAATTTGTTAGATTCTAAATGATGTCTTTGGGAACAATTTCCAACACAAAACTCACATTCAATGGAATGTCTGTACAATGCATTTTTACTGTTTAGTTTAATCATATCATATTGGTGTTCATATATGCAACGTCTTAGCTGTCTTCGGTTTTACCGATATAAAATGCCTGGCACACTGACAAAGGGCCAAATAAACTACCCCAGTGGACAAACAGTTGGAATAATCTGAGGCTTTAATGTCCCTGTTCCTACTTTCTAAATATACATGGTGGTCATGCATTATGTATTTGCATGTGGGAAGGACCGTGTGGGTTGATCATGTTGTTCCAATCGATTGCCATTCCTTCTCTACAATTTTCCTAATGTGTGTTGCATTGGTACTAAAATCAGTTATAAAGGCAAAATTACTGGCGAATGGACCAACAATTTCCTTTTGCATATGTCCATCAGTTTCTCCAGTACCCCTACCCAGGATAGGACTGAATGTCAGCCACAACTTCTTCCCGAACTGATTGTATCAGACCTATGGGATACCCCTGTTCCAGAAATAGGGATGTAAGTTTGTCACACTCATCTCTAAAATATACCCTCACAAACTGTCCTTTCACAATTCCTCTTTTCTGGAATCTGGGATGTGAACTCTGATAATGGATGTAGCTGTTAGAAAATGTGGGCTTATCCTTAATAAGAGTCACATCCAAATAGTTAACACTATTATGGGATATTTGATGTGTAAATTTTAGAAAGGTCATGGTTGTGTTAATATAATTGATAAAATCATCAATACGACCAACTGGCCCATTCCAAAAAATACATATATCATACAGAAACCTGCAGTAATAGTTCCAGTATATGGAAAATTCGCTGTTAACCACAAATTTCTTTTCCCATATGGACAATACAATGTCACCAGAGATCTGCTGAAAATACTCCCCAGAAAAGAAAATAAAATTATTATTTAGCACCAAACCTAGGCGTTCAATAACCATGTGTACATCATTGGTGGCAACATCAGGACATTCCCATAGGGCCTCCTCTATCCATTCCAACCCAATATCCGATGGAATAACTGTAAAGAGGTCTACCACATCTATGGTAAGAAATATAACCTCAGTTCTAAATAAATGGGTGTGGACATGAGTCTTTGAGAATATAGTCCTGTCTCCAATTTCCAATCACAATGGGTCTCAAGGGTGGGTCAGATGGATTTTTACCCTGGGATCTGTATTGTTGAGATAGGCATTCCAGTATATTCACAGTTTATTGTCAAGATAAGCCACTGCAGCAGTTGGGGTGAAAGGAGTCATAAAACATACATATAAGGGAAATGTAGCACATGTACAGACTGCAAATCAAGCAGTTGTAAAACAGCACACAACCCCCAGTAGATTTAACCCCCAACCAGTGTGTTGAGCCAGTAACAATAATTGCATGAGTATACTGAAACATTGAAGGAGGCTGAATAATGCCAGTGGCTGCATTTTATTTCAGATTGGTATTTGTGGTGAGTCTTATCTCATTGGCATGACTGATAAGTGCATGCTAGGGATTTTTGTATCATGTTTGCCAAAGGATATGGTGTGTCATTTCTCTGTGGTCATATATGCCTATCTATATTGCTCTGCCAACTGTCGCACAACGCATGACACAGAGAGATTATTTTGAATTATATGTCCTTTCTCAGTATGTGTGTGGTGTGTCTATTTTAAGACACTATCAGACTAGAAATGGGAATATAGGAAAGACAGAGATGAAAAGGGGATGTAAGTAGATGGTACAATCCAAAGTGAGCCTATGTCACTGATATTCTGAATACCATAAAATTAGCAAAGCACACCATAGAAGAACTCGTAGCAAAGCTGACTGAAAAACACATTTCAGGAAGGAACACATGATAGCAAAACCAACTAAAGAAATGGATAAACAGAGGGGAAAAGTAATATACTGGGAGCAATTCAAGCAAGGTGATAGAATAATGCAATGGGAAGAAGTAAAAGAACAATATGGGATAGAGGACCATAAATGGATACTCTGATGGAATACTGAGTATATACAAGGATTACTGAGTGGGAATAATGAGACAAGGCTTAAAAAACTCAGCTATTACAAATGTTAATATAAGCAAGAACAGGAAACATGAAGAAGGATTCATTAGGAAGTAGACAGTATAACTATTTAATACAGGAAGAAAGAGAAGGGGAGAAGAGCAGGTAATAAGCTTAGAACACATTGGGAAAAACTTTAAATATAACAAGACTACAGGATCACTGGCAGGACTTACATTCCAAGAAAATTAACCGGGGCAAGAATACTTCAGTTATTTGGATGGAAATGGCTACATAAGTATTGTATACCCGTAATAAAATAAATTGGATGTACGTAGGAATTGCTAACAAATGTTAGACATGTAAACAAAACCAAGTAGGGAACTGGAACCACATGAAAAGTTTAGCAGATTTAGGGAAGACCTACAGGGACTACAGGAAAAATATTAGTGGATCAAGTCCAGGTGGTGGAAGAAGTACCTACTAAATTACAAGAGGGCTAGATCATATAGTGATCAGAAAGTAGACTTAATTGTTCTGTTATGGCTAGTGAGGAAAAAAATTGATAACTAGGAGGTGGAAAACATAAGAGGCTCCAGAAGGGACAGAAACATAAGGATTTTGATGGAAGCCCCAATGGAGCAAGAAAAAACACTAATGGGATGTAGAAGTCATAAGTACCATAAAAGAAAGTGGAGAATGTGGGAACAACTGACCAAAGAATGCACAATCCTAGAAGAAAATACATATATAGTAGACAGGAAGTCTTTATGAATGAAAGAGGAAGAAGGGAAGTGAATGTAGAAAAAAAGAACCATTAAGTAATGAAGGAACAGCTGTTATATCAGTCAGACAGTATACAGAGAAAAAGACGTAAGCAGGAAAGCTAAGACGCCTTTTGTGGAACAAGTAATTAAAGTGACTATGTAAGAAGCGTGATATGTAATATGGAGACACTATGAAAATATCAGGAGAATATTTTGTAATAGCTTGCACTTGTATTAAAAGTAAAACTTAACACTGGATATGAATATACTCAGAAACAAGCTAAGAAAATGTCATATGCAAACACCAGAGAAAAGAAGTGCACCATGCATGACGTTTACACTGAAATGCAAATTTTGTTGACTTAAAAAACAGCTAAATAAAAGATCAAAGCTTATAAAGGGTATTGGACAGAGATGAAAAAGGACAGCAAGCAGATGGTAATCACAAAAGGTGAGGAGATAAGGACTGAGCAGGATGAAGGTAGGTGAAAAAGACAGATCAACATCAATGTGCTTAAATACATGCCTTTAATATTGATATGATACATAGCAGTGCATTTGCAAGGGCAGCCACAGGAGTTGTCCAACTATAAGGGGTCATTACGAAGACACATTCACACTGACGATAGGAATATTTCATTTCAGGGGAAAGGAACACATGATTAGCAAGACAAGATGATTACACCTGCATGACTTTGAAACCATCCCTGTGTCACTCAAGTTCTCCAAAACAGAACATTTGCTGGGTATACTATAGAAACATACATTGGGAAGGTATCGGTAAAACATGCAAGGGTAATAGAACATAGGCTAGCAGTAAAAAAGAACTATACCTGAACATATTTGAACCCATCCCTGTATTACTAATATTCCAAGAACCCGAGCACTAACCTGAAACACTCAGTATGTTAAAAATAAATGAAAAAATTGCAGGGCAATAGCATACAGATGTATGATGAAAACATATTGCAAAACAGCATCACATCCTGCACCCAATGCACTGAGAATGGACCCATCACATCATGAATATGCTGAGCCATAGAAGCCATTATAGATAAAATATTAACTTTACTGTATTTCACTACTGCATGTTGACAAGCACCTATGTTAAGCTCATGTGCATGATAATTTGCAAGCTCTTAGCATATTTGCAGGATTTTTCTTAATTTTTGCCATAGGGCAGGAACTGTCCCTGTGGTTATACATGACCACCAGTATTACTCTATGCCAACCATCATGCAACATATGACCACAGAAAGATGCTTTTCACATATATGCACTCTTTGGGTATGCAAGCAGTTTGTATATCTATTTGTTGAACAGATTAAAGTTTGGGAATTGGAATATATGACAGAGATGAAAAGGGGAAGCAAGCAGGGTGTAGAACACAAAGTGTTCAAAATAAAGAATGATCAGGATGGAGGAGGGATAGGAGCATACCTTTCAGATTATTAGCTCAATAATCACAAATACAACAATAGTTTCATTTAATGACCAAAAGATTCAGTGATTTGTTAGAATTCTGCACATTTTATGATGAACAATTATAGCCAATCATGTGTACATTAATTAAAGGTTGTAAAGTTGAAAGTTATGGGTGGGGGTATTTTTGTGGGACAAATGACCTTTTTATTGAGTATGGAAAGTGTGGAAGGAGATCAGGGAAGCAAGTAGTGGGTAAGAAGGAGAGGGTAGGTCACAAAAGAAGACAGCCATGATTGACAGGATTTGGGGTAACACAATGAGGCAGGATTTCACAATGGTGAAGGAGACATCAGATAAAAAGAGGGAAGATATTGGTAAAGTTAGGGTTATATAACATACAGGGGTGGTTATAGACACAAAAAGGAGGGGAACAGTGCACTTGTTGATAGGACTGGGTGTTTGGAGATGCAGTCTCTGCCAGCTTTGACACAGTGGGAGATTATTCCTCAGCCTTGGAACAATCACCACTGGGAATACATCAAAAGGTGGAATCAGTGCTGGGCAGGAACTTGACTCAATGAGCTCCTAGAACAGGGACTCTATATGGCTGATATGGGTATCAAACCTCAAGTCCAGTATCTCCCCCACAAGCTCTGCTAGCTCCTGATTGGTGTCAAAATGTTACCTTCACTTGCATTGCTACTGGTGGGTACCAGTATACCAGCCTCCAGTTCAGGGCTACCTGATGCAGGTGATGCAGGAAGGACAGGAGGTATGCAAATAATTTTGGCAAGTTGTGCTGTGTACCTATGGTGGTGGTGGATCTGCTATTTTCACCTGAGAGAGGACAACAGGCGATTCTAGTGTGTCCTGGCCACTGTGTTGCTGCATATAATAGTAACAGAAATTTTGAAACATAAAAATAAATAAAGAATAAACTAGAAAGGATAGTGACAAAGAGGGTGGGGCAAGAGACATAGAAAAACAATGAAATTGCATTCTGAACTATGTTCATACTCATAACAAAATGAAGGAAAATCAACTTTGAATAGCAAGACCTTCATAGTTATGTCTTCAAACCTTTTGTCTGTGCAGTTATTTTTGGGGGTGTGAAGGCCTACACTGAAACCCAAGATCACATGGCAATGAGACATAAGAGTATGATAACTACAGAAGAGATTTATTAGGACAGAATATCTGTACTTCTAGCTTCCCAGTCTGTTTCTTTCTTTTTTTTTTTCTTTAAAAAAAAAAAGGCAGTGGAGATATTCCTTTCTCCATTGCTTCTTCACACAGCACTGGTGTACTGCAAAGGTGTGGGAATGCAAGTCCCATACATGTGCACAGTGCATCAGCAATGCTCCAGGATATCAAGGGAAAAGTGGAAGACCACCATGGTGCCATTATACAAAGACATTATTTAAGAAAAGTAAGTATTTTTTTCTTAAAAACAGTGGAGGCTAGTGACTTCAAATCAAAGGGGGGCTGCAGGAGACAGCTGAATGGGTGGGGCCAATGGGATGGGGTTTGGCCAACTAGAAAGGGGTGGAGCTATGCTAAAAACTGCAAAAACGGGGACTTTAATTAAATACGGTGCCCTGGGTCCCAAACTGTCATTATGAGAGTCCAATCAAGACAAAATGAATTGTAGAAGAAAAAAATATTTCAATGCATTGGCTACATGGCAGCTTACTTAATATCTAGATGGAAACAAAATGGTTGTGAGGCATGAAAAAATAAATTACTTTTTATATACATTACTGGAATGCCAGTCAAAATCAAGTATAAAAAACAAGCAGCACTCAACTCAAACCACTTCTCCTTGCACTGCAGTTCTAATTATAATTTATATTCAGCTTTATAAAAGTACCAAGTAACATGCTGAAAGTAGCAATCTTTGTGATACCCCCACTTGTAAAAATGTTTCTTATCCAAAAAAGACCTGCTGCCTGACAACAACTATCTAGTTGTTTCATGGGGAAAACATGATCAAAGTAAAAAAATGAACAGCAAACAAAAAACAAGCTCAAGATAAATTGCTTAAAGGATTACTGCATAGGTTATGGACCACATATGATAGATTGGCATTCTGTTTAGTTTACGGGTAAAGCCTGCAATGATGACTGCAAGTCTCCAACAAATGTAATGAACTTCTGAAAATACTGCAATCCTGTCCTTTATTACAAATACTGTAATATGCATTTCAATACGTAAGGCTTATACGCTATCTAGTTATGTAAATATTCTCTGCATGCCAACAACAAAAGGGCTTTCAATGTTCGTAATTCTTTAACAGTATGCTTATTAAAGCTTACTTGCATCTTACGGTCTCAGACAAGCTTACCTGATGGTCATTAAAGCATTACTACTTAAACACAGAGCAACAGGCACCGCAACAACATGCATTTTCTGAATAAGAAGCATAAATCAACAGTATAAAAATATAACAGAAAACCAGAACATTCTGCAAAATCAAGGATAGATGAAAAGCCACTGTAGTACTTGTGTCTCCCTTGGATGGGGAGATACTCTGCACACTTACACTGCATAACTGCTCCTCGCCTTGCTTGGACACATCCAGCGTCACTATGTGGGGGAGTGGGTGCAAAAAGTATGTCACAATTTGAAATGTCTCTGGTTGATGGTGATGGCCCTGACACATTTGTCATACCTCTCAAACTCAGAACAAGAAATCTGGACAAAGCCATAAACAGAAGTGGGAAAAAGTCCCAAATATAAGGACGATTTTTTAAAATATTGCTCTTATAAACTTAGAAAGATAATAGAATAGTAGGTCTTGCATTAGTATGATTTTTTGAAAGGTACGAAATCTAAAACTCAAATGTCTGTCATCATTTTCTAACTTCAATCTTTAATGATTTGCCACTAATTTGCCAGAAAATCACAATTTTATGAAAAACGGACCAAAAATCTGATGCAAAAATATTAAATAGCCACACAATACAGCTGTGAACCTGTCAAAGAAGGGACACTTTTTAAATTATTAGTACTGTAATAACAACAAAAAGTACTGTTAACTTGAACAGCTAACAAAATAAGAGAATCTACATGCATTTCTGAAATTAAAAGTAATCTATAACTCTGACCATTACAATTATTTGTTAATTGTAAACTCTCCACGTTTTCTTTCATATTTGCCATTTTGCAGAGGGATTATAAGGGGGAGAGCAACATTTTGAGCCAAAATTGGGGACAGTTGAGCTGTTTGGATATACCTAATTCTATAAAGCGATTTATTTGCATGTACCTCTCAACCTCTTAATGCAGGAAATCTGGACCATGCCAAATATATTGGGGGAACATATAAACAATACTAAAATTTGCTCTTGTATTATCTTAGTTGACAGAGCAACAGGTCTTGCTTTAGCATGCATTTTTCTGAAGAGCATGAAGTCTGAAACTCAATGTCTGTCATTATTTAGTGACTTCATTCCTAAATGATTTGCCAGAATACCACAAATTTTGAGGAACAAACCAAAAATAAGAAGCAAAAATCTATTCATTCTGCAAAAATCCTGACAGTTATGAGGTATAGATCAGCCGGGGCTGTCTGAGTTTGCCACCCTTCCCCCTCACAAAATCATGGTTGAATGGGGCTTCTATTCCAATGTCCCACTACTTCGCTATTTCACCCCATTTACCATAAACACTGTAATGTGCATACTGCTTTACTTCTACAATGATTTGGATTTTATTTAAAAGTTTTATTTTACATTTTACAGCACAAACACTAATAGACATCTGCTAAACAAAGCAATACAGTCTCCAGATGAAAATAGACTTAGCATTAAAACTTCTCTGCCCTTGAAACTCACATTCATTGAAGCAGCACTGAAACCCACATTCAAAGAAAATACATCTGGCCAGTGGCAGATAAAGATTAACTTTGGGCTTTTTTCAAATCATAGGCCCCTTGCACAGGAAACATACATGTGCTCTTTTATACACCTTCCTGATTGTACTAAATTATATTCCTTGTATAATACAGTACAGTTGTTAAAGGGCATTTTAAATGTATTGTTTTGAACATTTTTCCAGTAAACAATGAAACAAAATACATGCTCCAATAATGACAAAACTATCCAGTTCAAAACATGCCCATCATAAAAGTCTACTCAAACTTCTACAATCCACCATTATCAGTAAATATGCACAATCTCTGCAGAAGTAAAATTCATCTAAATAATTCCACATTAAAGAGATCTATAAATAATGAAGAGGTTGCTGCGAATAAACAGCTTTACATTTCACTGTTTCATCTACAAAGTGCCTGTTGTCCTTGTGGAATAAATTGCCTGTGTTACATTAAAAAATGATAACTTAGTAATATTGCAATATGGAATGGATGGCAAACTGATAACAGGTTAATTGTTACTAGTTATCTCTGCCAAGGAAGACATTCTCAGGACTGCAGCATCCACTCCCTTACAAAGTACAACTCAGTACAGTATCAGCAATGCATGTATATTCTGTGGGAGTAGAACCCACAGCCTTCTGCATCAAATGCAAGTGCACTACCTGTCATGCTATTAATAATGTAAGCAGACTCAGCATAAGCAGCACTAAACTTCACTTCAGTCTCTCAGCTCCTTGTAAAATCCACTCGACACTCAACTGTATCTCTCAGATTTGAAGCACAAAAAATCTGGAAAAAGCCAAATTTATTGGGGGGACAAAAGCCCCAAAACTAGGGACACATTTTAAGCATTGCTTGTATAATCTGGGAAAGTTGCTAGAATAAAATGCTGTGTTACCACCATGCATTTCACTGCCACGTTTTGAACCCAGGACCCTGTGTACTACAGTCAAAGCAACAGACCACTATGCCAAATCAGCTGTTTCATGAAAGACAGGTAGACTGAAATTTAAATGGCTATCATTTAATGAATTTAATTCTCACCATAGCTCTCAACCTCTTATCACAAAACACCTAGACAAAGCCAATAATGGGATAATACAGTTCTCAAACATATTTAGTGAATTCAGCTCTCACCATAGATCTCAACCTCTTATCACAAAAAACAAAACCAAAAAAGAGCATCACAGTCCACAAGCACAAATAAATCCAGTCCTTTGGATGCGAAAACAACGATTTATTGTATAATCCACAAGGTGCAACAAGAAAAACAATAGAACGCTCTCTGGCGTTTTGGGTCTACTTTATCAATATACAAACAATTAAAATGTAGAACTTTTTATATATCCCACAGTTTCCCTCCAAAAAAAACAATCATTCAATAAGTACAACTAATTTAGAAAAACAGCATGAGTTACATAAAATCCTGTGTAACATGAATTGGTGTATAAGTAATAACTTTTTAAATAACTGAATAGTCATAGTTCAGTGTTATTTTCTTTGGATAGTGAATATAGTGATGTATGTAAAATCTTAATGGATAATAAGTGAGGTAAAATAAAATCATCATAAACATGGGAGAGCAACCATTCTGAAAGTAGTGGCTCCATCTAGTGATAAAGTCATAAATAACAAGTCCATAAAATTCATGTGTTTCAATAATTAAAAATACTTAAAATGTTAGTAAAATAATTGATAAAATTTATATAAATAAATTCATAATGATAAAATTGATTTTGTTAATAAATATTGCTTAATAAATATTGTAAATAAATATTATAAATAAATATTTAGTATTTAATGATTGTTAACAATTTAATGAACATAATGGGTAAGCTATAATTTTGCAGCTCTTAGTTTTAATACTGGTATAAGGGAAAGCATCTCATTGAGTCCTGGACTTTCTAGAATCACTTGCCAATACAATTCTCTGTATTCTATCTGTGTTTCCCACATGCCACCTCTGGGATTAACAGGTATTACATCTAGTACAAAAAACTCAAAACTTGAAGTACAACATTTCAGTGAGTGTTTATAAAGTGCATTAGTGTCTTTCTTTACCTTCATATCATATAAGTGCTCATATATCCTTTGCTTAAGCTTTCTCGCTTTTGCCTATATAAAATGACTCACATTTCGCACATGTGGCAATATAAATAATGCCCTTCGTGTCACAGTTTGCAAACGTGTTCAAGTACAATTTCTTTTTCTAGCTTTCAAGAATATATATTCACTGCATTTTAGGTGAGCACAATACTTGCACCTCCCACATTTAAATAAGCCTTTTTCTTTGTTAACAAATTCTGGTTGTTCACCAGAGACCTATTCTCCACAATGTTTTAATGGTTTTACCCTTTCTGTATGTACAAGTAAATTCATTATCAAAGATGCCTTCTAGGTCAGAAATTTTGAAAAGTTTTCCATTCCTCTGAAAGATCTTTCTAATGAAATTTGAATTCCCATCAAATGTGGATATTAAGCCTGGGTCATATTCACCAGTAGAGGTGTTTCTTGTTTAAGTTTTTTTCAGTTTCTGGTTTACCTAGAATTGGTGCAAACCTGTCATTTCTGTTTTCTAACACTTCTGCTAGAACTAAGTTAAAAGTTCAGGTGGATATGCCCTTTTATAGAACAGTTCCTAGGAATTCTACTTCTTCAAGGAATGTTGAGTTGTCAGAAGTCATGAAACAAAACCTGGACAAAGCCAATAATCTGGGAATACAGCCCCCAAAATAGGGACAGATTAAAAAAAAAAGATCTTATAAACAGAAATTTGCTAGAATAAAAGGTTTTGTGTTATCATGCAGTTTCTGAAGAATATGAAGTCTGAAATTCAAATGTCTGTCATTGTTTAGTGAACTTAAAATCCAGAAGATGACAAATTTCACAAGAACAAAAATATGAGGCAAACATTTCACAGGTGGTGGTGGGTAGAGAATTCAAACTTTTGCTACCTCCTCCCAAGGTACAGGGTTTGAGTCTAGCCATCAGGTATATTTCCTGAGTTCTCTCTAGCCACCAGGTATATTTAACTGGGGCATCACACACACACACACACACACACACACACACACACACACACACACACACACACACACACACACACACACACACTAGCTCCATTCCATTGCTGCAAAGTCCATCCATTTGTTGCATTCCTGCACTAAATGCCCAAGTCCATCCATTTGTTGCACCAAAAGCCCAGCTTCCAAGTCTGTCCCTTCAAAAGCCGAGTTTCCTTCCCCTTCTCACAGTAGCAAGCTGCTATCCAGCCTGCAGATGTTGCAGTCCAATCCCCTTCCAGTTGTAACTGCATAGACTTTTGGGATCTCTACTGTTGAATGCTGTCGTCCTAATCTGGACTGTCTCACCAGCAGTCCAGATATTGAGAAATGCCGTGAGCAAGCATGCATAAAGTTCTGGGACTCATGTTTGCTTTTCTTTTCTTTTCTTTCTTTTTTACAGCTGGGGGGGCTGCAGTCCTGCAGTCCAATAGCATGAGCCACCCCTGCTTAAATAATGTCATTGTATAATAGCAATAACCGACTCCATGGTGTGGTATATTGAAGATTTATCCAGTTGCCTTTGTTCAATCACTCAGGCTTCTTCCTCGTGATTAAACCACACCAACCATGGGTAAATCTTCAATATACCACACAGACGTTGTCGATTTCTGTTTATCATGCTTACTCATCATGCAAATTGTGTGATTCGGAAACAGCAATGAGATTTGTTCTAATTAGCAAACTCATCTCACCGAGACAAGCTAATCAACAAAATAAAAGCATGACTGGAGCCATAGATCATCATTGAGCTACAGAAAATAAACTTTTGTTTAAATCCTGATTCTTTTTACCTCAATCACTTGTTGCTAAATGCTATTATCTGCTTATATAAGGTGTGTTGTACTTTTTACACCTACTTCTTTGTAAAAGGGTAACTTTGTGTGTGCACTTTCCATTAAGGCCTGGAAGTGCAGTTTTGTCTTTTATTGTATCTACATGTATTGGTGAATGCTCTCTGTAGGAATAGATTACAAGTATACTGGCAGTAGTAGCATGCAGGCAGGTAGGAGACCTCTGCCATACCCACCTGACATTTGCTCGGCTTAATGATCAACCCTGCCCTCTGTAGTCTGCCCAGCACCTCCCTGAATTGCTGAAGGTACTCTTGTCAGGAATGGCTGTAGATGGCAATATCATCTAGGCAAGCAAGGGCAAACCCTCCTGCTCCTGCTAGGATATTATCCACCAGCCTCTGGAAAGTCTCTGGGGCATTCTTCATCCCAAAGGGCATCTTTGTGAACTCATACAAGCCAAAAGGAGTCACAAAGGCTGACTTCCCTCTAGCACTGGGAGTCAAGGGCACCTGCCAGTAACCCTTGGTAAGATCAATGGTTGTAAGATACTTAGCCCCACCCAGCTGCTCTAGGGCCTCATCTGTCCTAGGCATGGGGTAAGCATCTGATTCTGTGTGACTATTTAATTTCCTGTAATCCACACAGAACCTGGTGCTGCCATCCCTCTTTGGCACCAACACCACTGGTGAGGCCCAGGGACTGTTGGACTATTGAAACACCCCTAGTTCCAACATCTACTGTATCTTCACCCTCAGAGTTTGTTTGACTCTCTCAGGCACTCTATAAGGGGCCTGCCTGATAGTCCATTGGGGGTCCTGTATCCACCTGGTGCTGCACCAGGTGGGTGCTCCCTGGTTTCCCACTGAACATGCCCCCAAACTCCTGCAACACTGCTCGGATTTCTCAAACCTGAGCAGGAGATAATGGCTGGGACATTGCTACCCATTCCACCGAGGTGTCAGCCCGAGCCTCACTGAGGATATCAGTCACAAGATCTCTCTCAGACTCCTCCTGCAATCCACTGCAGATGCTCAGCACAAGGGCCTCCTTAACTTGGTAAGGTTTCATCATGTTAACATGGTACATTTTGTGCCCCTGCCATCTGCCTAGCACTTCCACCATGTGGTTAACATCACTTACCTTTCTTACCACCTTGTAGGGTCCCTCCCAAGCTGCTTGCAGCTTGTTGCATCTGACAGGAATGAGAACCATTACCTGCTGCCCCACAGCATATTCTCTAGCTTGAGCATTCCTGTCATACCACACCTTTTTCTGTTGTTGGGCTTCTGCCAGGTTCTCCTGGGCCAGGCCCATGAGTTCCCTGAGCCTTGTCCTGAGGTGCAGGACATATGCCTCAACAGACTCCTTGTGAGACTCACACTCACCTTCCCGCTTATCTTGTATTAAATCTAGAGGTCCCCTCACCCTATGCCCATACAGAAACTCAAAGGGTGAACCTCTCTGTAAGCAAACAACAGATGGGGCAAATATTTGTCCCACTCCCTCTTAAACTAATCTGCAAATGCCCGTAGCATGGACTTGATTGTATAGTTTAACCTCTCAACAAGACCATTAGTCTGGGGATGATAGGAGGTGGTCTTCATGTGCTTCACCCTAGAGGACTTCCACAGACAAGCCAGCAGGTCTGACATAAAAGTGGCACCTCTGTCAGACAGTATTTCCTTTGGGAAACCTACCCTGCTGAAAATCTCTAGCAAAGCATGTGGCACCTTCTCTGCCTCAATGGAGGACAAAGCTACTGCCTCAGGGTATCATGTAGCATAATCTACAATCAGTAGGATATACTTTTTCCCTGTGGAACTTGGGATACTCAGAGGACCCACAATATCCATAGCTACCCTCTGAAATGGCCCCTCAATCACAGGCAAAGGCATCAAAGGAGTTCTCACCTTGTCTCCTGCCTTGCCTACCATTTGGCACTGCTCACAGGTCCTGCAGTACCCTGTTGCATCTCTGGAAATTACAGGCCAACAGAAGTTTTGCATAATATGCCTCTGTGTATGTTTTATGCCCATATGACCTGCAAAGGGAATATCATGGGCTATGGCTAGAAGTGCCAGATGGTAAGCTCTAGGCACTACCAACTGCTGTAATCTCTCACCTTCTAGCTCTCCCTCAGAGGTCCACTCTCTGTACAGTAACCCTTTGTTCCAGTATACAGATTCCCCCTTCTCTTCAGAATCAGGTGCCTCTCTAGCTACCTGTCTCAGGCCTTGCAATGTAGGGTCTGAGAGCTGAGCCTGCCTCAAGTCTCTCCTTGTAACCCTTCCCAGCACCCCTTCCACAGGAAGTCTGGCATCCCCTGACAGCGGTGCCTCACTGTCAGCCTGGGTACTACTACTCACCTCTACCTTTGCAGTTACCCTGTCCAAGGGAACATCAGTACCCACAAGCAGCTGTGGCTCACATTCAGTCTCACTGCTGCAGCATAGCTCATTCCCTGAAGTAACCACGTCAGCAGTCTTGGCTGCAAGTATGCAGTCTGTCTGGGTATCCCACAGGCTACCAGACCCACATGCTTGTCTCCTAGCCTCACTGCATATAACTGAATAAGTACACGGGACTGCCTCATCCAAATCCTTCTTTCTCAGGACATCTGTAGGATGGTAGTTCCATACCCCTGTTGTCTCAAGACAACCTACTGTTGGCATTTTGTCTTTCCCACTTACTGGCTCCCTCACCTTTGGTTCTCCACCTTGCCTCTGTGGACATCTGTATGTCAAATGGCCCCACTGGTTGCATTCAAAACATTTAACCCTAGCTCCTAGACGTGTACCTGGACTAGTGGCTTCCCCTGCTACTGGCAGATTCTGTTGGGGCAGTCTGTGCTGCCCACCATGGGTTCCTTTAATCCCATGAGCAGTACTGGGGGTCCTTTTCCTGTGCAGGACTGCCCTGCTTGCTAGGTATAGGTCTCCCTTCTTCCCCAACTCTACTGAAGTAGCACACTGTCTATCAGCTAACCAGATCCACATATCCTCAGGCAAAGTGCTAAGGGCTTCTACCCTCACCAAAAGGACTGCCAGCCCTTCAAAAGTGGTGAGCTGACATCCACTCACAAAGCTATGAAAATAAGTGCTCAGTTCAACAACATATTCACATACATTTTCATCTGCCTTGCGTCTATGCTCACAAAACTTTTTCCTATACATTTCAGGTGTTAGCTTAAAACATTCCAACAAGTGTCTTTTTACAGCAGTATAATCAAAACAGTCAGTGTCATGCATTTTTGCTAAATAAGTTACTGCTTTACCATGGAGTAAGGGGGTCAGGAACCGTACCCAGAGCCCTTGGTTATCTTCAAGCTGTTAACATACCCACTCAAACATATGAATGAAGCTATCAAAATTATCCCCCTCTTTAAACTGTGGAAGAAATTTACTGACCTTTTGTGCTTCTGGGGTCCAGTTACTCCCTGCCCCATCACCTCTCAGCATTTCCCTCTCATGCTTTCTCTGCCATTTCTGTTCTTCAGCATCTAGGCTCCTCATTCTCTCAGCTGCCTCTAGTTCCATGCACCTGGCCTCCAACTCGAGTCTCTTTAGCTCCAGCTGGATTTTTAAGTCCACTGCAGAAAGGTTGAGCAGTCCATTCTCTGGGGATAGTGTATCTCCACTGTCAGTCTGATTGTCTTCCAGGCTGCTGTTTTCTAATGCAGCTGTAACCAAGGCTGCAATAAGGTCTGCCTTAGTCAGGTTTCCATGCACCAGTCCCCTAGCCTGGCACATCTCCTCCAGCTGGCTCCTTGTCAGCTTTCCATACTCTTCTGCTGACATGCTGCCTGCTCACTCTAACACTAAGCTAACAAAAGAAATAAAACAATTGTGATCTGAACTCTGAGTATACACTGTGTGGCTGTTTTAGAGTACAAAACACTTTTAGAGATCACTGTACATAAGCTACAGGAATTCGCTCGATCCCACACTACTACAAGTCAATTAGTATGTGAAGTAGATCCCACCACTGCCAAACACTTGTGACGACCATGCCCTGGCCCAGCAATCAAGGAGCCTCAATCCTCACCACTAACACCAGGGAGATTGTCTCATAGAAGAGAGGAAAGGATAACTAATACACACAGTAAAGTACAATTTCCCTTAAGTGCACACAGAGATCACAGTCAGTCTGGGGCTGGTTGCTCCCTTGCTCACCAGGTCCCCAATAAGACTCCCCACTGGCACAGCTATAGGGCCCAGGTCTCAGCCTAGCTGGGCAAGCTAAAACCTCCAGTACCCTCTCTGTCCAACCAGTGCTTCGTGTCCCTGCCCAAGTAGCTGACACAACACACACACACACACACACTTTGAGATAAGTATCTATACAACTTCACAGACACTCCTGGAAAAGGCTGGCACAGATTCTCCATCTGTGCTCCTTTACCTAGACCATACAGTAGTAATCCCTGCCACCACCCAGCTAATAATATCAGCTACTAAAAGGGCCTTAAAAGGATGTCCAATTATTACTGTGCAATATTATTATCCAATGGTAATGTGACTATTCAGTCAAGGCTTATTGGAAGGGCTTAGACAGTAAACTCTATAAATATATAATGTACTCTAAAGCATAATTTATCTCTACATAAACCAGCCACAGGTAGAAGGTTTTAAAAATATTTAATAATAAATAATTAAAATACAAGACAAAACTACTACACCACAGAGATATCTAAGAGTTCAGAGATCACACAGAAACTTAAAATAATACAGTAGGACAGGTCTGATTTCAAAGAAAAATACCTAATTAATTTTTACTAGCTTTAACTATTCCTACAAGAAATCACAGTGCTATAACTTACATGCAAGCATAAGGCAAAGTGCTGAGTTAGATGTCCAAAGTCAAAACGCTCTCAGTCTCTTGTGAGAAATAGTAGTTAAACATTACTAACAAACGTGTCTCTAAGGCCCTCCCAAATTCCAACATTTTTGACACTTAGTCTGGAGGTCTCAGGCCACAAACTGCATTAATTAGCAATCTAACATCTGCTCAGAAACTTATAATATAAGTCATTTCACATGTATACTCTAACAGAAACCAGAGCAATAAAGCACATGCCACATCTAAATACTGGTCATAAACTTTAGCCTTAAAACAATGGGCATGAAACCTTCATCCAGATGCACTGGAGCCAAATTCTAATATGAAAGGGTCACAACATGCTTCACTGGGCCAGTAGAGTGCAATGTTGTCACATAGTTTGCAGTTCCACATTTCACAGTATTCTTTTACACTCAAGAAAACATGCCTGTATTTTTACATTTATTTACAAATGCCAGAATTATATATCAAATTCTATTTGAGTAGGCTGGCAGCCTTCACCCATCTCTCCCCAATCGTCACAGCATATATGCAAACAATTACTTTTAATATATTTTTAATATTAAGCCCTATCTAAAAGCTAGACCTTTGAAATGAAAAATTTTATATATTGTATATGAATTGCATAGTTTTTATTTGTGAAGTAATTATTTGCATATATGCATTTTAGGATATTAGACATTAGATATCAGTTTTGAGTATGTATGTATATGTGTGTGTGTGTGTGTGTGTGTGTGTGTGTGTGTGTGTGTGTGTATTTATTTGTGGTAAGAGAAGTTAGTTGACTTTAAGACCTTGATTGTATTACATTACTGCTTAATTGATGAATTGAATTCATATATATATATATATATATATATATATATATATATATATATATATATATATATATATATATATATATATATATATATATATATATATATATATATATATATATATATATATATATATATATATATATATATATATATATATATATATATATATATATATATATAGAAGGATGTAGCAAGTAATTTGTACATGGTCTGAAGAAGCTTCATTGATGTGAAAGCACTAACCTGGTATTAAATTATATTTGCTGTTTTTAGCCACCTTGTTTCTGCATTTTTTATTTTATTTACCTGTATATCATTGTACAGTTGAAGTCCGCAGTGGCATCGTTGTTAGTTGGGAAATTCATTGTATGTGCAGTTGTGTTGCTATACCCAAGGATTGTTGAGGGTACTCAAAACATGGACCTACTAGACACAGTTGGATCCATACTTCAACACAGCTTCCAGACAGTCTATGTTCTCATAGAAGGGTGTACTTCAACATGCATCCTTCTGACTGGGGGGAACATCACCTGACTCTCCTCATTTGTGAAGTAGACCAACAAGTCATAATGGACCTTCTATAAAAGGACACAGGTAATATCACAACTGTGTATCAAACACGTGTTGTTTATTCAGGATAAATCATGTCTGTTGTATCTGTTTGATGTCCTCAAGAATGTCAACAAGGGCATGCGTGATGACAACACTATCTTCCTGCGTAACATGACCTAGTCAAGGCATTTGATACAAATCCATCCTGAGGTATTACTGGGAAATGGTCACAAGTGGTCAAAAACTCCTACATCACCAAGTAGGTAGATTACTGGATCACATACATGACAGATAAATATGTTGAAGTGTGTGAACTGACCTATATCTATTGTGATTAGGTCCATACCTCAGGGCTGTTTGCTAGGCCCTTTCCTGTTTATTATTTAAGTCTCAGATGTCAAAACTGACTTACACATCCTTTGTCCAACTAGCTTTGTGGCGGACTGCAGATGGTGGACAATCACTGAATCCAAGTGTGGTATTGGTATAATACAGACAGTATCAGCACACACAAAGAATTGCTGCCACAGCCATGTAGACACAGTAGATTAACAAAAATCATGGGGGATAAGTTATGTTTTAAAAGCAAATACACAAGCTAATTATAATATGGACAGCACACCCCTATAAGCTGACCAGGTGGTATGTGATCTGTGTACTCAGGTAGACGGTATATGGAACATCCACAAGCATATGCTCACAGTGGTGACTCCGCCCTTGTATGTAACACAACTCTTAAATATATGTGAGACATCCACATCAAAGGGTATTATAATTCTATAGTTCTCAGCTCTCATCACACCAATAACTAAGTACAATGCACTCTTTTTCATGTAGCTTCCAACACATCTTCCAGTGATGAGTTACTCATGTGTACCACATTTGCCAATGCGAGCTCCCACACATCTTACTGGCCATACGTTTTTGTTGCATAACCATTAGTGTTTGATGGTGCAGAACCCCCATCAAGGTGTCATACAAGATGCATGTGTGATACATGTTCCTGTGATACACACAGTAAATACATAGCTGATTGACAACATGGCTTGCATTTGTGACAGTGTGGAGTGTGCCATATATATGGCTTGCACACCTGTCAACTAGTCAGGATTGCTCATCATTTCAAATATAGGTGTAACAGTGTCCCTCCTAACACCTCCGGCAGATTTAAATATTGAGGAAGGTGTGCTTGATTCCTCTCATAAATTGATGACAAATCATGGCAGTTGTGCAAGTGTGTTCTTGTAGAACCATCCATAATCACTTAAATCACATATGTTATGTCAAAGACATGGGATTAATGGTGGTATAATGCCGATATTGTCCATGATTGTGCACGCTTCTGTATACTGTTGTCCATGAGCCTGTTTCTATATGTCCTGCTTGGTTGAGACCTATGCTGAAATAACATTCATATTCACACAACTCATTATTTACACTATATGCACCTACCTACCTACCCCCTATTGTATATACCATACTTGATATATGTCCCCTCCATTACTCAAGTCAGGGTGCTTATATCACAAAGAATCCTCTCCATTGATATGTCACCTTGTGTGACAGTCACATAATATACAATAGCTGTGTGATGATATGACTATACCTACAAAGGAGGTATATAAAGCAGTATGTACTGTATTATGTGCATATGTGATTACTGCTCATGCTACAACTGTCTTTTCTTTATGGTGTACCTGCATTGACATGCCCTCATTTGCTGTACATTGCCATGTTTCACCTATCCTCTTCCCCGTGTCAAATTTCCTGTATGTGAGCATACTTGGACAATAAATGTGATTGTGATTCTAATTTGCACTGTACTTTGCACTGAGGACACTTTCCTAATATGTGCAATTATTGCATTAGTTAATTTAAACCCTGGTAGTTTTTGTAGCTGCACAATCTCACAGAAAAAGTATGCCTGTAGGTAGACATGTCTGCGTATCTACAGGTGTTTGTTTTGCTTTACAAGATTTTCTGGCCGGCAACACTGTTGCTAGCAACAAAACCACACTTGTATTTGTGTAAGTGAGATGTGCTGCATGATATGCAATTAGTACGGCTGCTCATCTCGCTAACATGTAAACTCCACGTAGGCTTCACCCTAAGACTACACAGAGTTTATCGAATTCCCAGGCATGTCTGTTCTAATACCATTATATTAATACCATTATATTAAAAAGTTATATACTTAAGTAACTATTGACAAGTCATTTATTTATAGTTGAACGATTTGAAAAATATTTTTTCTCCTATATTTTCTCCCTTCTAACTGTATGTAACACTATTTCTTTCTTCAGTTTCAGACAGTACAAGTACTATATAATTAATCATCACAGACAGTATTGCTTCCTTTTTGGATCATGGTGCACCTAGACATTCATGTGCTATTGATCTTTCTGAAGCATTAGTTATGGGTGATTACTTATGGCATGAAAGCATGGATTAGATATTAGTCATGATACTGTTTCCATTTGCATGTAATGAATCAGGATGAGTAAGTACACGAATAAATGTTACAGCTCCTAAAATGATAAACACTGTACTGGAGTTCCATGGATTCATTAGTAGGCTCCTTGAATGTTTTCTCTTTATAGTAATAATTTACTTAAATACATATTAAAATATGTTATAGTTCTATATAATGATAACCAATACCTAATACAGAATGATTTTCAGGCATTTAAATCAAGTAAGAGAATGTCAAGTGTGCTTCAATTAGATTAAAAGTCAGACTTTCTTGTTCATTTCTTTGAGCAAGTTTTTAGCCATAAAGTCCATTCCAAGTATGACATGCTATATGGTTTACTAATGTATAATTAGTAAAAGGAAATGGCAAAGGTGGTCAGTCTTTTTGTCAAAGAAAGAAATATTTTTATAGAGTTCAGCAAGGTCCTAGAGATCATTATATATTTTAAGAGTTAGGGGACAGTGCCCCTGCAACACAAACAAATGCTATATTCTCAAAGTATATGCATTTTTTGAAACACTGTTATTTTTTCACAATCATATCATGATAGAAAATACAAGTAACCAGTATCAGAATTGGCAGGAAAAATCAAAGGGGGTGGGGGGGGGGTTGGGAGGGTGGCCTAATGGTTAAGGTGTTTGCCTTACAAACACAAGGTGTGGGGTTTGAGCCTCACAAGGGATAATTAGCTAGGCTTAAAATGGCTCCCAAGGGCAGTTAGTTTAGTACTAATCTATGAACCTATGAAAAGTAGGGATGCTTACACTGCTTAATCAACAGCGTGAATACATTAAACCAGAGACAGGAACAGGGAAGTGTACTAATAATCAGCCAAGGAAATTTAACAGGAGATATTTATTTAAAACAGAAATACAATATTCTCAGTTTAGAATCATGTTTCTACACGTTTAGGGTACTGCTAGAGACTACCCTTGTCTGATACAATATTCTCAGTTTAGAATCATGTTTCTACATGTTTAGGGTACTGCTAGAGAGTACCCATGTCTGGACTTTGTAAAGGGCTGAGACTGACATTACAAAGCAAGGGTCTGCACACCACTGGCATAGCATAACAGCAGCTTTAGTTGGCCACATTGTGGGGATTTGGCATGGTAGATCGATAGATCACTCTATCTATCTATCTATCTATCTATCTATCTATCTATCTATCTATCTATCTATCTATCTATCTATCTATCTATCTATCTGTCTATCTGTCTATCTGCCTTACAAACACAAGGTGTGGGGTTTGAGCCTCACAAGGGATAATTAGCTAGGCTTAAAATGGCTCCCAAGGGCAGTTAGTTTAGTACTAATCTATGAACCTATGAAAAGTAGGGATGCTTACACTGCTTAATCAACAGCGTGAATACATTAAACCAGAGACAGGAACAGGGAAGTGTACTAATAATCAGCCAAGGAAATTTAACAGGAGATATTTATTTAAAACAGAAATACAATATTCTCAGTTTAGAATCATGTTTCTACACGTTTAGGGTACTGCTAGAGACTACCCTTGTCTGATACAATATTCTCAGTTTAGAATCATGTTTCTACATGTTTAGGGTACTGCTAGAGAGTACCCATGTCTGGACTTTGTAAAGGGCTGAGACTGACATTACAAAGCAAGGGTCTGCACACCACTGGCATAGCATAACAGCAGCTTTAGTTGGCCACATTGTGGGGATTTGGCATGGTAGATCGATAGATCACTCTATCTATCTATCTATCTATCTATCTATCTATCTATCTATCTATCTATCTATCTGTCTATCTGTCTATCTGCCTTACAAACACAAGGTGTGGGGTTTGAGCCTCACAAGGGATAATTAGCTAGGCTTAAAATGGCTCCCAAGGGCAGTTAGTTTAGTACTAATCTATGAACCTATGAAAAGTAGGGATGCTTACACTGCTTAATCAACAGCATGAATACATTAAACCAGAGACAGGAACAGGGAAGTGTACTAATAATCAGCCAAGGAAATTTAACAGGAGATATTTATTTAAAACAGAAATACAATATTCTCAGTTTAGAATCATGTTTCTACACGTTTACGGTACTGCTAGAGACTACCCTTGTCTGATACAATATTCTCAGTTTAGAATCATGTTTCTACACATTTAGGGTACTGCTAGAGAGTACCCTTGTCTGGACTTTGTAAAGGGCTGAGACTGATATTGCAAAGCAAGGGTCTGCACACCACTGGCATAGCATAACAGCAGCTTTAGTTGGCCACATTGTGGGGATTTGGCATGGTAGATCGATAGATCACTCTATCTATCTATCTATCTATCTATCTATCTATCTATCTATCTATCTATCTATCTATCTGTCTATCTATCTATCTCATTGTCTGTATGGGTTAACCTGTAAAGGCACTAATCCACATGGACCATTTTCAGTCTCAATCCAAGAACACTGTCTGTTAAGTGACTTGCTCAGGGGTGCATAACAGGCAGGGTCACTGTACTCTGACAGCATGGCTAAGGGGTAAGCAGGGTACACTCATGGCCACTAAGATCAATGATAGGAAGTATATGTTGCACCAGTTACTCAACACACAAGGGTTTGCTGGAGCTCTGCAGTCAGTCATGCTGGAATAAGAACACAAATCACTCTAAGAATGTGCATAGAATTCTGATAGTCTGCTGAAGGCATGCAGTACTGACCAGTATCAGCCCAGGATTGGGTCAGGGGCTGTGATTCCATTTGTTGCTGTTTTGCCATTGCATATGCATCTGTGTGCCAGGGGCATCTGAGCAATATCCCACTGGAGTGCACACTAGTGCTGGTCTGAACCATGTCCCACTAGAGTGCACACTACTGGTGGTTTGAGCAATGTCACACTAGAGGGCACACTACAGCTGCTATGAGCAATGTTCCACTAGAGTTAATACTAGTGCTGGTCTTTGCCATGTCCCACTACTGCTGATCTGAGAAAAGTCACACTAGAGTGCACATTATTGCTGGCAGAGAATCTATCTGCAGGATTTATTTAGGCATACTGCATCAAACCATCCACCTAGCAGCAATCACTTCTAAGAACTGCCATGCATGCTTATGGTTATGTTACATACCTTATTGCAGTAGTACTTCAGATATGCAAAGACAGGGTCTGAGCATAATTTATTTATTTATTATTTATTTAACATTTCTTAACTGGGAAAGTCTGACTTGGAACAAAGCCACTTTTCAGCAGAGGCCTGGGGAGAAATGCTCCAGATGCATGCCTTTGTAACATGGGAGGAAACTGGAGCACCCGGAGGAAACCCACATGAATGCAGGGAGGACATGCAGACTTCACACAGAAGGCACCCCAGCTGAGAATTGAACCAGAGGACCTCTTGCTGTGAGGCGACAATGCTACTGCTGCACCACTGCACCATCCGAATATTTGTGAATTTAGGTTCTGTGAGACATAGGAGTCTCAACTTTACCTTCATATATCATAGAGATGCAGTCCACAAAGATGATAATTAAATACTGAATTTATCTGATGGCCTTAATGCATAAACAAACACTCTGGGCAAAGAAATGATAAAGGTTTAACTCTAGACACTGAATGGTTCTTTTTTCAACAGACAGTTAAATTAGTGGTATGTAACAAGACACTAATGATGCCAGTAAGAAAAACACGTGTTCTTCCTTTCAAGAGTGCCAGGTTTTGTGATATTTTTGCAGGGCTCCTTAAATTTCATAGTCAGGAATTGTGACATCCCTTTAAAAGTTCAAAGGTCATGGATGAGTTAAAGGTTAAACTCAGACCATTATTTGGATTAAGCTATCTTCTTGAAAGGCAGAAAAGTTGCCTTTAAAATAAAACTTTTCTACTTTTTGTATCTATATTACTAAGAGATAGCAATATTTATTTTATTAAGTGCACATTGATAGCAACAGGTACCGTAACAGGTACAAGCATACAAAATCTGAAGGTAATGCTACTCAATGCTAGAAGTCTAAACCTCAAAATACACTCTCTCGAGGCACTCCTAAAAATGGAGAACATTGATATCTGTGCAGTAACTGAGACCTGGTTCAAGGCTCCAGAGAGCACCCCTGCAATACCAGGCTACAACTCTTACCACACTTTTCAGCTACCAAACCAGGATCGAAACACTAAAGGTGGAGGAGTGTCCATATTCACCAAGGATATTCACACCACCAGGTTAGTTGCCCAACACAATGCATCTGAAATTCTTCAGGTGCAGCTAACACTAGGTAAGACTGCAATCCAAATTGTAGCTTGCTGCAGATCCCCCACCATGTCCCAATTTTCTCACTACACCTTTCTAAACATGCTGGAAAATATTAATATGCAACCAAACACCCTAATACTGGGTGATTTCAACTACCCTGCCATTAACTGGGAAAACTATTCATGCACTAACACCTTTGCCCAACGGTTCTTGGAATTCATAAATTCCAATGCCCTGGATCAACTAATCCATAGTCCCACCAGGGGCTCCAATATCCTAGACCTGGTCATTACCAACATGGGAAATCAATGCTCCACACCTATGGTCACCCCCTCGTTGGTCAGGTCAGACCATAAGCTAATCACCCTTAACATCCACATCCCACCCCCACCCCCAGTAAGGAAACCTCCATATAAAACTTCTCCAAGGCCAACTTCATGCTACTCAAGTCAGAAGTTAAAAACTTCATGTCACCCATGCAGACGGGAACTGAAAGCTCAACTGCTGAGATCTACACTAAGTCACTGTATGAGCACATCCACTCATGCATGAATCGGGCCATCTCAAATAGAACCAAGATGCTCTCCTCCAAAAAAAGGAAGCCAATCTAGTGATCCCCTGCCATAAATAAACTTTACAACAAAAGGAAAAAACTGTTGCAGAAAAGAAGAAAATCCCAGGATGCAAAAAACTCCCTTACCAGCCTCAGTAAGAAGCTGAGATCCCTCATAAAATCCTCCAAAGCTAGTTACAAAAATAAAATTGCCAAAGATTCCAAAGACAACCACAAGGCATTCTATAACTATGTCAAGAATCTAAATGGCAATGCTCAGATCTGCTCTGAGCTACAACAGAATGGCATTAAATATACTGATCCCAAGGATACTGCCAATATCCTGACAGATCGATTCAGTCCCTACCCCCCTCTCACCCCCTAAATGGCCCATCTCAATAGTGGAAGATTACCAAATCCTGGTAATAATGGCCACACAGGTAAAAAACGCACTCTCCAAAGCTAAGAATACAGCATACATGGGACCAGATGACATCCCGGGCCGGGTACTACATGAACTACAAAATGAACTGGCACCTCACCTAGGTGTCATGTTTAATCATACCCTCATCTCAGGCTTCGTGCCCACTGAGCAGCGCACAGCTACAGTTATCCCACTCCACAAGGGGGGATCCACCTTGGATCCCGGGAACTACTGCCCCATCAGTCTAACGAGCCTGATCTGCAATGCCATAGAATGTATTATCATGGAACTTATAAACAAAGACATTGGCAACCTTAAAACACTGGACCCCACCCAGTTTGTGTTCCTGAAGGGCCGATCTTGTCTCCTGAACCTTATTGACTTCTTTAAATCAGTCTCCAGAGCTGTAGATGAGGGTAAGGCAGTCCACACAGCCTATCTGGACCTTGCCAAGACCTTTGACACCATCTCCCACTCTGGAATCACAGATGAACTTACTAAGCTGGGCATTAATCCCTACGTCACTCGATGGGTTGCCAACTTGCTTACTGACAGAACCCACACTGTAAAAGTAGCTGACTCCAAATCCAGCTCCAGACAAGTGACAAGTGGAGTACCTCAGGGTTCTGTCCTGGGACCTCTCTTGTTTGGCATCTACTTCTCTGAAGTACAAGCCAACACTAAGGGACTCTGGCTAACAAAGTTTGCAGATGACTGCAAACTGGGAGCCATTATTGATTCCCCAAATTATGTGGATACGCTACAAAAGGGCCTTACAGAAACAGATGCTTGGTTCCAGAGCCATGGGCTCAAGCACAATGCCAAGAAATGTATAGTTATCCCCTCTGGGAAAAAACATGTACTCTTGAATTATCACATAGGTGGCAGTACACTAAACACTGAAAGTGTGATAAGAGACTTAGGGACACAGGTGGACAGTGGTCTCGCGTTCAATAACCACATCGCCACAACAGTCAGGAAATCCTTCTATGTGGCACACCTCATCATTAAGGGCTTTTCATCCAGAAAAAAGGAGGTCATTGTCCCATTGTACTCATCCATCATTAGACCCATTATAGAGTACAATGCCCCATTTGGTATGTACCTCTCAGGACATCTGCAACAACTGGAAAGGCCGCAGAAATACCTCACTAAAAGAATCACAGACCTAAAGAAGATGCCCTATGCTGACCACCTTAAAAAACTCCAGCTATACTGTGTCACATATCGTCTACTCCGAAGCGATCTCTGCTTAACATACAAGGCCATGTCAAACCCAGAGCTGTTAGACATACTACACTTAAAGAAATCCCAATCCCTCGGAGCTACACGCTCCATGGATCTAAATCTTGTCATCACAATAAACAAAACATGCTGGAGGGATAGGTTCCTGACCCAGAGACTCCCCAGACTCTGGAATAGACTTCCCATACATGTCAAGCAGAGTGCCTCTTTGGCCCTCTTCAAAAGGATCCTTGATGATTGGATGGGAGAAAGGAAATTCACCCCGGGGATCATGTCAGTCGCCCTGCTAGACAGGGGTCCAGGGAAGTAAATAGTGTGGGAAGAAATAGCCAGGGAATTGCTAGGCTTGTATAGGCCCTAGGGTCAATAGCCTAGTACCAACCTATGAACCTATGAACATATATTAAAATAATTGTTTTTTATGCCAAAACATTTTTATGTTTTATATATTTGTTTTTTTTCTTCTTTTTTTAAAAACTCTTCATGGAGCAACAATTCAAAGCATGCAAACAAAAACACAATAGAGTAAAATACTACTACTACTATTACTAACCTAGCAACACTCTAGCCATAGGTGACTCTATAGTCAGACACACTGATGTTCCACTCACCAGGCTAAACAAAGAGAAAGTTACTGTCAGCTGCCTGTCGGGTGCCAGGATCTGTCACATAATGCATGCACTCAGGTCACTCCACAACAAGTACAAATATGACTCTGTCATTGTCCATATTGGTCTGAATGACCTGAGATGTACCTCCCTGGATTACATAAAAAGAGACATGGAAGAGCTCTCCGATCTTGTAGCCCAGACAGGTATGACCCTAGCCCTGAGTAGCATCCTGCTATCACCCTGAATGATACCACAGTACAAGGACAAAATGACTGACTTCAGCAATTGGCTAAGCTTCTGGTGTCATTCTAATGGGATCCAGTATCTGTCTGTCTGGGATGACATGATCGACAGACCATGATGCTTTGCCAGAGATGGCCTTACCTGTCGCCCTTGGGATTCCGGATACTGGCTAAGGCTCTTGCCACCCCTACAGTGCCTTTTTTAGGCAAGGTTCAAATGACAAATTCACCACCATAACAGGTACAAGCAAGCAAAATCTGAGGGTAATGCTACTCAATGCTAGAAGTCTAAACCTCAAAATGCATGCACTAGAGGCACTCCTTAAAATGGAGAACATTGACATCTGTGGAGTGACAGAGACCTGGTTCAAGGCTCCAGAGAGCAACCCTGCATTACCAGGCTATAATTCATACCGCACCTTTCGGCCTCCTAACCTGGATCAAAACATTGAAGGTGGAGGCGTGTCTATATTCGTTAAGAATATCCACACCTCCAGGCTAGTTGCTCAGCATAATGCATCCGAGATTATCTAAGTGCAACTAACTCTGGGCAAGACCACAATCCAAATTGTAATTTGCTACAGATTCCCCACCATGCCCCAGGATTCCCAATCCTCATTTCTTGATACACTGGACAATATTAGGGTACAACCCAACACCCTAATAATGGGTGATTTCAACTACCCCACAATTAACTGGGAAAACTACTCATGTGCCAACTCTTGTGCTCAATGTTTTCTGGAATTCATAAATTTCAATGCCTTGGATCAACTTATCCTCACCTCCACCAGGGGCAGCAATATCCTAGACCTGGTCATTACCAACATGGGTGACTGGCGTTCCACACCAGAGGTCAAGTCCTTGTTGGACGGATCCAACGACAAGCTAATCAGCCCAGACATCCACATCCTGCCCCCACCCCCCATTAGGGAAAGCACCGTAAAAAAATTCTCCAAAGCCAACTTCATGCTTCTTAAGACAGAAGTGGCAAACTTCACGACACCCATGCAGATGGACAATAGAGGTATGACCGCTGAATCCTACACAAATGCACTTTATAAGCACTTACACAGGTGCATAGATCGTGCTATCCCTAACAGAACCAAGATGCTATCCTCCAAAAAAAGGAAGCCAATCTGGTGGTCCCCTGCAATAAACAAACTCTACAATAGAAGAAAGAAACTGTTGCAAAAAAAAGTAAAATCCCATGACTGGAAGAACTCCCTGGTCAGCCTCAGTAAGAAGTTGAGATCCCTCATAAAATCCTCCAAAGCTAGTTATGAAAACAAAATTGCCACTGATTCTAAAGACAACCACAAAGCATTCTATAGTTATGTTAAGAATCTCAATGACAACACTCAGATCTGCTCTGAGGTACAGCACAATGGCACTAAATATACAGAACCAACTGATATTGCCAACATCCTGGCAGATAGGTTCAGTGCTAACTTTACCCCCCCCCCAAAGGGCCCCTCTCTATACCAGAAGAATGCAATGTTCCTGTAACCATGGCTGCACAGGTAAAAAACACACTCTCTAAAGCCAAGAACACAGCATCCATGGGACCTGACAACATCCCAGGCTGAGTTCTACATGAACTACAGAATGAACTGGCACCCCACCTAAGCACCTTGTTCAATCATAGCCTCACCTCAGGCTTTGTGCCCACTGAATGGTGCACAGCAATGGTTATCCCACTCCACAAAGGGGGAGCCACCATGGACCCCTGGAACTACTGCCCCATTAGCCTAACGAGCCTGGTCTGCAAGGCCATGGAATGTATCATCATGGAACTTATAAACAAAGACATTGGTAATCTCCAAACTCTGGACCCCACCCAGTTCGGGTTTGTAAAAGGCAGATCATGTCTCCTAAACCTGACTGACTACTTTGAAGCAGTCACCAAAGCCGTAGATGAAGGTAAGGTGGTTCACATAGCCTATCTGGATCTTGCCAAGGCTTTTGACACCATCCCCCACTCTGGAATTATAGATAAACTCTCTAAACTAGGTATAAATCCCTATGCCACAAGATGGGTTGCCAACTGGCTCACTGACAGAACCCACACTGTGAAAGTAGCAGACTCCAAATCTGACTTCAGACCAGTGACAAATGGAGTACTACAGGGTTCAGTCCTGGTTCCTCTCCTGTTTGGTATCTACTTTTCTGAAGGACAGGCTAACACAGAAGGTCTTTGACTAATGAATATTCCAGATGACTGCAAACTAGGAGCCATAACTGAAACGCCTAATGATGTGGACATCCTACAAAAGGGCCTCACTGAGACAGATGCCTGGTGTCAAAGCCATGGCCTCAAGCTCAATGCCAAAAAGTGCATTGTCATCCCCTTTGGTAAAAACTCTGTACTCATGAGCTTCTACATTGGTGGTAGTCTACTTAACACCAAAAGTGTGATAAGAGACCTTGGGACACAGGTGGACAGTAGTCTCTCCTTTGATAATCACATTGCCACAGTAGTCAGGAAATCCTTCTACGTGGAACACCTCATCACAAAAGGTTTCTCATCCAGGAAAAAAGAGGTCATTGTTCCCCTCTACTCGTCACTCATTAGACCCATTATAGAGTATGACGCCCCTTTTGGTATGTACCTCACAAGACATCTACAACAACTGGAAAGGCTGCAGAAATATCTCACAAAGAGGATTACTGGCCTCAAACAGATGACCTACACAGACCATCTAATAAAACTCCAGCTTTACTCCATCGCATATCGCCTACTCAGAAGGGATCTCTGCCTAATATACAAAGCTATGTCAAACCCAGAGCTGGTGGATATGCTCCACTTAAAGAAATCCCAATCCCTCTGAGCTACGTGCTCTAGGGACCTAAACCTTGTCACCACAATAAACAGAACATACTGGAGGGATAGATTCCTGTCCCATTGACTTCCCATACTCTGGAACAAGCTACCAGTCTATATCAAACAAAGCTCATCATTAGCACTCTTCAAGAAAAATCTTGATGATTGGATGGGAAATAGGAAATTCACCCCGGGGATCACTTCTGTAGCTCTGCTCGACAGGGGCACAGGAAAATAAGTTTCTTGGGTGGCGAAAGCCAGGGTACCTTTTGGCTAGGCTTGTATAGGCTCTAGAGCCAATAGCCTAGTACCTACCTATGAACCTATGAACTACTACTGATACTAATAATAATAGTTGTGCTATCAACAGCTATTGTCATAGTTATGCAAGTTATACCACTTTGCAGAATTATGCTATCTTTGTAATAATAACACAATTTGTTTATACATTCACTATATTAATTTGTCATTATAGAATATTACATTCAGAATTGGTAAAAAGAAGTAAAAAGAAAGTTAGTCTCTTGAAGCAAGATTAATAACCTTCATACTAAACCTACTAACCTAAACCTATGGAGGCCTGTAAAGACCTGTCTCTAATTGTCTGGGTTACATTCCAAAAATGTATTGCCCCCTCTTCCCTGTTAGTCACTTATATTACCAAATATTTTAACTCATATGTTTTAGGACTACTCCTTGATTCACAGTGTCGTGTTATTTCTTTGCAGGCAAGTTACCTTATTAGAGGAGACATATCCAATGTATAATTATGAAAATACATATCATATCTTCAACAAGCAAGATAAGGTTTAGGAAAACATCTTGCAATTGTACAGAGGTACACAAGAGTTCATGTAAGTATTTCCATGCAAATTTGTAGAACTTCCTAGGTTTAGTCACATACTTTGGAAGACAACCTTATTCTAGCCCTAGGTTCACTTGTACAGTGAATGTTTAATAACCTACTCGAAGTATGCATCAAACCTTTCATTGTAGGTTGTTTAAAATCGTATAATACATTGTTTCCTCAATAGCTAACCTGGTTCACTGCATTTGTACGGTCTTGCCTCTAGAATCTAATACACTAAATTCAGTCTCTTTGTATTGTCCCCTTTTGCCCACTTCATTTTCCTCACCTCTCACCATATTGACTGATAACACTACCCATCCTTTCCATATAATTGAAATCTTACTAAGGTCTCAGACTACAGTAATACCTACACTTATCAACCAACTGATATCAGTATTTTAAGTCTGTTCCCTTTCATTTGCATAGCCAATAGATATTCTCATACTGCCAGTCCTGTGTCTGATCAATTACAGGGATTAGCTCAGAAAACTGCAAAATATATTTTGTTATCTCAGAACCATTTCTTAAAATACTCCTCTATACTTAAGAAATATGTTTCTTTGTTATAGTTTCTCTCAGACTATGTTGCAAATATAGCTAGCTTAAATACTACACACACACAGAGTCAATCGACATCTCCTTTTAACGCATAATAAGCAAGCAATAATGCTCAACATGGTGGCAAAGGGATGTTCTGAGGCCCAACACTGCAGGCTTTTGGACTGCTTGCAACAGTCATCACTGTCTGTCTGTCTGTCTCTCTCTCTCTCACTTCTCATGCATGCATAAACACACCCACACAAACACTTTTCTTTTCTTTAAAATTTAAATTTTTCTTTTTATTTTATACTCATTAAATAGCAATGTGCTGTTTAGAAAGTGTAAAAGAAGGGCAGATGATTTTTAATGTGTAATATTCATGGCAGCTTAATATGCTGCCATGAAGTGACAGACTTGTTTTTTCACTGGTCATTACCAGTTCAGGTTAGCAATGTACAGGTCACCCATCTTCTAAGGACTTGCAACACACAGATGTAGTCTGTAGATAAAGAGGGTTGCGTGGAGCACTGAAGTCCACTCAACTCTCTAGTTAGTAATATCTTTTCCTTAGCTAATTAGGAAGGTCTACTGTCCAAATAAAATGTGCCATCTACTGCTTTTTATGAGGAAGTTGTCCAGCATAAAGAATTTGAGGGAAAACAAATATTTGACCTATATTTGAAAAGTTTAGATTCTATATTCAACCTTTGAAAAAATGCCTTAATTTTATTGTTAAGGTTTCAGAAGTGATATTAACTGAATAATACAAAAAGTTCACAAACCAGACGTCTAACTATTTTAATTTGCTGTGGTCTTACAAGTAAGGATTTTTTTTTCCTTTTGCTCTTCTGAAGCACCATAATGAACTGAAATAGCCTTAGTCTTTGTGACCCTTATTTTACACCCAGAAGCTGATCCGAATGGATGCAGTGTATCAAACATCCCTCCCAAATCTTGTTGAGGGACAGAAAACAGAAAAACTAATGAAAATATCAACAACAAATACAAAGAACTTGAGCTGAGTCTGAACTGAAGTATACCCTTAACACCAAATGCAGGCAGTGAAGCTAACTGCCAAATAGTTTAACATAAGAAATTCATAAGGGAAAAGAAAAAACAAAACAAAAAAAAAAAACGTTTCAACCAATTACTTGGCTTCTTCAATAACATTTTGAATTCAGAAGTACTTATGCTTTGTGACCTTTTTTCTGTATTTTTGGCTTCTCAAAGTGGACTATCAACAATGTGGATCGAGTTATAATGGCCTTTTCCTTCGCATATTAATTGGTAGCATTAGGTGGGATTGTAAACTCATGTTATAACAGTCTGACACTAACTCAACAACTATACAATAAACATGATAGAGGGACTTGGGTTGAGGGTCTCAGCTGCACAAATGCCCCTTGGGCCTCTTGCTTTATTGTAAAAACATCATATGCATAATGTTTCAATGATACTAACACAATAAAGGACTTTGGCAAAATAGTTTATCAGAATGCTTATTACCTTTGAATCAAATGAGGCTGATGCAAGGATACAAAAAAGCTCATAAAATATCTGCTTCCTATGCATCTGTATTAGTGATTTATTATAAAATGCAGCTTCAAAACATTACAATCACTACTTTTATTAGCAAGTTAGAGCATGTGGTATCTCCTTTTCGATTATGAATGCCACAGAGTGTTCTACCGACTTCCTGTTCTAAAATCAAACAACATTTAATTTGGACAGTCAAAACATGCTGATGAAAATGAACACAATGTACATCTGCATGAGACAGATTGCAGTCTGTCCACATACAGTATTGCAGCAACTGATACTGTAATCCTCTCACTCATCTTACTGTTGATACATTATATAATAGCTTTACTAATGTAACATGTTGAGCCGCCCAGTTCACCACTGCCAGTTTGTATTGTCCATGATAGTAGTGGGTACCAATATTCATTACTGCCCTAATTTTAGTGTAAAGCATTGTAACACAAACAGGAGGCATAGGCTATATTCAAAGAGTCTGTCTGTGCTGTTAATGTGACTGTAGTACTGGCATAACTGTTATTCAGAAACAAAACTGTATGCTTGCAATGGAAGGATGACACCCATGGTACCAATGTGGCACCCAGATGGCAGAATGGCACTAACAAAGATGTCAAGAAGGTCTGCACTGATAGGGTTTGAATCCTACTACTACTAATCAAGGGCAACATGATAGCAGGAATGTATACACAAGTTTGTTTCAGTGACTATGTCACAAAGTACACACTGGTCCCTAGAGCATAAAGGGGATAGGCGCTGTTGTCTTGAGCATGGCTTCCAACCTCCACGCTCTGACTGGACTGCACACAGGCCACTTACAAGGCTGAACCTTTGGCCAAGCACTCTAGATCCCTGTACCACTATTCTTCCCATCAACCAATGTCTTCTAATGCCCATTTATCCATAGTAGCTGCCTTTCACACAAAGAATTATGTTTACACACACACACACACACACACACACACACACACACACACACACACACACACACACACACACACACACACACACACACACACACGCAAGGGCATAGAGTTCTTCAGTTTCCACAGCTTTCTTCCTTGGCATGGCAGTACTGCCACCACTCTGGGTATGGCCAAAGACACACATTTTCATGGCTGCTCTTAATTAGGTCAAATGTAAATGCACCAATTAATGTCAGAGGTGGTAGGCCTTAGCAATCTAATGGGAGATATGTGATGAACAGCATATTAACCAACAGTATAAATAATGCTTACCCTCTTCTCAGACCAACAACCATGCATACATTTTTACATAATAAATAATGGATATCAGCCACAGCACCTTAAGGCCAATAACTTAAATGTACAGTGCAAAAACATATTAACATGTATGTAGTTTGTCACGCAGAGGAAAATTAAATTGCAATAAAAACAGACAGGACATTATATTTTTGTATGTTACCAGAAGAGAAAATGTATGTTATCATGTGCTGAAGCAGAAACAACCATTACTATTACCTGATAATTTTGTTATTGAGTACTGTTAAACTAAAGCCAATGTTATACAGCTTGATTTTTTCCTAATTGACACACTTGACTTTCATTTTTATAGCTCTTCTATTCACCATTTAACTTATTTTACTAGAGTATAAACTATCTTGCTACTGTATGCCCTTTTCCTGACTCTTGCAGCTTTACCAGAGCTATTATTTACTAGTCATAGCACTACCATTGCTGGTGACTGGTCACACAGCACGTGCTGTCTTAACTTAAGGCCCCCTTATTTTTTTATTTTTCTTTCAGCAAACAAAGCCACCCCCTGGGTCAAGCAGGTCTCCACCACCAAAACAAAAAGTGTAAGCCTGAAAAATACCTCACTTACACACCAGGCACCCACAGACACTGTTCTGTAATTAAAGAGACTCAAAACTAATGTAAGAGCTTAACTTCCAAATGTCTAGACAGTAAAATACCTTAACTGCACTAACTTAAACAAGTGTTAGAAAGTGTGTTAGTACATTCTGCTGTATAGTTCCTTACTCAAACCACTGTACTGACAAGCTCATTGCCAGAAAGCAACAGCTGCATAACCCTCTCCAGTAAATATTTTTCCCCAAACCACAGTCTATTTTCTTTACAAAAAAATTAAATATATGAAATAGAATACCATTACCCCTCCTCTTATTCTGTACCCAACTCCAGCTTTAATAATATATCATTTTAAGAAATTCAGGGTAAAATTAGATAATGCCTACAATTGCCTTAATTTAACAGTATAAAGTACAGTGACTGTGCAAAGTAATGTACCTTTTCTTAAGGTTCACTGATTGGTTTCTAATACTGTTGCATGTACCTGCTCCATTCCCCCTCACTTTGCTCAGGCTCATTCTGCTCCCCTACCCTACCCCCATTCCCACCCATCCCCACATCAATAACATTTATTTCTAACCTCCCACCCACTTCATGGTCCACCCACCACTCACATCTGGTTACTAATCTAAACTCTCAAAAACTTATCCATTATCCTATCTCCAACCCAGCTAATTATAACACTACTTCCTAGCCTATAACCTTTTAGATACTCTGTACTGCCCCCTATGTCTGCTACAATACTTTCTGCTTCCTTTCTTACCCCACCTTCATTTTTAATTATCCTGCTGTTCTCATTCACTAATAATCCCTCCATTATCAAACAATTACTACTTAGTGCTTCCTCCACTCAAATAAAAATGCCACATCTCAAAGATTTTCTAAACATCTTCATGCTAACCCATCACATCTTAATACTTCTATCTTTCTCCTTAGCCACACACTATACATCCTACCACTACCCCCAGAGCTTCCACAAAGTAGCCAAAAATAACTATTAACTCTCCTACACTAATGCAATCAACATCTTTCAAATATCTTCTGCCATTTTCAACACCACTATTCTAGGCCAACATAATACTAAAATGCCACCACCTAAAATAAATTAAAAAAATCACATTTATGTAGTCACAGCAGAACAATAGCAAACATTGCCAAAAAAACTGCTTACAAGTAGGAACATGCACCTAAATCCTAGACCCAACACCCTTACTTCATCCAGTTCTCAAACACCACATATACTTAATATACCTCACAAAAACACTGACTTATTGTTTCTAAACTTAAATGTTAGAAGTCTGGTTAATAAAGTTCATGAACTAGAGGCTATCCTATCACATTATTCCCCAGAAATAGCCATCCTAACAGAGACCTGGGTTAAACCCATATCTCAGACAACAAAATTATACCTTCAGGGTGTAATATACTTCAAGCAGACATAAATGACAAAAGAGGAGTTGGAGTAGCTATAATTTTCAAAAACAGCCTAACTATGACACTTCTTAATCTACAAATATCTACCCCTATGAATACTGACCTACTTCTTGCCAAATTACAAATTATTGCTAACAAGCACATAACTATTGTAGCCATTTACATCCCACCAGGCAATATATTTCCACCAGTGAGCACATTCTTTAATGTATCTCTAATAACATCACCCAATAAACTATTATCATGGGTGATCGTAATATTGACTGGCTTACCTGAAACTCTAACAACCCTAGCAACCACATTAATCTCTATGGCTTCTCACAAATTATCCAGTTCCCTACCAGAATAGACAAAAAAAATCTAACAAGCAGTCCATTCATGACTGGGCCTTAACAAATAAATCCTCCCATTATCAAAATTCTGGCTATTTATCAGACATCAATGATCACATACCTACCTACCTACTCAGGCAACACATTAATGCTACTAAGCACACTATACATCATCAAATCCGTAATAATAAACTCTTTAAACCACAGGAACTAATATACACTCTAAAACACTGTAAATGAAGCCCACTGAAGACTTTACCCTTAGATGCAGCAGTTGAATATTTTAATACTTTCCTCAATATACTCAGCAGTATGGCACCCCCTAGAACAGTTTGTGTCAAAGCAAATTTTGTCCCATGGCTTACTACTGAAACAAAAGCCCTCCTTAAACAAAAGGACAAGGTTTGGATCTCCTGGCATACTAAAAAAACTCTAACTGATCGTATAACTTATCAACTCAAGAACAAAGCTAAACACCAAATCAAGCTAGACAAAAAAAAAAAGAACTATTATACTAACTTAAAAATTAAGTATCAAAATAACCCACAAAAATTCTGTGCTATAATCAAAAATATACTCAATCCCTGACAAACTACAACTCCCTCCCCCACCTTACCAAATAACTCAGAAACCACAGCTGAACAGTTTAACAAATACTTTACAGAAAGCATTCTTGCACTAACCAGAGATAACTCAAATAACCTACAAACAACTAACAATCTAAATAATAATAATAATACTTTCTTCTCATTTCAACTCATCCCCACCAAACCATAGAAAAACTCCTACAAAATTTAAACCAACTACAACTGCAGCTGATAACTTACCAGCAGAGTTCCTAAAAATTGCAGCTGATGCTATATCTTATCCCATATCAATACAGATTAACCACTTGATTTCTGAAACTATGTCACTACTATCTGGAAAATCTATTATATTATCCCCATACATAAAGGTGGTAAATCAACTGAACTAAATAATCGCCCCATAGCTATCCTATCCCCACTTTCAAAACTCCTGGAGAAATGTATGCATTCCCAACTTATGAGATGTCTCACACCCAGTAACTTACTTGCCGTCTGCCAGCATGGATTTAGACTGTCCCATAGTACAACCACTGCTCTACTTGGCTTTATGAACACTACAAACCAATACAGGAATGAGGGAAACATAGCCTCCTCAGTTTTCTTGGATATGTCTAAAGCATTTGACACATTCTCCCACAAAAAAACTTCTAACTACTCTCTCAGACCTAAAATACAGCCTTCATGTGTCTCATGGTTCCATAGTTACTTAACAGGTTATCAGCAGGCAGTTAAGTGGCAATATGACCTCTCCACACTTCTCTCTATTACCCTTAGAGTCCCACAGGGATCCATACTTGGCTCTCTTCTCTTCAGTATTTTTACTAATAACCTCAATGTAGTGACCTCACTTGCCACCATTATCCAATATGCAGATGATTCAACATTAATATGTGCAGCCCCTACCAAGTAACAACTTCAGGACAAAACACAAAAGGCATTTACAGAAACTGAAACATGGCTGGCTAACTTCCAGCTTATTCTTAACCCCAAAAAAACAAAACCTATAATTTCTAATCCTACCAGACCACTAAACCCCCCCCCACAGTTCCACATCACACATAATAACAACACAATAATTAGATCTGAACCATCCACTAAAATACTAGGAGTCATTGTAGACAATAAGCTAAGATCTGACTTGCATATATCACAAACAATTAAAAAGTCCACAAAAAATGGGCACCCTTTACAGAAACCCAAACTTTTTAACAGACTCCTCAACCGCTGCCATAGTCAGAACCTTTCTGCTAGCAAATCTATTATACATTTCACCCATCCTTATCAACCTCAAAAAAAAAAAAAAAAAAAACAGATTTAGATACATTGAATACATCATATAACAAAATAGCTAAATCTGCTACTGGATCCTTACATAGGTCACATTACTGTCTAGCCCTGAAAACAAATCTCCTGGCTTGAACTACCTCAGCTTCTTGCATACAGCCAATTAATAATGGCCCACAAATTATTCTATAACCCCCCAAAAACTCCAGCTCTCCAAAGCTTACTATTACCTTACTTCTAACACTCAAACACTACAAACATCAAATAAATCTTTACTACAAGTCTCTAAAACTAACAACATTGCAGGAGACTCCTTATACTCTTCCTATATCTCAAAAACCTGGAACTCCCTTCCCCATAATATTAGAACAACTGACAAGACACACCAGTTTAAAAAAAATACTTAAAAATTATCTAACTGACACTTGGCTCTACTCATGCAACATCCCTGGCTGATCTCCTGTTATCATAAGTACACCCTCCATTAATTATTCAATCTGTCTCTTGGACAATGATCTTATTTGTATTATGATTTTTCTTTTTTTCTTTTTATTCTTAAATGTGTGATAAATCTAGAATTATTTTCCTTTTACAAATGTAAATTAATACTCATGGGGTCTATGTTGATAATATCACTATGTTAAGTTCGATATCTGATGTATCTACTGTTAGATTTGCTGTATCTACTGTAACTTATGTTGTTTGTATTGTTTGTCATGCTGTATTTACTGTTACTAATGTTGTATGTACTGTCACTTTTTGTCGAGCTTTTCTTTCCGGGCCTCTGCTGAAAATGCACTCTGCCCAGTCAGATATTCATGGTAAACAAATGTAAAACAAAACAACAAAAAAATAAAATAAAATAAATTTTTCCCAAGTCCCCCGGTGTTCATTACATGACCTTATCTTCCTGTTCTGGAAGAAATAAATAGTTCTATTAATTGTTGTAGCAATGTTCTGAGGGCAAAAGCTTAATCACGTCAGTTCAATAACTCTATCATTTGCTAGTACATATCCACATCTCATTCCTCTTATTGGACTCCACCCTGCTATGGGCTAGTGATATTCAAGTCATTAATTCCATCTGCAATTTATCTCAAGAGACATTTCCTGCACTTTCATCTGTTTTTACTGCTTTCACAAGAGAAGACAGTAAGTCTGGAGATCCAATGAAAGCCACATTTGTGCCTGTTTCCCGCCTTTCCTATAACTAGCCTAGTCCGATTACAGAGTTGCTGTATCCAAAATTGTTAGTAAGCTTCTGAGCCCCCAAGCCTTTCTGTGTTGGAGGAAAGCCTTCTAGCCTATCAGTGAGAGTGGTAAGCACTAGGTAACCTATCCTCCATGGGAAGAGTGAGTTTTGACCCAGAAGTTGTAGTTTATTTGGCTGTTTGGGCAGTTTTCCATCTCTTTCAACTTGCTGGCTTAAAAGCCTACATTTGTACTTGTTCCCTGCCTTTCCTGTAACTAGTCTAGTCCAGGTACAGATTTGTTGTATTCCAGGACTCTTTGTAAGATTCTGAGCCCCCCCCCCAAGCCTCTCTGTGTTGGAGGGAAGCCTTCTAGCTTATCAGTGGGAGTGGTAAGCATTAGGTAGCCTATCTACCACAAGAGGAGTGGTTTCTGGCCAGAAATTGTAGCTATTGGCCATTTGGGCATTTTTTTCCATCTCTTTCAACATTCTGGTTTAAAAGCCACACTTGCACTTGTTTCCCACCTTTCCTGTAACTAGCCTAGTCCAGATACAGAGATGCTGTATCCAGGACTGTTGGTAAGCTTCTGAGCCCCGCAAGCCTTTCCGTGTTGGAGGAAAGCCTTCTAGCTTATCAGTGGGAGTGGTAAGCACTAGGTAGCCTGTCTACCATGAGAGAAGATGTTCTTGGCCCAGAAATTGTAGTTTATTGACCATTTGGACAGTTTGTCCGTCTCTTTCAACTTTCTGGTTTAAAAGACCACATCTGTGCTTGTTTCTCATCTTTCCTGTAACTAACCTACTGGCAGCACTAGTAAGCCTTAAACTGATACAAGCCTTCTAGCTTAGGAGAGAGACTTTGGAGTGATTAAGTATCAGTTTTCTGTACTTTCTTGCTGTACTTAACTATTTTCTGCCTAAATGCAGATTTTCCAGCATTTATTGTGATTTAAAAGCTTGTTTTTTTCACATATTGTACTTATTTGACTGCCTGCACTTTTAAAAAGTTGTTTTTTGTTTAAATAATTTGTTTAACTGTTGTAGGCTACACACTAAAGTGTGATAGCCTTTTCTGATTGTTTGTAGTCGTTTAAAGCTGTTTTAAGTGTATTTTTTACTGTTTTTGCCTTATCTTTAAAAAAAAAAAAATCCTTGTTTCCCGCCTTTCTAAGCTAGTATAGTCCAGTTTTCAGGCTAATGCTGAATTCAGGGCTGTGATACTAGTTTCTGAGTTGCCCATACCTTACTTGGATAGAAGGAAGTTTCTCTGTTCACTTGTGAGAGAGGGGTGCTTTGAGCAACCTATCTGTCGCTGGAGGAGTGGTTCCAGCCCAGAAGTTAGTGGTTTATTGGCCATTTTGGGCTAATTTCTATCTCTTTCATTTCCGTACTATAAAAACCACATTTGCACGGTTTTGCGCACCAGGCAGTGCTGGTTAGCTAGGGTAAAATTATTCCCAGCTTCACTAAGTCTCCTCTTCAGTTTTTCCCTTGAAACTAGTCTAACTCTCAACCTAAGCACTCAAAAAGCATCTTACAGCCCAGCACTTGCTCAGACCTAATAGCAAGCACTAATATACCCTGACACTGATTGCCCAGCAGGGCAAGGCTCTTTATTCACCCCTCACCAACCAAGTGACTAAGCAGCTCACCCTACTATTCAGGCATGACCAAAGGGCAACTTCAGGTGCACTCTCCAGTCCAGCTGGTGAATCTGGGTATCCTGAGGCAATGTTACAACTGCTTCATGTACACAGACAACCCTCTCCTCCTACCACAAAACACTAACATATGCGAGAGATGCAATTATACAGCCAAACTGGAAGCTAAGCTGTCTCCACCCAAGATTGGAACAGACAGTCAAGAGGAAAAGTTAACACTTGCATCACAACTCCAGCTGCACACAGACCTACTAAAACAGCACTGGCAAAAGATACACATAAATACACAAAATCATACTTGGAGGCTCTAAATAAAAACCTGCAAAAGCATCAGAGACATCCAAAGCAGACATTCAAACAACCTGCACTTCCCGTCTCAAACCAGACAACACATAAAACACAAAAACAGTGTGCCGCACAATCACAACCCTTAAGGCGAAATAACATCCCTAACACACTAGTAATAGGTGACTCTATAGTCAGGCACACTGACATCCCACTCACTAGGCTGGACAAGCAGAAAGTTACTGTTAGCTGCCTGTCAGGAGCCAGAATTCGCCACATAACACAAGCACTCAGGTCACTCCAGAACAAGTACAAATATGACTCTGTCATTGTTCATGTTGGTGTGAATGACCTGAGACGTACCTCCCTGGACTACATGAAAAGAGACATGGAAGAGCTCTCTGATCATGTAGCCCAGGCTGGTATGACCCTGACCCTGAGTAGCATCCTGCCCTCACCAAGAATGATACCTCAGTAAAAAGAAAAAAATATCAATATCAACAATTGGCTAAGCTTCTGGTGTCATTCAAAGGGGATCCAGTGTCTGTCATCCTGGGACGACATGCTCGACAAGCCGCGTTTCTTCGCAAGAGATGGCTTGCACCTGTCACCCCTAGGCTTTTGAATACTGGCCAAGGCTCTTGCTGCCCCCATAGTGCCTTTTTAGGCAAAGTTTAAACATCAAACCCACCTCCGTAAACAGCACAATTAACAAAAAACTGAGGGTTATGCTACTCAACGCCTGGAGTTTAAATCTCAAAATGCACACGCTCGAAGCACTCCTCAGTATGGAGAACATTGACATCTGTGCAGTAACTGAAACCTGGTTCAAGGCTCCAGAGAGCACCCCAGCACTACTGGGCTACAACTCATACCACACATTTCAGCCACAGAACACGGATCAAAACCCAAAAGGAGGGGGTGTATCCATATTCATCAAGGATACTACACCTCCAGGTTAGTGGCGCAGCATGATACCTCTGAGATCATCCATGTGCAACTAACATCAGACAAATCTGCAATGCAAATTGTGGCCTCTACAGATCACCCGCCATGACCCAGGACTACCACTCCACCTTTCTGGAGACACAGGAAAACATGAAGGTCCTACCAAACACCCTGATATTGTGCGATTTCAATTACTTTACCATTCACTAGGAAAACTACTTGAGTACAAATTCCCATGCCCAGCACTTACTGGAATTCATCAACTCAAATGCCCTGGGTCAGCAGGTAAACTCCCCTACCAGAGGTGAAAACATATTGGACCTGGTCATCACCAACATGGGCGACAGGTGTTCCACACCGGAGGTCAACCCGTCACTGGTTAGATCAGACCATAAACTAATCACTCTGGATGTCCACACCCCACCACCCCAGCTAAGGAAACCACAGTAAAAAAATTTTCTAAAGCAAACTTCACCTTACTTTAGACAGAGGTGGTAAGTTTCACAGCCCCCATGCTAAAGGATAATGCTTCCCAAGATGCAGAAACCTTTACAAATGCACTCTATGAGCACCTACAAGGATGCATGAATCATGCCATCCCTAGCAAAACCAAGACTCACTCCTCTAAAGAAGGAAACCAGTTTGGTGGACCCCTGCAATAAACAGGCTATACAATAAAAAGAGGAAACTATTTCAGTAAAAAAGCAAATCCCAAGAAGGAAGGACATCCCTGATCAGTATCAGTAAGAAACTGAGGTCCCTCATGAAATCATCCAAGGCTAACTTCGAAAGAAAAATTGCCAAGGATTCAAAAGATAACCACAAAGCCTTCTTTAGCTATGTTAAGAATCTAAGTGGCAACTCGCAGATATGCACTGAACTAGTGCAAAATATCACAAAATATACTGAACCTACTGATATTGCCAACATCCTGGCAGATAGATTCAGTGCAAACTTCACCCCCCTCTCACCTCCAAAAGGGCCCACAACAATACCGGAAAAGTGTAGTGCCCCAAAAATTACAGATGCACAGATGAAAACAACCCTTTCAAAAGCCAAAAACACAGCATCAGTGGGACCAGATGGTGTCCCAGGCTGCGTCTTGCATGAACTACAGAATTAACTAACCCCCCACCTAAACACACTGTTCAACATCAGCCTCTCCACAGGCTATGTGCCCATGGAATGGCACACAGCAACGGTTATTCCTCTCCACAAAGAAGGGGCCACAACTGACCCTGGTAACTATTGCCCCCATAAGCCTGACTAGCCTTGTCTGCAAGGCTATGGAGAGCATCATCATGGAACTCATTAACAAAGACATTGGGAATCTTCAAACACTTGACCCGACCCAGTTTGGCTTTAAGGGCAGATCATGCCTACTAAATCTGGTTGACTTCTTCGAGACAGTCACCAAGGCCATAGATGAGGGAAAGGTGGTTCACACAGCATACCTTGACCTCACCCAGGCTTTCAACATCATTCCCCACTTGGGTATTACAGAGAAACTCTCCAGCCTGAACATAAACCCCTATGTCACGAGATGGGTTGCCAACTGGCTTACAGACAGAACTCACACGGTAAAAATAGCGGGCTCCAGGTCCGACTCTAAACCAGTCACAAGTGGTGTCCCACAAGACTCAGTCCTGGAACCCCTATGGTTTGGCATATACTTCTCAGAAGTACAGGCAAACACAGGAGGATTATGGCTAACCAAGTTCGCCGATGACTGCAAACTGGGAGCCATAACTGACTCTCCGGCTGACACGGACATCCTCCAAAAGGGCTTACTGAGACGAACACCTGGTGTCAAAGTCATGGCCTCAAGCTAAATGCCAAAAAATGCATAGTCATCTCATTTTGTAAAAACAAAACACCCACGAATTACCACATAGGTGGCAGCCCCCTTAATACAGAAGAGGTAATAAGAGATCAGGGGACCCAGGTAGATAGTAATCTCTCCTTTGACAATCATATTGCCAAAGTATTTAGGAAATCCTTCTATGTGGCCCATCTAATTACTAAAGGGTTCGCATCTAGAAATAAAGAGGTTATAATGCCCCTCTACTCGTCATTCATTAGACCCATCATAGAGTACAATGCCCCATTTGGGATGTACCTGACAAGACACTTCCAACAGCTGGAAAGACCACAAAAGTACCTCACCAAGACGATTACTGGTCTCAAACATATATCCTATGCAGCCCGACTGAAAAAATTCCAGCTGTACTTAGTGGCATATCGCTTACTCAGAGGTGATCTCTGCCTGGCTTACAAAGCCATGTCCAACTCAAAACTGATGGACATGCTCCGCCTAAAGAAATCCAAGTCACTGCGAGCCACGCGCTCTAGTGAGCTAAACCTTGCAACAACAATAAATAGAACATGTTGGAGGGATAGAATCCTGTCACAGAGACTCCCCATTCTTTGGAACAAAATTCTAAATTACATCAGGCAGAGCCCCTCACTAACACTCTTCAAGAGAAACCTTGACGAGTGGATGGGTAACAGAAAATACACCCCTGGGATCACTTCATTGGATCTGCTTGACAGAGGATCAGTTAATTAATGAATGGGGCGGTGAAAGCCGGCACAGTCTGGCTAGGCTTATAAATGCCCTCGGGCAGATAGCCTAGTACCTACCTATGAACCTATGAACCTATAAACTTATCATTGTCTTGTACATGCAAATACCAGTAATTAATCCATGGGGACCATTTCTGCTGCAATCTCTTCCTAATTTTCTGGTCCTTTAACTGAATTACTGTTTTGCAAAAATCATGCACTAAAGCTACCAATTTCCCTCTTGTTGTGGGATCCTGAACTTTCCATTTCATTGTTGGACATTTCTTTAATAATAACATGAAAACATCGACTAAATCAATATTTCCCTTTGAGACCAACATGTGTGGTTAAACAGTCCTATCAGTTTTAAGGCCATGTCTAGTTTAAAGAATACCTGGGAAAGTTTGCGCCAACAAGTCTTGAATTGCCTGAATGACCTCTACCAGCTTAAGGCGAGTTGTAAACATATGCCGCCAGTCCCTCACATTTTGACCTCCAGATCTCCACTATTTAAAATCTAGTGTGGAAAATAAGGAATGTGAATTTTAAGGACATACAGTACATCAGGCTGAGGACACTAATGACCCAAGAAAAATATTTTGCTACAGTATTTAGACTGTAAAATTTAGCAGAGAGTACACTATGAAGCTGGTTGAAGGGTTACTTTATATGCTAAAGTATCAAAGCATAGCATGCTCTGTATCGTTGATGTACATAGTGTACACAACACTGTTTGCATGGTTTGGATATAGTGCAAACAATGCTGGTGGAGTGGGTGAGCACAGTTCATGTCAAGAACATGTAGTATGTTATACTGTATGGCTCCATTTATATAGCACATTTGGTGCTTGGGAAATTTTACAGTGTATGTCAAAAACGTACAGCATAACAGGCCATATGCCTTCCACATAAATGATACATTTGGCACGTGGGGTTCTATAACCATGGGATAGGGAGCAAAGAGGAGAGGAGTCAGTGCTGGGAAAGAAAAAAGTGTTTTGCTGACTGAAGGCTCACTCACAAAGATGATTAACAGGGTAAACAACTGGTCTAGGGGCTTAGACGTAGTAAGAATTGGGAGGAACTGACCAAAATGATTGCAAAGGGGGAGGGTAAGTGCATCATGCGTTGTATGCAGGGTAAATGCATCATGCAGTGTATGCAGGTACCAAAGGTCTGTCAGAGGCGATAGCTGAGGTGCAGCAGGTAGGGGCTAGGATGTAGTAGATACCACAAGAGGGTACTGGGGATAGCATTCTCAGCAATATTACTAGTGCTAGGAACCTTGTATAGAAGAGAGAGGGTTAGAAACTATAATGACTGCCTGTGGCAGCAAACAAGGAAGAAAGGCTTAGGACTTGTAGGAGGATGGTGCCACGGGGTGGGTGGGGATGACCTGGCAGAGGCCAGCTTCATGCAACTGGCAGGCTGCAGTTTAACCCAGAAAGGACATAAATGCTTAGTATTGAGTTGTAAATGTAGATCTCAACGATTGCACCTTTAAAATAAGATGGATTATGGGAAAAGGGTAACAAAAGCAGAAGAGGGTTGTAGGTGTTTAGATGGCAGACAACAGCTAAAATGAAATGCAAAATGAAGTTAAAAAGAAATTCAGAATGAAACAAAGCAAGTAGAAATACTTCAGTCCTGGCCATGTTCCCTAACTTTACAGAACTTGAACTGCCATTCTGGGAAACATACTTTTCTTCTGTAAGCTTCAGAATTGTGAATATATTGTAAATAGCTTGCCTTGTGTTTTACTGCAATTATATTGCATTACTGTTTATTGCTTATCTAGTTTATCATATCTGCTTTGAGTGTACAGTTTGCTGACTTATTTGGTATCTCTGTGTGACTGAACTGGGCTTGAAACTGGTTGAATGGGAGGAGTGGCTTATCATATAAATAAGCTTAAATAAATATAAATAATAATAAAAGTAGATGTAAAACAAAAAGGGTTTCTCAGACTATGGTGGGGTAGTCTTACCCTGCAAAACAAAGAGTGCTACGTGCAGTAATGCAGGAGGGAAGGGTGGATATTACTGGTAACAAGGAATGTAAGCCAGTGATAAGAGGGGGTGGGACATGGAGGTGCCTGGATATACATTGTTCATTAGTGCCACATAAGGGAGACAAAGTAGCAATCTATATAAAGAACATCAGGTGTGAGGTCTGAGAAAAGAAAGAACAACAAACTGGGAACTGGGCAGGGGCACAGATAGCATTAGAAACAGGGGTAAATGCCATGCCATATGTAAGACAGAGGAAGAGGGTGAACTGGTTTGATGCAGTGCATCATCTACCAAACACATCAAGAGAGGAAGATGAGAAACTAAAGGAAAGAGCAAAGTACTGGAGTAGGAGGAGCATGGTAATACTCATGAGGATCTGACTCTTCTAACTCCAAACTGGGTGATTCCCAAATGCAGGATAGGGAAGGTGTGGCAGTTAACTGAAGCCTTTGACCATAAGGGATTAAGCAAATTGGTGCAGGGCTACAACAGAAAAGATAGATTTCTGGATGTAGTCTTAACTAGTGTAGACAGTGACATGGATGTTCTGGTTAAAGCACCATTAACTAACAGTGGTAATAATACTTTGTGCTTTAGGGTAGGTGGAAGGGTAAAGATAAAATGTCAAAAACAGTGGTGTAGGATTATAGACGAGTGGATGATGCTTGCTGGGGGAGGTGGTCAAGGATAAATTAGGAGATTGGGAGCAAAGAGAGATTAAGTGAGAAAGGGTCATGGATGGAGTACTTAGGTTTATGAACAGGGGTGTCACAAACAGGTGAAATAGCAAAATGTGCAGAAAAATCTGGGTACACAGGAGTGTGAGATATATATTAGGGTAAAGCAGGCTACAACAGATGGAAAGGGGGGAAAGGGGAGGTGGAAGAGGTACAGTTCAAAGAGGCTAGCAAAAAAGGAATCAAAGATGGTAAGGACAGCAATGGTGAAAGTTCAAGGGAGTCAAAATAAGGGATCAGGCAAAGAAGCAAATTCTTGATTTGGTACACACAGTGCTTTTTTGTAAGCAAAAAGATTGTGGTATGCATATGTTGCATCATTTGGGTCAAACCCCCCCCCCCCAATACTTAGTTTTTTCTGCAAATCCTCTTTCATGAAAAAATAAATAAATAAAACATTCTCTCTTAATAATGCAACAACTGAAGTCACTTCTCACAGCAAATTATTCAGCATGATACTGGACAGTAAGACCTTGCAATATATCTACTTCATGTGGAATCATATTTTAAATATAACATTAATTAAAGGATTTTTAGCAGCTTAAAGTTAGCAGAAATTATAATATGTCAGTGAAAAAGAAGCATTAACAAAGTTTTCACGGAATGCATAGGATCCAGTCAACCATAGTACTGTAATTAAGTACATGTAGAAAAAAATAAGAACTGGAAAAATAAGAAATAAGAACTGGACTTGACCTGTCTATGTCATATAACAAAGGACACAAAAACAGACAAGTCGATACTTACCAAGCATGCCAGTCTCTAATGACAGATTAAAAAAACAAAATCATGTCATTATGACAATCCCTATCAAACCAGTTGTGGAACATACAAATTACAAAACATTATTTCAAACCATTAGAACTGCACTAAAGATCAACATATAATGAAAATTACAATTATCTTATGGTTTTCATCCGATAAAATCTTGTCAAATCACTAGTGCTGGACATTCAAAGTGCAAAAAAGTATTTAGTCTTTATGTCTTGGAAAAAAATTGCGATGGCAACTTGGCAAGTAAAAAAGAATAGAACGAACACACTGACAACCACCAGTATGTGATGTTGCAGTCCGGATTTCAGATCAAACTGATGAATGTAATGCAATACATACAGATGAATGATTAAAATGTAAAGCATTATGCTTGAGGTGATGATTGTGCTTTCCCACTGGCATGCAACAAATTGTTAATGGATCACTTGCTGTTACCGAAATAGAATCAATTATATTTGTGGAGCATCGAATTTTAAAGACTCAAATTGAGGGAACACTACTCCTAAAATGGTACAGTTAAGAAGTATGACACTGTTCGTTAAGGAGTGATATAAAACACAACACAACCACCCGTCTTCTTCACTTAAGTATGCATGCAACATTCTTAACAATAGCATCCAGATTTAGGTAAGCTAAGCTGAACAATTTTTTCAGGGAAAAATATAACTAATTCAAGCTCAAAATAACGTCCTTAACAAAACATAAGTACATGCAGCAAATAATAAAGACAACCACAAGGCCTTCTATAGTTATGCAAAAGAATCTCCACAGCATTACCCAGATTTGCTCTGAGCTACCTTATAAACATTCCCAATGCAATGCAAAATAGTTTGACCCACCATTCATAAAAGTAATCACACAACGTTCAAATGTGCAGTTGAACTACAATTTGTACCTGCAAGTCCATGATCAAAAACACTAGCTATGCAATCAGGACCTAATTGAACATTACAATGCAGGCTGCCCAAGGATTGATTTCTAGGCCATATTTCACTAGTGAAGTACTCCCATTATTATGCACAAGTCTTGCAACAAAATTAAACAACGAAGGAACGAACAGCATCAACAAACGCACTGTCCACCAATAGAAATGGAGTATGTACTATAAAAGCGCCTGCGTGGTCACTCTCCCCTCTTGAAAACTGCACTGAAAATATTACACATAAAAAAACAGCATCATGTAGACCAATACTTATGGATACAATATAAATACATGACCACGTAAGAAATAACTCACTTTACTAAATGAAAAACTGATCTCTTTTAGAATGGCTTACTTCTGGGTCAAATAAGCAATGTTTCAAGCAAAAAAGGAAAACTAACCTAGATGTATATAAAAGGTGCCTTTGTGTTTAGTATCCTTGCATTTGTCTAAGTATTACTCTGAGGAATTAAGTTCTTACATACACTAGTCTTTAATACACACAGTCGCACACCTACCTGCCAGCTGCCACTCAATTTTTCGTTCATAGACCGCACTGCAGTCCAAACGTCTTCTCAGGAATTCAAATTCAGTGCACGCAGATGAGGAAGAAGATGTAAACAATCAGTCGCATCTGTGCGATCTATGGTTGCAACCTTTTCAAATGTGGAAAGTGGGACAATTGTGATACAAACATCAAATTTTGCAGGCTAAAACATATCCACCACCAGTACAAAGGACAGAACTTCACTTTTTTTGCCTAAATAAAAGCTTATTCTTGCAGCATTTTAGTTGCTTATTCTGCTTCTTATAACATTTTGGTGTTTCAGATACAGAATAACTGTTTTATGGAACTATTACATAAAATATAAGAAATAATTTTGCCCTAACATCTCAGGACATTTGCCATTTTTACAATTTTTTTGCAGGACACATCTGCCCAAAGAGGAACTGTCCCTCGCAAAGTGGGACAGGTGGTAACCCTAATGCGACTGGACACAAAGGGCATTCTTGCCCTTAAAAAAGTAAGCTTTGTTTTTTTTTTGATAAAATGAGAAAAATAATTTCCTTTCCCTCTGCAGAGGTCCCTGTGCACCGTACTAGCATGTACCATCTTAAAAAAAGCCCTGGGTACACAGAAGAAAGAAGCAAGGGAGGGACTGAAGTGGCCAGGTTGAGCAAAGGCAGGAGTGAGATGCAGAACACTGGGATAAAAATAGAGGTGCTGAACAAATGTTTTGCTTCAATCTTTCTGAAGGACAGGGAAAGGAGGATGCCATGCTGGGAAGGAGGAAGGGATAATTAGGGAGAACAGTGGACAGACACTGACAGAGACAGGGAGGAGGTTTAGTGAGAACTGGCCATATTTTAAGAAGGTCAAAGCACAAGGACCAGATGAGCTACTCAGAAATTTGGTCACTGTGATGGTAGAACCTACTGTTGGAGTTCTTCAACAGACCATTTGTTAGTGCAGAAATGCCCAAGAACTTGAGGAATAGTCAAACTGTAATATGGGGGGGATCCCGTGAACTGCATACCCATTAACTTAACAACAATAAGGAATGCCACAGAGAAAACCGAGGGAAAAACTGGTAATATATTAAAGGAAAACAATCTCCAGTAAGCAACATGGGTTCATATCTAGCTACTGTCAGACAAACCTGATCCAGTTCTATGACAACCATTATAGGTGAATGTACAGAGTCAGACCTTTGTCTTTGTACATCACAGCAGGCTTATAGACAAACTGGAAGCATTTGAGGTAGGATCAAGACTGAAGCACTGGACATCTACACAACTGTGTGGTAGGGCATAGAGCACTGAGGTGAGAAGAACAATAACAGTAGTTTGGGAAGTGACTAGTGGAACACCACAGGGATCAGTCCTGGGTCCAGTATTCTTCAATATGTTTGTCAGCCATATCTGACAGTGAACAGGATAAACCTCTTTGGTGATGACAAAAAGATAGGCACAGCAATGTATTTTGGGGGAGAAAAATTTAGTGAATGATTTGGAAAAGCTGAAAAAGTGGGCAAAAAAGTGTCAGCTGAGGTTGAGTTCAAGCAAATTCAGTGTACAGCAGTTAGCCATCAACAAGCCTGGTGTGAAGTATCATCTGGAAGGAGTGACATTGTAGCCCACAGAGCAAAGATGTATCTGGGATGTTGAGCACATCTGGAATGGACCTCCACAAACAAAGTGAGAGGGCTGTGGCTGCATTCTACAGAATGCTTGGGTGTATCGTTAAGTGGGTATTGGTTTTAGAAACAATGATGTAATGCTTCCACTTTGCAGGGCCTTGATCAGAACACATCCTGAGCACTATATACAGTAGTGGAGGTTATATAAGGAAAAAGACATCTGGATAGTGGAAGTAATTCAGAGAAAAGCTACCTGAAAGTTCTATGGGATGATGGAAAGGAATATAATCAGAAACTTGAGGATATAGAGTTCTTCTGTCTGGAGACTAGGAGGAATAATACTGCTGCAAAATATAATGTCAGGGAGTTATGAAGAGGTCATTCTGAAAAAGAAGGACAGAAGGAAAGGAAGGGACACTGGCAGAAGATTGTAGGGATTAACGTCTCTCTGGATTTCTAGAAGTACTTTTTGCTGAAAGGGTTAGAGACCCATTTAATGAACCACCTGAACTGGTGATGGAGAGAGAATGCACAGAGGCATTCAAGATGTCATGGGATAGGCAGAATAATAGTAATGGGAATAGTATGGATGACAGGGGAGTAGAATGTTTTGTCATTATTTTTACCATTATGGTTGTTTTATTGTTGTAATGCCTTCTTCTGTGGTTTCTCAATAATTGGGTCATGATATACAAAAATTTTCCCCTTTTTCTGTTATTTTTCATTGTGTGATGCCCCACCTCCTTGTAATTCTCTGTGGAATGCCCTCTGACCTTTCTGCCATGTTAGGCATTCCACTAAAGCTGACAGCTCATAGGTTCATAGGTTCATAGGCTAGTACTAAGCTAACTGCCCTTGTGAGCCATTGTAAGCCTAGCGAATTATCCCTTGTGAGACTCAAACCCTGCACCTTGTGTTTTTAAGGCAAACACCTTAACCATTAGGCCACCCTCCCAACCCAGCTCAGTGCATAAAAGCAAATTTAAGGAATGGGGTGTTTTTTCTATCAGAGCATAAAAGCAATTTTAAGGAATGGGGTGCTTTTTCTAGTGAAAGTATCGATATTCAAGTTTCTGGCTTAACTTCTGATGTTGGGATCAGAGCAGATCCAGCACTAGGCGACCTAGGCAGTTGTGTAGGGCCCAATGTTTGGGGGGCCTACTAGCCTGGTACAGGGCCCACTGACCAGGGAGCTGCCACAAAAACTTACATTTCTTCCGTGTGCATCTTTAAAGAAGAAACGTAACTCACACAGAGTGTGTCCTTAGTAGCATCTATACGTGCAGTACGACACATGCACATTGAAAGTGAAGAAGACCATGCAAGTTTTGAATTCAGTTATGCTGTTGGTGCTGCCATTGTTTTGGATGAATGCAGAGAACAGACAGTGTGAGGTTTGCATTTAGTTATGCCAGTGCTGCTGCCATTATTCTGAACATACATGGAGAAGGAAACAGGTCATTAATTCCTAAAAGAGTTAGTAAAGAAGATGTGTGTGTGTGTGTGTGAGAAATGCCCCAGTTAGAGGTGGCAGGTTGGTTAACTCATTCATGCTCAAACCCTTTACCTTCAATACAATACATAGAGCCTGAATTCTCTATACCAACTGCCAAACTATCATTTTTAAGGGCTGTTGTGCTTCTGTGCATTTTCAAAGACTATTTAGCTTTTCTGCATTTTGAAAAACTATTGCACTTCTGTGCATTTTCAAGGAATGTTGAGCTTCTGTGCATTTTCAAGGAATGTTGACTTTCAAGGGAAGAGAAGTACTGTTGCACTTAATAATTGGTTTTCAATGTGTAACTATTTAGTTTTAAAATGGTCGTCATCAGTGTTTGTGCTTTAACTTGTAAAAGCAGTGTTCGTAGTACAAAAGGTAGCATACTTGCTTTTGTTGCAGAAGCCTGTGGGTTCTACTCCCACACCATGTACATGGCGTGCTGATATTGCAGTGCCCTCTTTAAGGGGGGATGCAAGTGCTGCACTTCTGAGTGTTCTCCTTTGGATGAGATGTCTTGTAACTATGAACCTGTTGCTGGTTTGACAGCTATTCTCTATTGCAATATTACCAGCTTACCATTTTTTAATGTAACATGGGCAGCAGACACTGAATTGGTACACGACACACTGAAATGTAAAGTTGTTTGCCAGCAGCAGCCTCTTCATTAGTTATAGATCTATTTAATGTGGAATTATTCAGATGACTTTTACTTCTACACAAATTGTGTATATTGATTGACATTGGTATATTGTAATGACAGAAGTTTGAGTGGCCTTTTGTGATTGAAATGTTCTGTAATGGGTAGTTTTGTCCTTACTGGTTCATATGTTTTGTTTCATTGATTACAAAAAAAGATGTTCAAAGCTACAAATTTAAAACACACTCTAAATAGTGGTGCTATATTATACAATGAATATAATTTAATACAATCAGGATGGTGCCTCAAAGAGCACAAGCATGCATGCATGGTTCAAAAATGTGTGCAAGGGGCCTATAGTTTGAAAACAGCCTAAAGGTAAACTTAATCCATCACTGTCCAGATGCATTTTCTTTGAATATATGCTGTTTCAATGAAAGTCTGTTTTTATTGTGAGACTGTATTGTTTTGTTTAGCATTACATGGCTATCAGTGTTTATCCTATAAAAACTGAAATAAAAATTTTAAATATCTCTAATCACTGTAGGAGTAAATAAGAAAATAGTATGCACACACTGACAAGTTTGAACACTATTTATGGTAACTGGGTTAAAATAGCGAAGTAATGGGACACTGTAATGACTGGAGGGTGCTGCCAGGGGGGCTGTGGGGGAAGGGCCATGATCCATTACCCTGCCTAGAGACACACTTGACCATGATCTGGCTCTGGTTGGGATTCTAAATTCTTACAAAGATTATCCTTATTTGAGTTAAGCAGGAAGTTTAGATGACAGCAGAGATGATGTTGAGGAGGTGTCATACCATGGTAAAATCTTGTTCTAAAAGGACTATTTGGCCAGTGATCCTCCATCTTATCCTGTACTATTATGTTTATGTGGCCAGACACAATGTACCATACTCTCCTCAACTTTACGTGGTTATGAAAGTTCACTTTTCTACTGTCCTAGTATTATATAATACAATGGGCCTAAACTCTGTTACTGTAAACACGCATTCTGATCTATCTTTGAATGATTTTTCATATCATTGCAGTGCCTGTATAATGATTTCAATATGTTTGTACACTGATATTTACTGATATTCATATGTATCTTGTAAATGTTTTTTCTCATTATTGTATGTTCAAACCATCATTATTTTCTCTATTGTATGCTAAAATGATTCATTATACTACATATGTATGTATGTTTCTTTTTCTCTGTATCTTGTGAAACTTTTCTCCCCGAACCTCTGCTCAAAAGGTATTTTCCACCTACTGTGACTTTCCTGGTCAACAAAAACAATCAATCAAATAAAGTAAAATAAAATAAATTTGGGATATAATAAATTTATTCTGCTGCTAATTTCTAAATAAAATATATATATTTTCTTAACTGGTGGCTGCATTACTTTCATTTTGTGCTCACACTTACTGTTATCTTTGCTGGTTGACAATCTGTACATGTGCACCCACACACACACACACACACACACACACAGACACACACACACAGTTACACATGGGAAAAGGAGTGAAATTTGATGCATTGTAAGACAGGTATTTAGAGTGGGACAAAAGCTTATTCAAAGCTTGTGCAAAGTAAGAAAATAATTAACAAACTAAAGTATTCATCTTGTTCTCTGAACTAACTAAACAAAAGTATTACAATTTGGCCTGCTGTATAATATGTTGTATATTCATACATACTTGCTTTTGATTTTTTTTTTTTTTTTGTTTGTCCCCCCTCCTCTCCTCCCCTCTCTCTCTACATTGTGGAACACTCCTAGCCCTATTTAGCTAGCATTACACTGATACTCTCTATCAATGTCTTCATAGTGCTCTTTGCCAAGAAGTATAGGTTCTAGTTAGTTTTGTTAAGTTGTGATAAGTTTATAATACTGCCCTATAACCGTGCCTAACTTTTAAAGCAGTAACAGTCTGTGCTTTACTCTGTGAGCTGCAACAGTTTCAGATTAGTGAGTATTGTTATTTCTATTACATTACCCTCTCCCCTGACTGCATTCCACCTGTATGCATTCTATCTGTATGGTAGATAGGTATGATACTGAACCATAGCACTTACTGTTTCTTACTGTTTTTCTGGTGGTTTGGTTTGGTGGCTCTCACTGCCCGCTCTCCTTGCTGCTCCACTCTGGCTCACTACACTCCACTCCCCCCCCCCCACCACCCCTCTCCCCTCTCCTCCCCTCTACTACCACTCCTCCACCTCCCTCCTCTCTCCTCTTCCACTCTTTCTTCTCTTTTACCTCACTTTACTTCTTTACATTCAGTTCATTCATCATCACATCATCATCATCATATAACTCCTCATTTTTCATCAACGTTACTATCCTTTCTCTGTGTTTACTCTCCTTGTCTCTTACATGTCACAGCTATTAACCCTCAATCTCTCTCTCCCAAAACAAACTCCTTAACTTGCTTTGTAAAGACACACATCCTCCCTACAGACTCTACCCTACACTATTTACCTTATCTTAGGGCCTTTTCCCATTCCCTGATAGCTCCATCCTCAGCATCTTTTTCAATATACTCAGCATCCCTCCTCCCTCAGCATGTGCAAAACAATGTAATCTTGTCTCTGGCTTTGTCTCTAACATCTTTAACTAACTCTACCTCCAAGCTCCTCCTCCCTTTTTTTGTCAATGCCACTGTCTCCATCATATATAACATAGCTAGTCTCATTTCCCTTTTGTAGACTTTCCCTTTCACTCTACTGGGTACTGTGTCATCAATCTCCACTGACTCTTTGTCCACCACTCCATCCTCCCTGTGTCTCTTCTCTTTCCTCTCTTCCCACACTCACCATTACTCTGAACTATTGATCCCAAGACCTCTACTGCATCCTCTCACCATTCCTCTATCCTCCCTCCCATTCAAACAGATATATTCTGCCTTAGTCCTGCTCTAAAATGTCTTATATCATTTTCTGACAAGAATATTGATTGGGCATCTATCTCCTCAAACAGTCGTATTCTCAAATCTCTTCCTCTGGATGATGATCTGCTCCACTTTAATAACTGCTTTCTATCAATATTAGATAGCCAAAACTACTCCATGTCTTTTGGTTAACAAAATCTACTAAAGACTTCATGAATAATAGAGACAAAGCATGTAAACTGTGGCTTAAATCTAACAATACATCTGACCTTATTCATTATAAACAGCTCTATAAGGAAGTTAAAAAACATTTTCTGGTCTTCTGTCAATAAACTATTGAAATATTTCATCTCCCCATAAGCCTTCAGCATATTTCACCTCAAAAATCTCCTTACATTTTAATTCCTGCCCTTTGGAAACAATCCATCATCCTACCACTGCAGAAAGGTGGCCCCTCAACCAACATCTCAAATTTTTGACCCATGCTATATTTCCCCCATCTCTAAAATTCTAGAGGAATGTGTGCAAAAACAACTATTAGACTATGTATTAAATACAATATTCTTTCCCTACACAGCATGGGTTCCATCTAGGACATAGCACATCTATGCTAATTTCCTTCTTAAACACAGTAAACAAGGCCCATGAAACAGGAAACATTGTATCTGCCCTTTTTTTGGACTTATTGAAAGCGTTCAACACCATCTCTCACTCTATCCTCATCTCCCAGCTTTCCAGTATAGGTATATCTTACCAATCTCTTAGCTGGTTCAAGAGTTATCTTTCCAACAGAGAGCATGCTGTTAAATGGCAGAACTCCATTTCCCCTTATATTTCCAACCCAACTGGAGTTCCCCAAGGTTCAATTTTAGGCCCTCCTTTGTTCAAATTTTTTATTAATAACCTCCACCAAGCTATCAAGCAGGGCTCCCTAATCCAGTACTCAGCTGAATCTACCATAGTCTGCTCTGCTCTAAACTCAGATATATTGAAGCAATCTACCCAAGGAGCATTTTTCACTGTGGAAAAATGGCTTCATGAAAATCACCCCTCTTTAAATCCCAAAAAGACCAAACTTATGATTTTTACTTCCAAGAAAAACACACCCATCAATAAAGCCATCTTCGAAATCTTCCTTCTTAACTCTATGAAAATCGAGTTAGTAACCCATACCAAACTACTAGGGGTAATAATTGACGAAAACCTCAGATTCGATCTTCACAGTCTAAGTAATGAAAGACTCACAAAAAACATGGGTTACTCTATAGACATAACAAGTTCCTCTCCTGCTCTTCTGAACAAACTTTAGCTTTATCTTATCTTCTACCCTCGCTAATGTATGGTGCTCCTCTCCTATCCAACCTGCAGTCTTCCATGATAATAAAACTAGAAACATGCTATAATAAGGTTGCCGAATTTGCCACAAATAGTCACCACTCTACATACCACTATATTACCTTAAAACAATTACAATAGCTAGAACTCCCCCACTATCTACTCCTCCTCCAACTGATGACCACACATAAACTGATTTACAAGCCTCATGATTGTCCCACTCTCAGCTCCTTACTCACTCTATATAACCCAGTCAGAACTCTATGATCTGAACACCAATATCTTCTCCAAATTCATAAACCCAAGCTATGTGCAGGCCAGCTTTTGTATTCCTGGAATATTGCCAAGATATGGAATAAGCTACCTCCTTCCATCCACTTACTACAATGCCTTTCCAACTTTAAAAGTGCATAACACAATCATCTTCTCTTCAAGTGGATATGTAACTGGTGTATTATGCACTCTGAAATCACTTAACTCTATGGTCAACCTTTTTATATTATTTCATTATTATTTCTGTTTTTATCAGGCCTATGTCATACCATGCAATTCCCATGAAAATATGTCATTCCTATGAAAATATTTGAAATTTGTAAATATCTTTTGTTATATTTTGTTCTTTTTTGCAATTTTATGTAATTCCTTTTCTAACTCTTTTTCATTACTCTGGAGCTTTTCTCCCTGGGCCTCCACTGAAAATGGGCTATCATGGCCCAGTGGACTTTCCCAGTAAACAAATGTCAATCGGTAAATAAATAATAAATAAATAAATAGTTTATTTCTGAAACTGTTTGGAGGGTTGTGATAAACTGAGGGACTGCCAGCCCAACAAGATAGAATTTTGTAAATAATTCTATGTCATTGCAAATATTAATATGATCCACGGGCTTGTTTCACAAATGTAAGAAAAGTGTGTTATGTGCTGAGGTTCAAAAATGTAACCACAGTGCACCCTGCTAGAAAGAAAGCAGAACTGTGTGTAAACTCTATGCCTATGTAATGTATGTTTTAAGGTAGCAATTGGGACATACAGAGCTACCTTGTAAACTCTGAGAAAATAAGTAAAGAATTGTACGACCGTGTGTGATCTCAAGCTAAGAGACAGGATGTCTGGGTTAGGAGTTTCTTTCTATTGTCTTAAGACAGATATAATTACTAGGTTTCACGTGTAAAGTGTCTTTTATTGCTCTATGACTTCATGGCAGCTGCAGATCACAAAGAAATGTTAAATTTTAAGTTTCTGTTAGTCTGGGAACTAAATCAGAGGTGATAAGAATGATGTAATCTGAAATGACTCAGCAGTAATGTCTATTATCAATTTAAGATCTATCTCAGAGGGAAAGAGGTGCATTTTGTGTTTTGTTCTGAAGCTGACAACAACTCACCAGCACTTGCTTTGTTCTGTAAGTAAGACTTAGATCTTAGTATTTCTCCTAGAGATAGATAGGAATATAGCAAGATTAGTCTTGCTGTTTTCCTTATTTATGTCAGACTGTCCTACAATGTTGTTTAAAGTATTTCCTGTAATTTCTAAACTCTCTATTGTCACTGTGTTGAATTAATGGGTACCATCTTGTGTTTTTATTATTTATTATTACATATTTTTAAACCCTTTAACAGTGGCTGATTTGTATAGAGATAATTTAAGCTGTTAGTGTACTTGCATGTATTTGGTGATACTGTACAAACCACTCCAATAGCATTAGCCCTGGGTCACACTTACTATTTGGATAACAGTAACATTGCACAGTAGAATTGGACTCCCTCTGGTAAGGGCCTTTTATAGTAGCTGATAAGAGTAGTTGGTGGCAGTGATTACTACCTTATAGCTTGGGCAGAAGGAGGCATAGCCAGTGAACCTGTGGCAGCCTTCCCCATGAGTGTCTGCTTGTTGGCATATAAATCAAATCTCAGAGTGTGTGTGCGTCAGCTACTTGGGCAGGGACATGAAACACTGGTTGGACAGAGAAAGTACTGGAGGTTTTGGCTTGACTACTCAGCTGAGATCTGAACCCTATAGCTGTGCCAGTGGGGAGTCTTATTGGGGACCTGGAGCGACAGGGAGAAACCATCCTCAGACTGACTGTGATCTCTGTGTGCTCTTAAGAGAAATTGTACTTTACTGTGTGTGTACTTGTTATCCTCCCAAAGTGCATGTCCCTTACTGGGGTTAGTGGTGAGGCTTGAGGCTGCTTGATTACTGAGCCAGTGCACGGTCATCATAAGGGTGATAGAGGATCAAATGATAGTGATGAGAGTAGATCACACTATGATGTGCACATGGGAGTCATGTTTAAAATATGCAGTGGTATTGTGTTAAAGTTGTGTGTGTGTGAACACCCAGTGAGTCGGACAACTGAAAGGTATGCACAGCACAACTAACATAATATCATGGCCAAGATACCTGAAAACAATACATAAATGAATAAGTATTTCCAAAGGAATAAAATATACTGTTGATGTATTTTTTTTTTTAAATGAACTGTGGCAAGTCTGAGGCTGTCAGCAAAGCAACACAAAGATAAAACTTATTTCATCATTGCACAAACTTAATGTTAACTTTTTGAAAAGAGGTGCCATATAAAATAGTAAACCACCCAGTGCAACACTGATTAGATTACAGCACTGAATGTGAATGCATTTACGTTGCTTTTATCCTGTCACAGCTGAAGCCAAGAAAAAAAAAACCCAGAAAGAGCAAGTCTTTGAAAAAGCTTGCCATGGTTCAATATTTCCAGCTCTACTCTAACGCTGTTAACCTAAAATTACATCATGCTGGGGGTGGGGCAGAGTTTCAGTTTCAGAATGCCAAATGAAGCTCCATCTTGACAGTTTCAGCTAGGAAATAAGTAATATCACCAAATAAAACACACATAGCAGTTGCCACTACAGTAAGTGATACTGTTTTTGCAACCCATACAAAACAATAACAGAGTACTTAAAAGATCAGATAAGACAGACTTACTGTTTCTTCCTGCCATCAAGAAAATGGAATATAATCAACTCAAAAACTGACACACACTTCAACTGCCAAAGTAATTATGTTTCTGCACTGAAAGCAACCAGCTGGTGCCTAGTGGATATGCAAATGAGGTAAATAGCATGAATTGCAGCAATATCACATTTAAAAAAAAACATCAGTACACTGTACCAAAGCTGTATACTGAAACTGCTGAATCACAGTTTTAGTGTACAGCAGCATCAGGAAAAAGGCTACTGTGCTGCTATGAAAGTACAGACTAGTGAACATGATATGCATATCGCATGTCTTGCAAAATGTAAAGTAAGTAGAACTAACGGTAAAGAAGGAAAAGTGTATTTATTTTTAGGACATTTGATCGATGAGTCTGTTGTCAGGTCAGAACCATACTACAAGCTGTTAAGTACCTTAAGCAACCACAGAACTTTCAAGAGATAAAGAGAGTTCTTGACTTAGTAAATTGCCTGGGAAAATACTTTCAAACTTTTGTATGCTGGGCAAGCTGCTGTATGAAATTTGAAAGAAAAAAGTGCCTGGATATTAGACTGTCTAGAAGACTGCATAGGTGCATTGGAAAGAATTGCCATCAACAAGACCAATCCTTACCTACATGTAAGCCTCCACTGCCTTAGCAGATGCTAGTAGCTATGGGCTTGGTACTGTACTTGTTCGGCTTTTTCAAACAGGAGGTGAAACCAGTGGCATGTTTATCCAGAAGATGTTCGGATAGAAACTCACTGCACTTATATTAAAGCCAGGATTGCTTCAGACATTTATCTCAATAGAATGGACAAGTAAATTGAACAGACAGTTATTTGTCAGACTGAACATAGGAATAAAAAAGAAAGCTGTGGTGTGGATGGTGAGGGATGATTTTTAGGACTAATTAAGAAACATTCAGGGAAGAATATGGAGTGCACAGAGAGATGTTTCTGAGTCACACTAAGACAGCCAGGCAGACAGTCAGACACACACACGCAAACACACACTGTAAACTAATATTAATCTGAAAAGAATGACCCATATCACATGGAGAGATTGGTATTCCAGTACTGCTCTAGTTTATTGGTCAAAAGTTGTATTAACATGCTGAAGAGTACGGATTTACTCATAACTGCCATAATTTTCTTAAAAAGTATAGTCCTTTGTTCATGAAATATTTAGAAGCTCTTATCTGTAAATACTGGCTAGCCACAATCTAGCAGGGTGCATGCAGGCCGTATAGGCAATATATGATATTTACATACGTCTTAGCTAGACACATAGGTGACTACATTTCTCGCATCAGTTATATAATGTTGCATATTCCATGTTGTAGTGTGAGTGCATTAATAAAGTCGGACTTGATGCCCAGACAAATGATACTCACGTGTTCAGTACCATTACAATGTAGTTAAAGCACACCATTCTGCTTGAGATATGCATCATTTATATTTCTGCATATGCCACATTCTGTTTGCCTTGTTTATGCTGACCAATTTACAGAGAGTTTACTTCTAGCATCTGACCTATAATTCATAAAACTATAATAAAGTTATGCAGTTTCAGGGCTTGAAGGGCAAGGTTTTTAGGCTGATAAGTAAAAACTTTCACTGCAGCACTATAGTTAAGAAAAGAAAATGACCCATGTTCTCTCCCAGCCTAAGTGACACTCAGAATAAATTTTATCTGCAGACTGGTCAGGTGCTATCAGAACTGGCAGTAAATTGCACAGTAACAATTTAAGACTCACCCTCTCCCTGAACCTTATTAGCTGCATGTCACCTTTTATCTCCCATGATGCCTACCCCTACAGTATGGTGTCAGTTTGCAGGTCCTTTAGCTGCCAATTCCAGATCTCGCTCTGAATAAAGATGAGCCTACAGGATGATAAACAACAGCTAAGAATCCCATTTTGTGTCAGTCTAATCTGATTTTGCTACTGCAATTAAAAACATTTTTTCCAACAGTAAGGAGTGATAAATCAAATTTTGAAAACAAATAGAATATTAATGTAAGTTTTTCGAGTACTGCTGTAAGCAAAGCAGGAACAGAAAAATATTTCACATTTTAAGAAGCTGGAACTTTTTATGTCAGATTTTTTTTCAATTTCATTAACATTTTTAGTGCAGTAATACTGCGCTAGCTAAGTGGAACAGCTTATGGCCTCCGGCAGTGGAAATATACATTTATCTTCTGTTCTGTACAGCATTATCAGTACTGTGATCTTACTGACAGTGACACCATGGATGAATAACCTGGCAACCCAGTGAAACAACCCTGATGAGTTCACTCTGTAGAAGCAAAGTGCAGACTGCTGTTCCACACGCTGTAACTACAAACATCAAATTTCTTTAAACAAAGGGAAAATACTCAGTATTTTGATGTATGAAATAAAAGTATAACAGAATAATATATTTTTGATTTGACTGTTGATAAGGTTTGATTTGTTTGTAGATGATGTACATTCCACCTGCATATTTTCAATCTAATGTATACACTACATATTCTGGCTTGTAACAACACTGTTTCCTTCCACCCTGAATAACTTTCCCAGCATTTAGTGCATGCATCTTTGAATTTTCTCACAACATTTGAACTCATACCTATTCTAAAATATATTTCGGGTCTATATCAGCATATCGAATGCTGAAAACGCCGAATGCAATTTAATAGAATTGAAATGTTCAAAATCTCAAAAGACCGAACTGATGGAACATCGATTTCTTTCCCAGGGAAAGAAATCGGTGTTCCGTGCAAAAAAAAAAAAAATAAAAAACTAATTTTCAATACTTTAAACACTGAAAAAAGTGGCCCCCCACTTCAACCTCCACACCCCCCCTACTTAAATATACCAAATCCGAGACCGCACCACAGTGGAAGAAATAGCAAACTCCAATGATGGCCCACCGATTTCTTTCCCTGGGAAAGAACTCGATGTTCCGTCAGTTCGCTCTTCTGCAATTTCGAACATTTCAGTTCGATTAAATTAAATTTGGTGTTTTCAACATTCGAAATGCTGATAGAAACCCAATATTTCCATGACTACACTGCCCACACAATGGAAACAAAACCCCTCAAATTGTCCCTGATCTGGTTCATGTCCGTTGTTATTGTCTTCTTGTTTTTATGCAGTATGTTTTGGAAACATGTTAAGAAACTGAGCTTTGTCAGAGCCCTGTGTCAAGAAAAGACACAAACACTTATTGCTATTGTGACCCAAGCTTTATTAAACACATAACAAATTAACAACTTAAATTGCAACTACGATACTCATGTGCCAGCCATATTCAAATACCAACACCAGATGGCACCAGGCTGGGTAGCATCCCCTACCGCTCTCTCGCCATGCCCATCCATAATGTCACTCATAGGCACCAGCTCTCTAAGTACTGAGCAGTGTACTGTACCATTTGCTTCCCACTAAACAGTCACTGACTGGCTCGGGAAATCGGGAGGAATTTGTGGAGGACAGGCCAGCCCCTCAACCACCTACCAGTCTGATTTACAGCTTGTTCCCCCCAATTCTTGGCCATTTCTAATAAACCAAATAACAAGTTGGCAAACATTTGCTTTATGACAGACTACCTATCAAATGAAACTCAGAAAATATACAATTACAAACATCATTAGATCATATTTAATGAATAACTCCTTTTCCATCTTTATATAACTTACTCCATCCTTTTTTATATATAAATTTTCATGAAACAGTGGATCAAATTTTGACTGGATAAATAAAGCTGAATTGGCCATAAACAAATATAAACCAGACTGAAAAAAGTGAACGCCATTAGGAGTAAGTCAAATGGGATCCTGATCTGTAAAGTCCCAATGTTCAACAACACTGATCTGCAATACATGTGTCACCCTTGTCACTCTGTGGTTAATAAATTTCCCTGGGAATAATAGCCAACTACAAGACGATCAAGTCATCAACTTAGACTTCAGCTTTGAAACTTCACAAAACATAATGGATAACAAAACCCCTTTTGGAGTGATGTCCAAGTAATTCCTGCTAACATGAACAATGAGAATCAAAGGAGACCCAATGTACTGCAACGAATCGTCCACTACACCAACCAACTTGAAGATATGTAAACCAGGTACCCCTTTCAAACCTACTTCAAATTCTGATGGCTTCCAACCCACCACTGGGTTGGGTAGCCACCCTTGCTGCTGCATGTGCTAAGAATGATCCATAATGGCTTCACACATGTTAACAGAAGCACAAAGGTATTAGTGTATATAATTTAAAATGAAACAGAGAATCAACGCCCAACCCTCTTTATAACCTGCACAGATTTGCCCTCATTAGCCAAATTAGACGCCCTGCCTGTACAGAAAGCATGTTGTGAATACTCAAACAAGAGAACATTATGACAACACTGCCTTCCCCAAATACTCTTCTAAATCCTTAGGTGTTATATGTTGACAGAGGCCAACTTAAAAACCAAGGAAGAGCAGAATGCAAAATGTTCCAAAGGGTATGAAACCATTGACCTGGGTATAAAAGTGGGAGACACAGTACTCATCCAACCATGCCTAGTGCCGTACTCCTTTGTCCAGTTTTAGACTTAAAAAACCCATACAGAAACTGACATAGAGGCATTGAGTGGTCTAATGCCTCTATGTAGACCACTCAAAATGAGACACTAGTGAGGACAATACCATGAAGCTTCTGAGGGGAAAGGAGTCCACTTACTTCATGGTTGGTGTGCAAAGCAACAAACTGCCAGTATTAGGTGCTGTTACTTCACCAAACTGTTAAATAAAACAGCCAACACCTTCTAAATATATGCTCTGCCTGGCCACATCCTTAAGAACCTGCCCCTTTCTAGGCACTGCCAGCAAAATCCATTTGTTAATTCCCTAGCTTCAGGATTTAAAGACATTGTAATGGGGGCACACTCAGGAATGCTCACAAATACATATGCAGTTTTTCAGTCAGAACAACCTCTCTGGGAATATTTTAATTATGTTTTCAATATTTTAGGCTTTACTAGCGCCCCAGTGAGTTCTACCACCTCAACTTATCTCTAGCTAGTATGTGAAGGGAAAAGAACTGTGAGAGATCGAGACAACTTCATCTTGTATGTGGCCTGCAAGACAGGAAACATGGCCATGAAACCTAAAGGAAAAATGCTTTTGGTGGTGGGAGATTGCCAGTAGAACCAGACAATATCCAGGGTTCACTGGCAACCTTAAACACCTTCTCAAAGAGCTAAAGGTTGATCTCCAAATGCTGAAAATGATGGGAGGAAACCAAATGTGAAGTATTGGCACTGAACCTAAAGTTTGAGCTATAGCACCAGGAACTTTTGGAGTAGCAAGCAACCTTAAACCAGCACACCATGCAACTAGAAGAGATCACAGCATGGAACAACCAACTGGAGACCAAAGTGGATGACCTTGAAAACAGGTGCAACAATCTATGGGTCGTTAGGCTACCTGAGTGTGAAGAAGGAGATAATTCTGCCAAATTCATCCAAGTTACTCTAAGCCAATGATTTAAATGGAATATGCAGTCATTGTAGTGGTGCTGCGGTAGCGCTCTCACCTCACAGTAACACATTGTCCTATTCGATTCTCATCTAAAGTGTCTTCTGTGTGGAGACATGCATGAATGGGCGTACTTCATTGAAGGTTGTGCGTCAGGGCTGGCAACTCGGCACGTAAAAATCTACTGCCAATCATTAGCAGACCGGAGTTTCGCTGTGGCGACCCCTAACCGGGAAAAGCCGAAAGACACAACATGCAGTCATTGATGGAGTCAGCACATCGGATCAATACAAGGGGTACCTCCACCTTCCCCTGGCACTTTATCATCCGATTCCTGAATTATCAGAATAGTGAGGCGGTGCAGCAGGCTTTGAGAGACATGGGATAAATGTGTGCTGCATGGTATCCCTATCTTCTTCACACCTGATTACAGTACTGAACTTTTTAATAAAAGGAAGGCATCTTTACCAACACTGAAAAGATTCAAAGACTTGAGTTATACAGTTCAGCTATGATTCCCTGCCTTGCTAGGTGTACAAAGGAACAGGCAGATACTGGCTTTTCATCATCCAAAAGATGCTGAGAACATTTTGTATAGACCTGCCAGTGCCTCCAAGTCCCTGACAAAAGTGTCAGCACCAGGCCCTGAGAACAAGAGTCAACTGATCAACTCACCTGAATAGTAGTGGAGAGTGACACAGGAAATAAAGAATAAGAATGGTTTGACGCTTTTTTAATTTTACCAGAAACACATCAAAATCCAGATCACCCTGTCACTCACTTTAATAAATATCTCCCACTAGCCAACCTGTCGACAGACAAATGGGAAGACTTCATGGACTTCAGAGCCAGACCAGACAACAAAATACACTGAACAATTGGAGAGCAAAGCAACAAGCAAGGGTGAATCTGGTAGGCATGCTTGCCTCTGTTACTGCTAGCCAATCGCTAGCCTGAAGCAGATAAGACTATTTATGTTTTCTCTCTGTGTATCATATTGTACAATATTTACTGCCATCAGGAATGACATTTGGTTAACCTGCATATAATGTTGATAGCGGGTTATCTCCACTAATAAAAATTCCCATTCGCAGTTAGATCTAAAGTGCTTGATGTATCTTTATAGTGTGATATTGCTGACATTCATTAGATTAACATCTACAACTGTGGATAGTGATTTTGTTCTCTTGTTTATAGGTTCATAGATTGGTACTAGGATATTGGACCTAGGGCCTATATAAACCTAGCCAAACGGTACCCTGGCGTTTTCCAGCCAAGAAAATAATTTTCCTGTGCCCCTGTCAAGCAGAGCCACAGAAGTGATCCCCAGGGTGAATTTCCTATCTCCCATCCAATCATCAAGATTTTTCTTGAAGAGTGCTAATGAGAAGCTTTGTTTGATATAGATAGGTTGTTTGTTCCAGAGTACAGGAAGTCTCTGAGATAGGAATCTATCCCTCCAGCATGTTCTGTTTATTGTGGTGACAAGGTTTAGGTCCCTAGAGCATGTAGCTCGGAGGGATTGGGATTTCTTTATGTGGAGCATGTCCAACAGCTCTGGGTTTGATATAGCTTTGTATATTAGGCAGAGATCACCTCTGAGTAGGCGATATGCGACAGAGTAAAGCTGGAGATTTTTGAGATGGTCTGCTTAGGGCATCTGTTTGAGGCTGGTAATCCTCTTTGTGAGATATTTCTGTGGCCTTTCCAGTTGTTGTAGATGTCTTGTGAGGTACATACCAAAAGGGGCATTGCACTCTATAATGGGTCTAATGAGTGATGAGTAGAGGGGAACAATGACCTCTTTTCTCCTGGATGAGAAACCTTTTGTGATGAGGTGTGCCACGTGGAAGGATTTCCTGACTACTGTGGCGATGTGATTATCAAAGCAGAGACTACTGTCCACCTCAAGGTCTCTTATCACACTTTCGGTGTCAAGTAGACTACCACCTATGTGGTAGTTCATGGGTACAGAGTTTTTACCAAAAGGGATGACAATGCACTTTTTGGCATTGAGCTTGAGGGGGTGACTTTGACACCAGGCATCTGTCTCAGTGAGGCCCTTTTGTAGGATGTCCACATCGTTAGGAGATTTGATTATGGCTCCTAGTTTGCAGTCATCTGCGAACATTGTTAGCCAAAGACCTTCTGTGTTAGCCTGTACTTCAGAGAAGTAGATACCAAACAGGAGAGGACATAGGACCGAACCCTGTGGTACTCCACTTGTCACTGGTCTGAAGTTGGATTTAGAGTCTGCTACTCTCATGGTGTGGGTTCGGTCAGTGAGCCAGTTGGCAACCCATCTTGTGACAGAGGGATTTATACTGAGTTTAGTGAGTTTGTCTATAATTCCAGAGTGGGGGATGGTGTCGAAAGCCTTGGCGAGATCTAGATAGGCTGTGTGTACCACCTTACCATCATCTACAGCTTTGGTGACCACTTCAAAGAAGTCTATCAGGTTTAGGAGACATGATCTGCCTTTTACAAACCCGAACTGGGTAGGGTCCAGAGTTTGGAGATTACCAATGTCATTGTTTATAAGTTCCATGATGATACACTCCATAGCCTTGCAGACCAGGCTCGTCAGGCTAATGGCCTGGTAGTTCCCAGGGTCTGTGGTGGCTCCCCCTTTGTGGAGTGGGATAACCGTTGCTGTGCGCCATTCAGTGGGCACAAAGCCTGAGGTGAGGCTATGATTGAACATGGTACTTAGGTGGGGCACCAGTTTGTTCTGTATTTCATGTAGAATGCAGCCTGGGATGTTGTCAGGTCCCATGGATGCTGTGTTCTTGGCTTTGGAGAGTGTGCTTTTTACCTGTGCAGCCATGATTACAGGTACTTTGCATTCTTCTGGTATAGAGATGGGCCCTTTAGGGGATAAGAGAGGGATAAAGTTAGCACTGAACCTATCTGCCAGGATGTTAGCAATATCAGTTGGTTCTGTATATTTAGTGGGTCTATATTATATCATTGAATGCTTAAAAAAATGAATGCTGATTGATCGACCTAATTTAAGCGAAAGCTTACAATCTAGAACTGTCAGATCAGCGATTTTTTTCCCAGGGAAAATAATCGCTGATCCAAAACACATACACACAACACAAGCACACCAAACAAACAGAAATCCACACACATACACCTAAAATCTGATACCTAACCCTACACTAAACTATGCACACACCACTAACTACCCACTTACCTTAACCCAAACTGTAACCCTAACGTCCGTCACTATCGCACACTCACCTCACTCGCTCCCTAACCCTAACTCACTTAAGTTCGCCCTAGCCCTCATGTCCACTCAATCGCACACACACCTAATCCGAGCCCTAACTCACCTAAATCACCCTAACACTCACATCCACACAATCGCACACTTACCTGAATCCGACCGGTAACTTTCCACCATAACACTGAAAATACAGAAGCAACAGAAACGGACAACTGAATTCTTTCCCTAGGAAAAAATTTGAGTTTCTGCTGCTTTGATATTTTGCAGTTTCACAAAAATAAGTTCGATCAATCAGTGTTCACTTTTTAAGCGTTTGAGGATATAATATAGACCCTATTTAGTGTCATTGTGCTGTAACTCAGAGCAGATCTGAGTGTTGCCATTGAGATTCTTGACATAGCTATAGAATGCTTTGTGGTTGTCTTTAGAATCAGTGGCGATTTTGTTTTTGTAATTAGCTTTGGAGGATTTTATGAGGGATCTCAGCTTCTTACTGAGGCTGACCATGGAGTTCCTCCAATCATGGGATTTTACTCTTTTTTGCAACAGTTTCTTTCTTCTGTTGTAGAGTTTGCTTATAGCAGGGGACCATCAGATTGGCTTCCTTTTTTTTGGAGGATAGCATCTTGGTTCTGTTAGGGATTGCACGATCCATGCACTTGTGTAAGTGCTTATAAAGTGCAATTTTATAGGATTCAGCAGTCGTATCTCTATTGTCCATCAGCATGGGTGTCATGAAGTTTGCCACTACTGTCTTAAGAAGCTTGAAGTTGGCTTTGGAGAAATGTTTTACGGTGGTTTCCCTAATGGGGGGTGGGGCTGGGATGTGGATGTCTAGGGTGATTTGCTTGTGATCGGATCTGACCAACGAGGAATTGACCTCTGGTGTGGAATTGCCTATGTTGGTAATGACCAGGTCTAGGATATTGCTGCCCCTGGTGGGCGTGTGGATATGTTGATCCAAGGCATTGGAATTTATGAATTCCAGAAAACATTGAGCACAAGAGTTGGTACATGAGTAGTTTTACCAGTTAATGGTGGGGTAGTTGAAATCACCCATTATTAGGGTGCTAGGTTGTACCATAATATTTTCCAGTGTATCAAGAAATGAGAAGTGGGAATCCTGGGGCATGTTGGGGGATCTGTAGCAAGCTACAATTTGCATTGCAGTCTTGCCTAGAGTTAGTTGCACTTGGATAATCCCAGATGCATTATGCTGAGCAACTAGCATGGAGGTGTGGATATCCTTAATGAATATGGACATGCCTCAACTTTTAGTGCTTCGGTCCAAGTTAGGTGGTCGAAAGGTGTGGTATGAATTATAGCCTGGTAATGCAGGGGTGCTTTCTGGAGCCTTGAACCAGGTCTCTGTCACTGCACAGATGTCGATGTTCTCCATTTTAAGGAATGCCTCTAGTGAGCGCATTTTGAGGTTTAGACTTCTAGCATTGAGTAGCATTACCTTCAGATTTTGCTTGCATGTACCTGTTATGGTGGTGAATTTGTCATTTGAATATTGCCTAAAAAAGGCACTATAGGGGTGGCAAGAGCCTTAGCCAGTATCCCGAATCCCAAGGGTGACAGGTGCAGGCCATTTCTGGCAAAGCATCGTGGTTTGTCGATCATGTCATCACAGGCAGACAGATATTGGATCCCCTTAGATTGACATCAGAAGCTTAGCCAATTGTTGAAGTCAATCATTTTGTCTTTGTACTGTGGTATCATTCTGGGTGATGGCAGGATGCTACTCAGGGCTAGGACCATACCTGCCTGGGCTACAAGATCAGAAAGCTCCTCCATGTCTCTTTTCATGTAGTCCAGGGAGGTACGTCTCAGGTCATTCACACCAACATGGACAATGACAGAATCATATTTGTACTTGCTGTGGAGTGACCTGAGTGCGTGCATTATGTGGTGGATCGTGGCACCTAACAGGCAGCTGACAATGACTTTCTCCTTGTTTAGCCTGGTGAGTGGAACATCAATTTGCCTGACTATAGAGTCACCTATTACTAAAGTGTTAGGTACGTTGTTATGCCTTATGGGCTGTGGTTGAGTGGCACACTGAGTTTGTGGGCTATGTGTCATTTGGGTTGTGTTGGGGTATGGAGGTTGCTTGTGTTTCTGCTTTGGAGGTCCCTGTTGCTTGGGTAGATATTTTTTGAGAGCCTCCACGAATGTAGGTGTGTGTTTTATGTTTCTATGTGGGGTTTTGGTGGTGTAGGTTTTGAGGGACTATGTGATGAGTGTAGTGTGGTGCAAGTGTTTAACTTCTCCTCTTCACTGTCTAGTCCAGTATTGGGTGAGAGAGCTTTGCTTTCAGTTTGGTTATATAAGTGCATCTCTCACAGGTTGTAGTGTTGGGGGTTGGAGGAGAGGGTTGTCTGTGTACATGAGGCAATTGCTGCATTGTCCCAAGAAAGACAGTTTAGAAAGCGTATATACGAACATAGATATAAGATTAAGGTTAAATATACTATACGAACAAAGATATAAGATTAAGGTTAAAGATACTAAAAATGCATTGTTCCGCATATCAAAGAGAAAGATGATACACATAATTTTATATTTGGCATCATTGATCATGTAAATATATCACCGTGTGGTGGTAATTATAAAGCCCACCTGGGTAGAAAAAAAAGCCAGTGGCAAATGTTGACAAATGCCACAAAATTTCCTGGCATAAATGATTTTATTTCCATAAAACCTTTTTTACAGTTATTATAACATTGTTATTTGATTTATTATTTTTAATCGTATTAATTGCTTTAATTTTAGCATTTTAATTATAGTGTATGCACTGGAAGTATAAAATGATTTTAAAGTATTTATAGCAAATATATACATTTATATATATGTGTAAGATAAACAGATGTTTTTTGATAATAACAGTAGTAGCACTTTAAATTTTGTTGAGAAGTATAGCGCTTGAATGAAATGGTGCCAAAAAGTTTTTAAATAGGTCATCAGCTGTTAGTATTATGGTTCTGAAGAAGTCTGTAGTACACAGATGAAAGCGCTTAACCGTTTTGTGTATATGCTTGGAGTGTGATTAACTATATTACTTTCTTGTTCGAGTCGAGTTTTACTTGTACCGTAAAGCTTAGTTGAGACATATTTTTGTCTCTTGTCCCAAGATGCCCAGATTCATCAGGTAGACAGGAGAAAACACTGGGAGCTGACCCTTAGACATGCCTGGATAGGTGCTTATTTATTAAGTACTAAAAACTGTTTTTCTCTAGACAAGTGAGGAAAGTTGAGTGCTGTAGTAATTTGTAGCTTATTTAGTGCTTACAATGAGTTCTGAACAAGTGCTGAGCTCAAAGAAACAGATTTGTGTGCTGAAACTAGAAAACTGTCTAGTTCTAAGAAACAAAATTAAGTTAGAAGGCTTCCCTCCAACACAGAAAGGCTTGGGGGCTCAGAAGCTTACAGTCCTGGATACAACAAATCTGTATCTGGACTAGACAACTTATAGGAAAGGCAGGAAACAAGCTTAGAAATTTATTTATTTATTTATTTATTTATTTTTTAAGTGGAAAGGAGGAGCAGAAGCTAATTGGGTTGGCCTTCTCAAATGTTCTCCCTGGAATAGGTAGAATGAGGTAATGACACTAGACTGGGAGGAGTGTCCCAGATCAAATTTACAGTAGGGGTGGGCAACTGCAAAGCCACCAAGTATAAAAACAATATACCAAGAGGGAGGAAGGGTGGGAAACAAAAATCAGAACAAACAAACCCAACCAGATGCTTAACAGTTGTAGAAAATTCTACTTAATACCTCACACACAGTGAGTAAAATAAAAGTGCTATAAATAACTCAGAAATAAGCAAAAACAGGATACTTAATGTTATATATCTCAGATTCGTTAGCTCAGAGCTCTTCCTCCGACTTCCTCTGATTAGCTCAGTGTGAAATGGCAGAAACAGTCACAAGTTAACTTCTTAAGTAACAAAGTTGAAACCTGAAACAACTTTCAAAAAAGCTTGAAAGAACCAATGAGGTGCTTATTCCAAGGCGTTGTCCAGGCAACCCCAGTCAGCCAATGACCACAAACAATTCACTCTCACTGAAATGCTATACTGGCTTTGTCAGGGGAGATACCATGTGACTGCATTTTGGTGGATGACAAATAAGACACCCCCCCCATTTTATTTTCTATTATGTCAACTTGTAAGGATGCTATCTGTATCTTAACCAATATTGGCTTGCCTTTAGACAGTGTTCTTCATGCTGTATTTCCTCCACCGGCCCTGTGGTTATTAGTCTACAATTTAAGCAAAGCAGCTGGTGGCATTATTGTGCTAGCTGAACATAAGGAAAATGTCAGGGGAGGGGGAGGCATTCAGCAGTTTTGGGAGAGGGTCAATTTATCATATGGGGTGGGATTGTCCTGCTGCTAGCTCATGAACTAAGAAAGAGGAAACAGACTCAAACCATAATGGGTCTTAGGAACTCACAGCAAAAGCTTGTATAGTCCACACAAGAAGTTAACAGTCTAATGAGGGAATTTTATCAACAGCTATACATGCAACAGACTCAAGAGCAGCAAGAGTTTTCTTGCTAGACTTGAATGGCCAATGCATTTCAAGAAGCAGAGGTACAAATACTCAGTTCTCCTATCTCAGTAGGGGAAATCTAAAATATGGTCCAGTTGTTAAAAACTGGTAAAGCACCTGGCGTGACAGGCGTCCAGCAGAGTTATACAAGGTGGCATGGTGGTTGAAGACCTACCACCCATTTTATTGGACCTCTTTATCAGTATCAGGAAAGAGGCTTTTTTGCCATCTACATCTAGGCTGGCATCCATTGTTACTTTTCTGAAGGATGGCAAAGACCCTACACACTGCAGTAATTATCACTCAATATCTCTAGGCCTGTGGAAACAAAGGTTTTAGCTAACATACTAGCGACCAGGTTGGGCAGTGTGATCCTCTTACTTGTGACAGGTTTTGTACCATATAGGTAGCATATCCCTAGTTTGATAAGGACCTTCTTAGTGGCGGCAATTTTCCTGGACTTTCACAAAACCTTTGACACCCTAAACTAGAGCTTTATATGTGAGGTATTGTGATACTTTGGAATCTCTGGGGAAAGCCTGAGCTGGTGAGAGCTACTGTACATGAATCATATGACCCGTGTGATCACAAATAACATTTCCTCTGAGTCATTCCCCTTGTCCTGGGGGGGGGGGGCAGACAGGGCTTCCCCTTATCCTCCTATCCTTTTATTATAGCCATGTAAGCACTGAGTACGGTTATAAAAGCATATTAGGTTCATAGGTTCATAGATAGGTACTGGGCTATCTGCCCAAAGGCATATATTAGCCCAGCCACGTTGTGTGGTATTCACCGCCCCTTCTGTTAGTTCCCTAGGCCCTTGATCTAGCAGCTAGTACCCTTGGCCCCTATCTAGTAGAGCTGTTGGTATGATCCCTGGTGTGAACTTTCTGTTACCCATCCACTCGTCAAGGTTCCTCTTGAAGAGTGATAACGAGGGGCTCTGTCTTATGTAGATCGGGACCTTGTTCCATAGCAAGGGAAGTCTTTGCGAAGGGAATCTATCCCTCCAGCATGTTCTATTCATTGTTGTGCTGAGGTTTATATCCCTAGAGCGTGTAGCTCGAGTAGATTTGGTTTTGCTAAGATGGAGCATGTTCAACAGTTCTGGGTTGGACATGGCTCTGTATGTTAGACAAAGATCGCCTCTGAGAAGGTGGTATGCAACAGAGAAAAGCCTCAGTTTTTTCAATTGTGCTGCATAGGGCAACTGTTTGAGGCCAGTAATCCTCTTAGTGAGGTACCTCTGTCGTCTCTCCAGCTGCTGGAGATGCTTGGCCAGGTACATTCCAATTGGTGCATTGTACTCAATAATGGGTCTGATGAGGAAAGAGTAGAGGGGCACCACTACATCCTTAGATCTTGATGCGAACCCTTTCGTGATCAGATGGGTCACATAGAAGGATTTTCTAACCACCTTGGCAACATGGTTATCAAAGGAAAGCTGACTATCTACTTGGGTCCCTAGATCCCTTATTACTTCTTCAGATTTCAGGGGGTTACCTCCTATGTGGCAGTTTGCAGGTACTCTGTTTTTTCCAAAGGGGATTACTACGCATTTTTTAGCATTTAGCTTGAGACCATGGCTTTGACATCATGCAGCAGTCTCATTAAGGCCCTTCTGGAGGATATCCATGTTGGCCGGAGACTCTATTATAGCATCCAGTTTGCAGTCATCCGCAAACTTGGTCAGCCAGAGCCCTTCAGTGCTTGCCTGTACTTCTGAGAAGTATATGCCAAACAGGAGGGGCCCCAGGACAGAGCCCTGAGGCACACTGCTAGTTACTGGTCTAGATTCGGACATAGATCCCGCTACTCTTACTTTGTGGGATCTGTCTGAGAGCCAGTTTGTGATCCATCTTGTGACGTAAGGGTTTATGCCCAGGTTGGTGAGTTTATCAATAATACCTGAATGGGGAATGGTGTCAAATGCTTTAGCAAGGTCAAGGTAAGCTGTGTGTACCTCCTTTCCCTTATCTATAGCCTGAGAAACTGTCTCAAAGAAATCCACCAGGTTCATGAGGCATGATCTGCCCTTGATGAAGCCAAACTGTGTGGGGTCCAGCGACTGGAGGTTCCCAATCTCTTCATTTATGAGTTCCATAATGATTTGCTCCATTGCCTTACAGATCAGACAGGTCAGGCTTATTGGTCGGTAGTTCCCAGGGTCGGTTGTAGGCCCACCCTTGTGCAGCAGAACCAACGTTGCTGTGAGCCATTCTATGGGCACATATCCTGTTGAGAGGCTGAGATTGAACAGGGTATTCAGATGCGGGGTTAATTCATTTTGGAGCTCACGTATGAGACAGCCCGGGACACCATTTGGTCCCATGGAGGCCGTGTTTTTAGCTTTAGATAGAGCCTTATTAACCAATGTATCAGTAATAATTGGAGTTACACAATCCCCTGGAATAGTAATAGGCCCTGCAGGTGGTGGGGGTGGGGAGAAATTTGCACTGAACCTGTCAGCCAAGATGTTGGCAATGTCAGTGGGGTCAGTGTATTTTGTTCCATTTTGTCCTAGCTCAGAACAGACCTGAGCATTGCCATTTAGGTTTCTGATGTAACCATAGAAGGCCTTATGGTTATCCTTGGCATCCTTGGCAACTTTCTTTTCGAAATTGGCTTTAGTTGACTTGATGAGGGCCCTCAATTTCTTACTAATGCTGATCAGGGATGATTTTTCTAGTTGACATTTGGCCTTTTTTTGTATGTCTCCTCCTTGTATTGTATAGTTTGCTTATGGCTGGAGTCCACCAGACTGGTTTCTTCTTGCTTGAGGAAGGAGTCTTGGTTTTATTTGGGATAGCACAGTCCATGCAATCCTGAAGATGTATATAAAGTGCCTTGGTGTAGGATTCTGCATCCTGGATATCATTATCCTTCTGCAAGGGAATAGTGAAGCTTTCCACTTCGGATGCAAGTAGTTTGAAGTTTGCTTTGGAAAGGTTTTTTACGATGGTTTCTTTGACTGGGGAAGGTGGAGGGGTGAGGATTACAAGCATTTTGTATAAGGCTATTGAAGGACAGCACCCTGTACTGCCACTGGCTTGAGGGTGACTGTGCACTTTGGTTGCAAAGGGTATAGCAGAAGAGTTGACTCTTCTGCAGCAGTTTGATGAGTGTTCAGGCCTGAAGCTAAATATTGGGAAGTCAGTGGTCTTTCCCTTCAGTGCTACTACTTGGGGCAATTTACACACATTTGGACTGCAGCTTACATGCTCCTGCACCTATTTGGAAATTTAAATTTTAGGGTCCCTAATGGAAATGCAGGATGCCAATCTCCACAAAATCTTGGCATATGTGTGAGATAAAATTGCAGTCTGGTGAAGGCTCTGACTTTCCCTGTTGGCAAAAATTGCAGCAGTGCATATGCATAAGTTAGGTCTATTTCTAATATTTACTCTCATAAGGGAATCCCTTCCATACAGATTACCTTGATGGATTTCATTTGGGATCAAAAACACCCCAGGATAGCTAGGAAGAAGGTCATGACATCAAAACTGCTTGGTGGGCTAGGTGTATCTGATCTCCCTAGATATGGAAAAGTGGCTGATTTGGCTCACTTTGTACTGGTGAGAATAAAACCATTGCCAGTCTGGTTCCTTCCTGAGCTGACTCTGACACATTTGCCAACTCTGAATAAACCCTTAATCTAAGCAGCCAGGAGGAAAGCTTAGCACCCTGGAGCTGGAATACAAACATAGAGATGTTGCTGGATAAATTGAACTTATTGCCTGCTTAACTGAGTAGGTGGGGCATGTATCTGGACAATCCAGGCAGAACCCTTTAAGTGTGGTCTGGCAGGCTGGGATGCATGATATAAGGGGGATGGTTCTACTTGTATGATCTTCTCCACAACAATAGAGCCACTCCTCATACCTTCATAGGGTGCCAAGGCTGATCTAATGGAGCAAAACTAAAATGGTGGAGGTGTATCCATTTGATACATATGGGTAGAAATAGTGTACATCACCTGACAAGGATAGTGTACACCAGCTGATGAGTACAGGATCCATAATGGGATGGCAACCAATTCCCTTAATGTTAAACCCTTTTTGTTGGCAGTACTATACACAGCACTGGACAACTACAGTTCTGCCGTCTTTGCGGAGGACTGATGTAAGTGGGAGAGCTTTCTGGAGGTGCAAATCTCCCCTAGGGCCTGGGAGAAATGCCTTAAGATACATAAGACATGGAAGCACTTACACCCAGTCTATTTTATACATTTCAACAAAAATAATTAACTTTTGGTGCACCGCCCCTGTAAGTAAAAGTGGAATTCCAGAAGAGGAAGTGCCTCCTACTGGAGATGCAGTGTTAGTAATTATCTACATCTACTGCTTGATTGTCCCAAGGCCCACCTGAGATGGGGACTGATGCATGATGCTGCATCACTTGTTGTGAGGAAAGCCATTACCCATCTTGATGACACACTCTTTTGGAGTCTAGGTATATCTGACCACATGAAGGGCCTTACATCTGAGGAATGGAATCGGTTGCTTCTCCAGTAAACCACTGTGTCTGCAGTCATTTTCAAACACTCGAGGCTCCCGACAATTAAGTCATCTAAACTGAACTGTTATATACATACATTGTGTTAATCTCAGAATAGATTTCAATCAGTTGTATCAGATCAAACATTATGGTCTATTTTCTGTTTTATGTTGACTCAACAAGTTTGTACATAGTTTTATATGAATTGTTTGGTAATAAATTAATCTATTTCTCTTGGGGCCCTTCAGAACTACACTGCTGTTTCTATTTGTAAATAAGGAATTAATTAATTAATTTAAAGATTTTCTAGTAAAGTGTAATAACTTTATTTTGTATGACTTTATCTAGTGTGCTCATTAAAGGCACTAGTCATCCCATTTGTGAGTGCCATGAAACATGTTAATTTTGCTACCGTCCACAAAAAGGCAACTCTGACTGAATGGCATGTTGCTTGTTATGTGGCTCTAGTTCTTTGTGCTTTCTGATATCACGATTTGTCATAATGTTTGCATATAATGTCTTAGCTTATTTTGGATTGTTAACTAGATTATGTATTTATTTCTGAGCCATCTGCATGGTACAGAAAATTAAAACACTGACTCTGCCCAAATGATCTGTGATCAACTTGCAAACTGGTTGCAGCAAGAGACAGTGAAGAGTGTGAGACGGAGTTACTGATGCCATATCACCCATTGTGGAGGGAAGGAAACAGTCTACTCCATAATACTGGGGACTTCTGGAAAACTGGGTAGCTTGCACCAGGGGCATGAAATCAAGCCAGGTGCTAAGTACTACCAAACAATAGGTTGGGCTGGTATGTGCATGACATCATGCATGTCTCAGTGTCCCAGAGTTGCAGTCCCTGCCTTGATGACATGCACAGCTCATTGCTGAGGGGAGAATGTTCCATGATGCCATTTAGCACAGTTATTTAATATTCTTGGCTGGGGTGCCTTCTGTGTGGAATCTGCATGGGTGCTCCGGTTTCCTCCCACATCCCAAAGACATGCTGAAGTTGGACTGGACACCATACATTGTCCTTAGGTGAGAGTGTGTACATGTGTTTGCCTTCTGAGGAAGGTTGGGTGCCGGGCTGGCAACTCATCACAGTAAAATTTCACGGCCAAATGTTCTGCGGACAGTTGTTCCACTGTGGTGACCCCTAATGGGAAAAGCCAAAAGGAAAAGAAGAAGAAAATTTGCATTAGGGAAAATAAGTAGGAAAGGATGTTCATTTGAGGAAAATGTGCAGAAAGGATGTTATTGATGTGGAAAATGTACGTATTGTGACAAGTTATTAGAGAGCAGACATTTTTTCAACATCAACTAAGAGCATTTGATATTGGACATGATATTGTGTATTACAATTTGTGATTTATCTTGCACAATGTTTTTATGGCAATTTCTATATTGAACAAACTACTGGAATGTTTAAGAAACTCATTAGTGCACATTTAAATTATATTAATTGCAAGAAACAGCAAAGTGCTTTGTATAAACATATATTACAGAATTAGAGTGCACATTTTTACATTTATAGGGACAGACAAAATAGATCATGTACTGGATATGATGGAATGAGCACTTACATAAGATAAAAAAGAAAGATGTTGGATTATAAACACAGGAGCATGTTTTCCTCCTGGACTGAATGAGTATTATTATTTTTTGTATTGGTGTCACTGCAACTATACTGTTGCTGTATGCCAGTTTTTAGTCGGTGTGCCCTGTAATTTCTTTTGAAAGTCCACTCACTGGGCTACTTAAGATTTATAGGTGGTATTCACAGTCATTGCACGTAGGTGTAGCGGGAAGTTGCACTGGCTGCAATTGAGTACAGCTGCGTCACAATTAATTGACAGTAGTTGTGCTTAAACTCAGGAATTTGAACACTGTTTGGAAGAAAGTATACAAATCATGTATTGTTGACATGAATATGAGGATTGCGTGCACATTATGTGACTATCTTGTGTAGATAAGCCACCTTTCCCTACTCTACATGATTCATGGTCACTTTTTTATGTTCACTGGTACTGTGCACATAAACCTTATAGAAAGTGAAGTCATGACATTTCTGCCTACTTTGCAATCCACAAAGATGCTTGCAATTGCTAGCCTGGCAATCTCCTGTTGTGACACAGGTGTCATAGATAATATTCTGAGCATAACATATTAAAGTCAGCTATTCACTAATCTACCACACTACATGACTGCAGTTGCTCAGGTGGTCTGAAAGTACTGGTGTCAATCACCACCTCAGATGATTGCACTATCATCCTCTTCAGAATCCAGATTTGTAAGAGCCACCTCCAGTTCTGCTATGTGCAATTGCATTCTGCCTATCTACTGCCCTTATTAAATAAGTAGACTAATCCTATACAAAGATTCTCTATCACTTACTATAGGGTCTAGTAGACAAAGACTTTTTACTGCTAAAATACAAAAGTGCTCCATTTCTGATCCTCAGCTATGATTTTAAAAGGCCAGTGTTATGATTTATAATGCTCAAAGGTTGACAGGGATGCTAAATTCAATGCCTTAGCTCTCTTGTCCGACTTTGGCACCCATTAGTGAATGATATGTTTCCTTATGTCCTCAGAACATCCATATAGCTGTGATTCTCCAGACAAAAGTTGTCTTCCCTGTGTCTTGTCCCCTTCTGCTGTTTCATGTTATGCCTTGCAATTAGATATTATGACAAAAGTGGCAAAGACACACCTCCCATCCTCATATAATACACAAAGTAAATCTGGTCAAGAATTGGTACTAACTTACAGAAGCAGAGAGATGGTGATAGAAATACACTGTGCAGCAGCAATTCTGTCTACTTGTTTTACCTGTGTTGTGTTTTCCTCTGCTGCAGCAATAATAGAAATTGATATATATATGATGGGTGTGGTAGGGAAGAGGTTAGTCTATGTAATTCATTCCTTCAGGTCACCTTAGATTTACCTTTAACCTAGCCTTTCCCCTTTGATACTGACAATAGTCAGCATTAACCCATGACTTATGAAGACAGCACTGAAAAATGGCACTTCACACATTACCACTTGTGTCATTTCTACACTATGAAAAAAGCAATATGTTTCAGGTCTTACCAATAAATATGAGGCTACAACTCAACAAGTCTTACTGAATTAAACTGAGTACTGACTTTTCAAAGTACTTTCTGATTACCCCTGCTCTTAAAAAAGTATTTCAATCCAGTAGTACTTTTCCCAGACTGCTTGAGTGGAATGTAGCTCGACAGAGCTTAAAATGGTAAAGTGAGGATAAATAGTGTATGTTTAGGTTTATTTAATAAGATCTTATGTAATTGAGGTCAGCAGCATCACACTGCTGTGCAGATGTATATATGCAACTATAGTTATAAAGGCATTCAGAAGGTCAGGGGTGAGCTGTGCTGATGGGCAATGAGCCCGTGAATGTGCATAACTAACAAGTGCACCTCAGTCACACTCCAGTGTGCTATACCATTGACAGTTCTTTCTAAACCTATGATTTATTGTAAAGAAATAAATCACACAACTTTCCAGAAAATAAACATCTGTCACAAACACCATTACAATCAGCTGTCTAAAAAAACACCTTAGAGTGCTAGATTTCCCTCACCTTATCCATTCCTACCACAGCTTCCACTTGTTCAACTTTTCCTGCCTTCCTTATATTTACTTTAGAATCATTTTAGTATCAGCAGTAGACAAGGTTATATTAAAATTGAAATACTGAGGACCACACACTCATTTGTATTGTTTTTCAGATTACTAAAAAGCGGCAGTCTCCTTTTTTGCAAATCTCTATCCTCCTGCTTCTTGGTAAATGAATGAACCTTCTTTAAGTTGCACCTGATATTTGGAATTAAGTATCTCCTAACATAAGATCAAAACAACTACTGCTTACATTAATACTAACCTTCCTCCTCTAAGAAAACCTCCAAATCTAACTGTTTTGGAAATATCTGCTTCCCTACTATTGCAAAGCTAACATACTCTCTTATCTACTGTTACAAGTCAACTGACCTTTACCACAATGGCCACCCATCCCCTATTAGTGGTACGCAGACATACATTTCACTCCTACAGTTACCGACCTGCTATGTCTGCATACCAGTAGGAATTCCCCACGTGCCCATTCCCACTGTAGTAACTCACCTTCTCCCTTATTATCTCTTGTCTTTTTCTGTATCTTTCTTCTTTACTACCATTATATACTCTCTTAATATTTCCTATCAAATTTCATCTTTTCACCAGTTTAAAACTGTATATTTTTTTTGAATATTTGGTAATCATGTAAGCCCACTTGCACAAATGTCCTTTTTCAGGGGCAACCCGGGAGCACTGTCTCTTCAAGCCACTTGCTCAGAGTCATACAACAGGCAAAGGAGGTGGAAGAAATCAAACACTGTATCTTTGGCTGCAGAAAACAGTTCATTAAAAGGTCAGAGCTTTAATCCTGTGCAATGGATCTAAAGAATATACCGACTCTGTATGTACTTTATGTAGCAGTATGTCAAGCTACTTCTTTGGCCAATTACTTTGCTAAAATTGCTAGATAATACTCTGTATAATTTCTCAACATAGTTGTGCTTAATGTACATTTCTCTTTGCATCTGTTCTAGATCATCATTGAAAGGATCCTCAAACCGATTCATTATTCCCATAATGAAATAAAATGAAAATAAGTAAATAAGTAAATCAATGAATTATTTATGGATGGATGGATGAATGAATGAATGAATGTATGAATGAATAATTACCTTTATTACTTTATTTTGCTTTTGGTGCCTATTCTTAAAAGTACTCAATTGCATTTATTCTGCAGCATTTATTACTGCTTGTTAGTAGCCTGATTAAATTGTAACTGTTATTCTAAGCATTTTGGTTTAAGCACTTGGGCTTCAGGCCAGTTGTTTTACATTAAGAAGGTTTGTGGTCTGCACTCTTGTGGGAGGAGAGGGTAGATTCTGCCCTTCTGGGCTTGGAATTTCTGGTTAAAGGCTTATTGTACCTGCTTATTTGAACTGTTTCTTTCTGAAAATGGTGCGCCTTGTTTGTTGTAGCATAGACTAGATTCAGACTTGCTGAATCTAGATTTGTTTGTATAACCTGAGCACTAATCCAGTACATCTTTTCTTGAAGAAGGTTCCCCTGCACCCTAGTGGCAGGAGTGTGCAGTTAGAACTTGTCTGGTTGAAGACTGCTGGAACGGGGCTCAGTTTTTAGCTTTTTTATTGGTTAATTGGTTAATTTGTTTAAATCAGTTTGCTCATTTGCTGCTGTTATATTAAAATAAAATTGCACTTTATTCATTACTTTTACTATATTTGTGTTTCTTCCTACTTTATTACTTTATTTTGCTTTTGCTGCCTATTCTTAAAAGTACTCACTTGCATTTATTCTGCTGCATTTATTACTGCTTGTTAGTACCCTGATTAAATTGTAACTGTTATTCTAAGCCTTTTGATTTAAGCACTTGGGCTTCAGGCCAGTTGTTTTACATTAAGAAGGTTTGTGATCTGCACTCTTGTGGGAGGAGATGGTAGATTCTGCGCTTCTGAGCTGGAAATTTCTGGTTAAAGGCTTATTGTGTCTGCTTATTTGAACTGTTTCTTTCTGAAATTGGTGTGCCTTGTTTGCTGTAGCATAGACTAGATTCAGACCTGCTGAATCTAGCATTGTTTGTATAACTTGATCACTAATCCAGGCCATCTTTTTTTGGAGAAGGTTCCCCTGCACCCTAATGGCAGGAGTGTGCAGTTAGAACTTGTCTGGTTGAAGACTGCTGGAATGGGGCTCAGTTTATAGCTTTTTTATTGGTTAACTGGTTAATTTGTTTAAATCAGTTTGCTCATTTGCTGCTGTTATATTAAAATACAATTGCACTTTATTCATCTACTGTTACTGTATTTGTGTTTCTTTCTACTTTATTACTTTATTTTGCTTTTGCTGCCTATTCTTAAAAGTATTCATTTGCATTTATTCTGCTGCATTTATTACTGCTTGTTAGTACCCTGATTAAATTGTAACTGTTATTCTACGCCTTTTGATTTAAGCACTTGGGCTTCAGGCCAGTTGCTTTACATTAAGAAGGTTTGTGATCTGCACTCTAGTGGTAGAACAGGTAGTTTACATCCTTCTAAGTTGGGAGTTTCTGATTGAAGACGTAGTGTATGTTATTCTAAATGTGTCTTAGTTCTGGTTTAAGCACTTGGGCTTCAGGCCAGTTATTTTACATTAAGAAGGTTTGTGGTCTGCACTCTTGTGGGAGGAGAGGGTAGACTCTGCCCTTCTGAGCTGAAATTTCTGGTTAAAGGCTTATTGTGCCTGCTTATTTGAACTGTTTCTTCCTGAAATTGGTGCGCCTTGTTTGCTGTAGCATAGACTAGATTCAGACCTGCTGAATCTAGCATTGTTTGCATAACTTGAGCACTAATCCAGGCCATCTTTTTTTGGAGAAGGTTCCCCTGCACCCTAGTGGTAGGAGTGTGCAGCTGGAGCTTGTCTGATTGAAGACTGCTGGAACAGGGCTCAGTTTTGAGTTTTTTTATTGGTTAATTTGTTTAAACCAGTTTGCTCATTTGCTACTGTTATATTAAAAAAAAGTTCTAGCTTGTTTTCCCACCTTTCCTGTTACTAGAGTAGTCCAGAAACAGATTTGCTGTATTCAGGACTGTATTTTGGTTTCTGAGTTCCCCAGACCTTTCTGTGTTAGAGGGAAGCCTCTCAGCTTATCAGTGGGAGTGGTAAGCACTAGGTAGCCTGTCTACCACAAGAGGAGTGGTTTCTAGCTCTTAACTTTCTCCTTTGAAAGCCCGCATTTGCATGGGCTTGCATGCCGTGCAGCGCCACTAAGCTATGGTAAATTATTACTGGTGACAGAAAGTCTGCTCTTCAATTTTTCCCTTAGATCTTGCTAGTTCTCTTCTCTCTTGCATTTAGCTAGCTTATTTGCCTAGCACTTCATCTGGTTTTGTGTAGCAATTAGTACAGCACACATAAGTGCTAACAGCATTAAACATCCTGTAAGGAAACAGCTCCAGTACTTATTAATAATGACCATCCCTCCTGGCATGTCTAATGGTTAGTTCCCTGTACTTTCTTCTATTAACCCGGTGAACGTGGGCATTCTGAGGCAGTGTAGCAACTGCCTCATGTACACAGGCAACCCTCTCCTCTTACCTCCCAACACTCAGACTTGTGAGAGATGAACTTATATATCCAAACTGGAAGACATGCACTCTTCAGCCAAGACCGGAATAGGGGGTCAAGAGGAGAAGGTCAACACCTGCACAACATCACATGGAACACATAGTCCTCCAGAACACCCACCATCACAGCTCTTACATAAAAACACAAACCACACACCCACCTTCATGGAGGCTCTCAATAGAAATCTACCCAAACAGCCTCCAAATCAGAAATGCATTCGACCATCACAACACAGCACAAATTACAAGACACATAGCTCACCTACACAGTGTGCCTCTCAACCTAAGCCCCTAAGGCAAAAAGCTTGCCCAATACACTAATCATAGGTGACTCAATAGTGAGGCACACTGATGTCCCAATCACTAGGTTTAATAAGGAGAAGGTAACAATCAGCTGTCAGTCAGGTGCCAGGATCTGACACATAACACACGCACTCAGGTTACTTCACAACAAGTCATTGTCCATGTGGGTGTGAATGATCTGAGACGTACCTCCCTGGACTACATGAAAAGTTACATGGATTATGTGGCTCGAGCAGGTATGACCCAAGCACTGAGCAGCATCCTACCATTACCCAGAATGATACCGCAGTACAAGCAGAAAATTATTGATTTCAACAATTGGCTAAGTTTCTGGTCTCATTCTAAGGGGATCCAGTATCTGTCTGCATGGGATGACATGATTGACAGAACTCAATGCTTTGCCAGAGATGGCCTGCATCTGTCACCCCTAGATTTCCGGATGCTGGCTAAGGCTCTTGCCACCCCTATAGTGCCTTTTTAGGCGGTGTTCCAAAGACCAAATTACCACCATAACAGCTATAAATAAATGCAATCTGAGGGTCATGCTGCTCAATGCTAGAAGTCTAAATCTCAAGATGCAGTCACTCGAAGCACTCCTCAAAATGGAGAACATTGACATTTGTGCTGTAACGGAGACCTGGTTTAAAGCAGCAGAAAGCACCTCTGCACTACCAGGCTATAACTCATTCCACACCTTTCGGCCCCAGAAAATGGACCAAAGCTCCAAAGGCAGTGGCATCTCCATATTCATAAATTATATGCACACTTCCAGACTAGTAGCCCAGCATAACACATCAGAGATACTTCAGGTACAACTAACAGTGGGTAAGACAGTGATTAAGGTTGTAGCATGCTGTAGGTCCCCAATCATGTCCCAAGACTCTCATTCCATGTTCCTAAGCATCCTGGAGGCTATTAGGGTCCAACCCAACACTCTCATATTGGGTGACTTCAACTATCCCTCCATCAACTGGGAAAACTACTCATGCACCAATACACTTGCCCAATGCTTCCTGGAATTCATCAATTCCAATGCGCTTGACCAGCTCATTCTTACCCCCACTAGAGGAAGCAACATCCTTGACCTGGTTATTAGTAACATGGGCAACTGTTGCTCAACACCAATAGTCAATTCCTCCCTGGTTAGATCTGACAACAATCTAATTACCATGACAATTCACATCTCACCCACACCACCAGTAAAGGTAACCACCACAAAAGCTGATGATGGGCTCCTAAAAACAGAGGTGGCTAACTTCACGGCACCCATGCAAATGGAAAATAGGTACATGACCACCAAATCATACACCAATGCACTGTAAGAACATGTACATAAATGCATGGAACTAGCCATACCTAACAGAACCAAGATGTTCTCCTCCGAAAAAAGGAAGACAATCTGGTGGTCCTCTGACATTAACAAACTCTACAACAGAAGGAAGAAACTGTTGCAGAAAAAGGTGAAGTCCCAAGACTGGAAAAACTCCCTTATTAGCCTCAACAAAAAGTTGAGATCCCTCATCAAAACCTCTAAAGCTAGCTATGAAGGCAGAATTGTGGCAGACACTAAAAACAACCACAATACCTTCTACAGTTATATCTAGAATCTCCAAAGCAATACCCAGATTTGCTTTGAGTTACTGCACAATAGTACCTCCTATACTGAGCCAACAGATATTGCCAACATACTGGCTGACAGATTCAGTGCCAACTTTACCCCTCACCCCTCACCAAAGGACCAATCACAATACCAGAAGAATACCAGGCACCCAGCATTACTGCAGAACAGGTTAAAGCTGCATTGTCCAAGGCCAGGAATACAGCTTCCATGGGATCTGACAATATCCCTGGCTGTGATCTAAATGAACTACAAAGGGAACTGGCACCACACCTCTGTGCCCTTTTCAATCACAGCCTCACCTCAGGCTTTGTCCCTGCAGAATGGAGCACTGCCACAGTCATCCCTCTCCATAAAGGGGGAGCGACTACAGACCCTAGGAATTATCGCCCTATTAGGCTGATGAGTCTAATATATAAGGGTATGGAGCACATCATCATGGACCTAATTAACAAGGATATAGAGATCTCCAAACTCTGGATCCCACGCAGTTTGGTTTTGTGAAGGGTAGATCATGCCGACTCTACCTGGTTGACTTCTTTGAGTCAGTCACCAGAGCTGTGGATGAGGGCAAGGCAGTTCATACAGCCTACATTGATCTGCTCAAGGCCTTTGAGACCATTCCCCACTCAGGAATTATTGATAGACTCACCAAACTAGACATCAACCCCTATATCACTAGGTGGGTTGCAAATTGGCTCACAGATAGAACCCAAAGTGTGAAAGTAGCAGACTCCAAGTCAGATTGCAGACCAATCATGAGTGGAGTCCCACAGGGATTGGTCCTGGGTCTCCTCCTGTTTGGCATCTACTTCTCAGAAATCCAGACCAACACTGATGGACTCTGGGTGACAAAGTTTGCAGACAATTGAAAGCTGGGAGCCATAATTAACTCCCCAAGTGATGTAGACATCCCACAGAAAGGCCTCACTGAGACCGTTGACTGGTGTCGAAACTATGGCCTTAAGCTTAATGCCAAAATATGCATCATCATTCCCTTTGGGAAAAACTTATTTCCCACTAATTACTACATTGATGGTAGCCCACTGAACACTGAAGGTATTATAAGAGATCTAGGGATGCAGGTTAACAGCAACCTCTCCTTCAGCCACCACATTCCCACTGTGGTCAGAAAGTCCTTCTGTGATATGCTGCTATCTCTAAATGTAATACTTGTTATTAGTTTCTCTGATAAGTAACTAAAACTCATGTCTGTTACCATTGTTCACTGCGCAATGTACTTGTGACTGATTCCTTGCGAGCATTGTTTTATCTACTCTAAGACAAGATATACTGTCTCGCTGCATTTAGCTAGAAATAAATTGGGTAAAGTCTGCGTGACTGTATATTATCAGTGAAATTAAATTGTTTCTAGTTATTCATTACTGAGTCGCAGCTGTGAATTACTTAAAGACCTAATGACTGTATATTTTAATGTGATATGAATGTCCTCAGCCTAGGTGTTTAACAGTAATCACTGCAGTCTTGTTTAATGAAACCCGTACAGAAATTGTGGCAGCAGCTGTTTTAATTAGGCCTAAGCAATCAGGTTTAATAAAGTCAATACTACATCGCAACATCTATTTGTATGTCTGCCAATTTGCTGTATTGTTAAGAACTGGATGTCTAATATTACTCAGCTTCCTACAACTGTATCATAGCTGTTTACTGCTTTGTTCTTTTTTGAAAGACAGCCAAGATAGTTTAACTGAGAAAGAACCATTTTGAATTGCTGTTGTCCTAAATGCTAGAGTGATTGCTTTAAGAGCTTGTTAATGTTACCATTCCCTATATGCCTGTATCATCATCATCTTCTGTCTGCTGTTCCCTTTAGGGGTCGCCACAGCGGATCATCTGTTTCCATTTCTTCCTGTCCTCTGCATCATGCTCTTTCACACCAACTGCCTGCATGTCCTCTCTCACCACATCCATAAACCTCATCTTAGGCCTTCCTCTTTTCCTCTTACCTGGCAACTCCATCCTTAGCATCCTTTTCCCAATATACCCAGCATCCCTCCTCAGCACATGTCCAAACCAACGCAATCTCGCCTCTCTTGCTTTATCTCCAAACTGTCCAACCTGAGCTGACCCTCTAATATACTGATTTCTAATCCTGTCCATCCTAGTCACACCCAGTGCAAATCTTAACATCTTTAACTCTGCCACATCCAGCTCTGACTCCTGCCTTTTTGACAATCCTACCGTCTCCAACCCATATAACATAGCTGGTCTCACTACCCTCTTGTAGACCTTCCCTTTCACTCTTATTGGTACCCGTCTGTCACAAATCACTCCTGACACTCTTCTCCACCCATTCCACCCTGCCTGTACTCTCTTCTTCACCTCTCTTCTACACTCACCATTACTCTGAACTGTTGATCCCAAGTACTTAAACTCATCCACCTTTACCAACTCTACTCCCTGCATCCTCACCATTCCTCTACCCTCCCTCTCATTTACACACATATATTCTGTTTTAACCTTGCTGACCTTCATTCCTCTCATCTCTAAAGCATATATCCGCCTCTCCAGGGTCTCCTCAACCTGGTCCCTACTCTCACTACATATCACACTGTCATCTGCAAACATCATAGTCCAAGGGGCCTCCTGTCTAATCTCATCTGTCAACCTGTCCATCACCACTGCAAATAAGAAAGGGCTCAGAGCTGATCCTTGCTGTAATCCCACCTCCACCTTAAACATATCTGTCACTCCCACTGTAGTCCTCACCAATGTCACACTACTCTTGTACATATCCTGTACCACTCTTACATACTTCTCTGCCACTCCCGACTTCCTCATACAATACCACAACTCCTCTTTAGGCACCCTGTCATATGCTTTCTTTAAGTCCACAAAGACACAATGCAACTCCTTCTGACCTTCTCTGTATTTCACCAACAACACTCTCAGAGCAAATATTGCATCTGTAGTGCTCTTTCCTGGCATGAAACCATACTGCTAATCACTAATCATCACCTCCCTTCTTAACCTAGCTTCCACTACTCATTCCCATAACTTCAAGCTGTGACTGATCAATTTTATCCCTCTGTAGTTACTGCAGCTCTGCACATCACCCTTATTCTTAAAGATAGGTACCAAAACACTTTTTCTCCACTCCTCAGGCATCCTCTGACTTTCCAAAATTTCATTAAACAATCTGGTTAAAAATTCCACTGCCATTTCTCCTAAGCACCTCACCTATATTTGTTCTCTCCCCTCTCTGCTGTATAGCTCTTTTCACATACCCTGCAACTGAAACTATGCTCCATACCAGACAATGGCTCTCAAATATCAAACCAAGTGCCTCTTGTCATCTACAAAGTAGATAAACTAAGTATGCAGAGAACTCCTTATACCTAAACAGAGAATAACTGTCTCTAAATGTACAGTATTGTGTAATAGTAGAGGCTAAATGGGTGAATATTTCCTGTGGTGAGCACGCTATCACTGTCACATATTCAAACTTCTCACCCTGCTTTCCCACTCACTCAACCTACTTCTGACTTAAATCTGAGATAGTTTTTAATGTGTTTAAGCCAAACAACTTAACATTTTATTTGTCTTCTCCTGCCCCATATTCCTAGGCTCCAAACTCACCAGACCACCTCCTTATATTTTTCTTTATGTTTTAAACTCATTCTGCATTCACCAATTTGACCTAATATACTAAAAGAAAATAAACCATCCCACCTCCGTGACTCTACCTGCTCCGTTCGCCCTGAGGGCTCACTCCACTCCCCTATCCAGCCCCCAATTCCCACACGCCTCCACTATCTCTACATTTATACATCCGTAACTCCTCCCCACCTCTCTCCAATCAAATCACAATTACCCTAAGCCAAGCCCCACCCAACGTTTAACTCCCAAACTCTCCACCTACTTTACAACCCCTCTTACAATGCTTTTCTCAGCTACCCTCACAATTACTCCTCTTACCCTACTAATCTCTCTCTCCTGTCTAACCTATCTCACACTTCTTCCCTACTTCTACCACTCCCCATTGATTCATAGATTTATAGATTCATAGATTAGTAATAGGCTAACTGCCCTTATGGGCTATTTTAAACCTAGTCAATTACCCCATGTGAGAATCAAACACTGCACCTTGTGTTTGTAAGTTAAACACCCTAATCATCATGCCAACCTCCCATCCCACTTACACCCTCTGCTACTTCATACATTCATCCTCTCTCTCCCTCCTACTCACACATCTTACATGAACTCTTCAATTATAACACCTCATATCTCTTCAAACTTAAGCTATTCGCATCCACTCTCCCCCTGCACTCTATTCTAAACAGTCAATCCAAAAAATCTTTACTCCCACATAAAACCCCACACTTCAACTGAACCTCACTCTCACTCACCAGTGACATCCACCCCAACCCAGGACCCACCTCTAGCATCAATGTCACCATTCCCTCCTTTCAGCCCACAAATCCTAAGTCCATTCGCCTAACTACACTCAATGCTCAAAGCCTAAGAAACAAAGTCCCTAACCTCCATGCATGGCTTTGCCATAACCAACCCGACCTAACTGCCATCTCAGAAACCTGGCTCAAATCCTACATAAAAGATCACAAAATCCTTCCACCCAGTTACCAAATGATTCGCAATGACTGAACCCACAAAAAAGGAGGTGGAGACGCTATTATCTACCATTCCTCCCTTACCATCACCCCCTACACCAATACAATTCCAGCCTTTGCCAACACCAAAATAACCATAGGCTTTTTAAAAATAAACAATCACAAATCCATCTGTGTCTCTGTCTCTGTATTTCCCCAGATGATAACATCAAAACACTGGAGAACATCCTATCCTCGTTTTCCTCTCACATAAAAAATATAACCTATATCCTTGGGGATACCAACATCAACTGAACCACTATTAACTCTAATGTCCCTTCCCTAACTATCAACCTATACAATTTCTTCCAACTAATCCATTCACCATCAAGACCAAATAAGGATGGTACCTCAGGATCCATCATAGACTGGATCTTAAAAACACATCCAAATCTAATCACCAATTCCGGAATCATTCCAGATCCTCTCAGTGACCACTTACCTGCCTTTGCTGACTGACTCCCTTCTCCTATACAAAAACAGCATCAGTACATTCAAACCCACAACCTCTCATCTTTCAATCCCGAAATTTTCACAGAATGCCTTAAGTGCATCAACTGGTCCCCTCTAACAACTCTGCCCCTTGATGATGCCGTCTCCTACTTTAACAATTTCCTGACTTTCCTAAACCAGCATGCCCCCCCATGAACCAAACACATCAAAACTAATCCCTGCCTTTGGCTATCAACAGAGACTAAACGTGCCATGCATCAAAGGGACAAAAAATGGAAATAGTATCAAAACCATAAAAACCCAAATTCCCGCCAAGAATTTAAGAAACTTCAAAACTCCAAAAAAAAAAAAACCTAATATTTAACGATCACAAAGCTCACTACTCCAAACTCCGGTCTTTGCACTCCACAAACCTCCCAAAAATTCTGGGACTCCATCTAATCAATACTGCACCCCGGTAATAAAGAAAACTTCTGTCCTAATCCCACCCTCTCTGTCCCTGATACTGCCTCCCAGTTCAACTCATTCATTATAGACTGCATAGCCAAACTGTCCAATTCCTTCCCACCCCCCTTCTCCAACCCATACCCCTCCCTCCAAAACCTCCTCTCCAATCAAGCTACCCCCTCCACACCCTTCTGACTTACTCCTATTCCCACATACACCATAAAATGACTCCTCAAACTCAAACCCTGCCACAATGCCCCTGACAATCTTTCTGCTACCTTCCTCAAACTAGCTGCAAACAGCATAGACTTTCCCATCTCCATACTTATAAACAGATTATTACAAGAATCATACATCCCTTCCATCTGGTGCCATGCCTACATCATCCTCCTCCACAAAGGTGGGAATAGTACCGACACCACCAATTTCAGGCCTATTGCCATCCTCTCCCTACTGTCTAAAACTCTAGAGAAAATTATCCAAGTACAACTTATGTGGCACCTAACCCAAAACAATCTCCTCTCTCCTACCCAACATGGCTTTTGCCCTGGCCACTCCACCATGACTGCCCTTCTTTCCTTTCTAGAAACCATCAACACTGAATGTGACTCAGGCAAATTTGTATCTACTCTATTCCTAGATCTGTCAAAAGCCTTTAACACCATCTCCCACACTCTACTCATATCCCAGCTCTCCACTCTACATCTCTCTTCCTCCACCATAGCCTGGTTTTCCAGCTACTTATCCAACCAAAACAAGCTGTCCAATGGAAAACTTCAACCTCCTCCTTCCTACCCACCTCCACAGGCATCCCTCAAGGCTCAGTCCTTGGCCCCATACTCTTCAACCTCTTTATCAACAACTTTCAACACTCCATCCCAGAGTCATCTGTCATCCAATATGCAGATGAGTCAGCTATCATCTGCTCAGCCTCCTCACCCTCTGAGCTCCTAGCTAAAACTCAATTAGCCTTCACCAAAACTGAAATCTGGATGTAGTCCAACCACCTAGCCCTTAATGCAAATAAAACCAAACTAATGATCTTTTTCCCTACCAAAAACTCCAGTATTGATAAAACATGTTTCACCATACACAGCCAAAACAACAACCCCCTCAAAATTGTCCCCTCCACCAAACTTCTCGGCATTATCATTGATGATGATCTAAAATTTGACACTCATATATACTCAGCAATCAAAAAAAACACCAAAAGATAGGCCTCCTCTACAGGCACAACCGCTTCCTCAATTCCTCTACCCGTCAGACCCTAGCATCCACTTTCTTGCTTCCTTCCCTGATGTATGGTGCCCCTCTATTCACAAATCTCCAAATCGGCTTACATTCTAAACTTGAATTCTGCTACCACAAAGTCTGCAGATTTGCTACCAATTCTAAAAATTCTTCTCATCACTGCCATTCTCTCCTCACCCTTCATTGGCTTGAACTACCCAAGTACCTCAACTACATACAACTCACCACTGCCCACAAGCTTATCTTTAAACCATCCAACTACCCATCTCTCACCACAGCCTTAACACCCTAAATACACAACCACCAACTGAGATCCTCAATCAAAATCTCCATCAGGTCCACAAATCAGCTTATCCTCCTGGCCAGCTACTCCTTTCCTACTCCATAACCAGAAAATGGAACCCCCCCACCTTCTCAACCTTCCTTTTCACACCAATTTCAAATCCCAACTACATTCACACCTTTCAGCTAAATGGGAATGCCCATGCCACTCTCCAACATAAACCCCTCACCACCCACTATCTTCTACCACTGACTAATCCTGTGCTACTCTCTCTATGCAAAACTGTCCACCTAACCTGTAAACACAGATAGCTACTTGTTTCTTTATTAACTTACAAACTGCTCATCAAACAATTATGACTTCTGCATATGATCACTTACCTATCTGTAAAGGGGTACTTACCTTGTATTCAAATGTTAACTCACTAGAGCTTACAAGATAATGTATTCAATGTGTGAAATGTGTAAATTGCCATGTACAAATCTTTACTTTGTATTCAGTGGGTAAAATTTTTAAATTGCTATGTACAATTCTTGACTTTACTTTCTCCTTTGTAACATGTTAATTTGTAACTTTATATGTTGGAGCTTTTCTCCCCGGGCTTCCACTGAAAATGGGCTCTTTATGGCCCAGTAGACTTCCCCGGTCATCAAACTGAAATAAATAAATAAATAAATAAATAAATAAATATGGCACATCTCATTACCAAGGGTTTTGCTTCCAGGAAGAAAGAGGTAATTATCTCTCTCTCTTCTCTTCCCTCATTAGACCAATCATCGAGTATAATTCCCCATTTGGCATGTGCCTCACTAAACACCTGCAACAGCTAGAAATGCCACAAAGGTACCTCATGAAGAGGATCCTAGGTCTTAAACACATGCTCTAAATGGACAGACTCAAAAAACTCCAGCTTTTCTCTGTCTCATATCGTCTGTTAAGAGGTGATTTCTGCTTGACTTACAAAGCCATGTCTGACCCCAGCCCTGTTAGAAATGTTACACCTAAAGAACTCCCAATCCCTCCGCACCACATGCTCCAGGGACCTCAACCTCATTACCACAATCAATAGAACATTCTGGAGGGGCAGGTTCATAACCCAGAGACTGCCCATGCTCTGGAATATACTTCCCATACATGTCAAGCAGAGCACTTCACTGGCCCTTTGCAAGCGAAATCTTGATGAGTGGATGGGAAATGGAAAGTTCAACCCGGGGATCACTCCAGTAGCTCTACTTGATAGAGGCACCAGGAACTAACTGCAGCATGATGCCAGGGCACTTCTGTGGGGTAGGCTTGTAAAGGCTCTAGGGCAGTTGGTCTAGTATGCACCTATAAACCTATGAAATAAAATACTTAAGTTAAAACTGGAAATCATACCATCTTCAAATATAACAGGGTGAGTACTGTGGGCAGAAACAATCTAAAACCTTACTTCATATTTTGTGTCTACCAATATGCTGAGTATTGGTATGTGTTACACTATAATTTACCAGGTAGCTAAAGGCCAGATAATTAATGCAGTTGTGCAAGTTTTTACATTCAAAAAAAACATAGGTTCATAGGTTCATAGGTAGGTACTAGGCTATTGGCCCTAGGGCCCATACAAGCCTAGCCAAAAAATGTACCCTGGCTTTCGCCACCCAAGAAAATTATTTTCCTGTGCCCCTGTCGAGCAGAGCCACAGAAGTGATCCCCAGGGTGAATTTCCCATTTCCCATCCAGTCATCAAGATTTTTCTTGAAGAGTGCTAATGAGGTGCTCTGTTTGACATAGATAGGTAGTCTGTTCCAGAGTATGGGAAGTCTCTGGGACAGGAATCTATCCCTCCAGCATGTTCTGTTTATTGTGGTGACAAGGTTAAGGTCCCTAGAGCGTGTAGCTCGGAGGGATTGGGATTTCTTTAAGTGGAGCATGTCCAACAGCTCTGGGTTTGACATAGCTTTGTATGTTAGGCAGAGATCGCCCTGAGTAGGCGATATGCGATGGAGTAAAGCTGTAGCCTTTTGAGACGGTCTGCATAGGGCATCTGTTTGAGGCCAGTAATCCTCTTTGTGAGGTATTTCTGTGGTCTTTCCAGTTGTTGTAGATGTCTTGTGAGGTACATACCAAAAGGGGCATTGTACTCTATAATGGGTCTAATGAGTGATGAGTAGAGGGGAACAATGACCTCTTTTTCTGGATGAGAATCCTTTTGTGATGAGATGAGCCATGTAGAAGGATTTCCTGACCACTGTGGTGATGTGATTATCAAAGGAGAGACTACTGTCCACCTGTGTCCCAAGGTCTCTTATCACATTTTCGGCATTAAGTAGACTACCAGCTATGTGGTAGTTCATGGGTACAGAGTTTTTACCAAAGTGGATGACAATACACTTTTTGGCATTGAGCTTCAGGCCATGGCTTTGACACCAGGTATCTGTCTCAGTGAGGCCCTTTTGTAGTTTGTCCACATCGTTAGGAGTTTCGATTATGGCTCCTAGTTTGCAGTCATCTGCAAACTTTGTTAGCCAAAGACCTTCTGTGTTGGCCTGCACTTCAGAGAAGTAGATACCAAACAGGAGAGAACCCAGGACTGAACCCTGTGGTACTCCATTTGTCACTGGTCTGATGTTGGATTTGGAATCCGGTACTTTCACAGTGTGGGTTCTGTCCATGAGCCAGTTGGCAACCCATCTTGTGACATAGGGATTTATACCTAGTTTAGTGAGCTTATCTATAATTCCAGAGTGGGGGATGGTGTCAAAAGCCTTGGCGAGATCTAGATAAGCTGTGTGAACCATTTTACCCTCATCTATGGCTTTGGTGACTGCTTCAAAGAAGTCAATCAGGTTTAGGAGACATGATCTGCCTTTTACAAATCCAAACTGAGTAGGGTCCAGAGTTTGGAGATTACCAATGTCTTTGTTTATGAGTTCCATGATGATACGTTCCATGACCTTGCAGACCAGGCTCGTCAGGCTAATGAGGCGGTAGTTCCCGGGGTCCGTCGTGGCTCCCCTTTGTGGAGTGGGATAACTGTCATGGTGCGCCATTCAGTGGGTACAAAGCCTGAGGTGAGGCTATGATTGAATATGGTGCTTAGGTAGGGTGCCAGTTCATTCTGTAGTTCATGTAGAACGCAGCCTGGGATATTGTCAGGTCCCATGGATGCTGTGTTCTTGGCTTTGGAGAGTGTGTTTTTTATCTGTGCAGCCATGATTATAGGAACTTTGCATTCTTTCGGTATACAGATGGGCCCTCTAGGGGGTGAGAGGGGGGTAAAGTTACCACTGAACCTATCTGCTAGGATGTTGGCAATATCAGTTGGTCTGTATATTTAGTGCCATTATGCTGTAACTCAGAGCAGATCTGAGTGTTCCCATTTAAATTCTTGACATAGCTATAGAATGCTTTGTGGTTGTCTTTAGAGTCAGTGGCAATTTTGTTTTCGTAACTAGCTTTGGAGGATTTTATGAGGGATATCAGCTTCTTACTGAGGTTGACCAGGGAGTTCCTCCAGTCATGGGATTTTACTCTTTTTTGCAACAGTTTCTTTCTTCTGTTGTAGAGTTTGTTTATGGCAGAGGACTACCAGATTGGCTTCCTTTTTTGGAGGATAACATCTTGGTTCTATTAGGGATAGCATGATCCATGCACTCGTGTAAGTGCTTATAAAGTGCATTTGTGTAGGATTCAGCAGTCATACCTCTATTGTCCGTCTGCATGGGTGTCATGAAGTTTGCCACTTCTGTCTTAAGAAATGTGAAGTTGGCTTTGAGAAGTTTTTACAATGGTTTCCCTAATTGGGGCTGGGGGTGGGATGTGGATGTCTAGGCTGATTAGCTTGTGGTCAGATCTGACCAACGAGGAATTGACCTTTGGTGTGGAACACCGGTTTCCCATGTTGGTAATGACCAGGTCTAGGATATTGCTGCCCCTGGTGGGGGTGTGAATAAGTTGATCCAAGGCACTGGAATTTATGAATTCTAGAAAACGTTGAGCAAAAGAGTTGGTACATGAGTAGTTTTCCCAGTTAATGGTGGGGTAGTTGAAATCGCCCATTATTAGGGTGTTGGGTTGTACCCTAATACTTTCCAGTGTATCAAGAAATGAGGAGTGTGAATCCTGAGGCATGGTGGGGGGTCTGTAGCAAGCTACAATTTGGATTGCGGTCTTGCCCAGAGTTAGTTTTACTTGGATAATCTCGGATGCATTATGCTGTGCAACTAGCCTGGAGGTGTGGATATCCTTAATGAATATGGACTCGCCTCCACCTTTAGTGCTTCTTTCTGGGTTAGGTGGCCTAAAAGTGTGGTATGAATTGAAGCCTGGTAATGCAGGGGTGCTCTCTGGAGCTTTGAACTAGGTCTCTGTCACTGCACAGATGTCAATGTTCTCCATTTTAAGGAGTGCCTCGAGTGAGTGCATTTTGAGGTTTAGACTTCTAGCATTGAGTAGCATTACCCTCAGATTTTGCTTGCTTATACCTGTTACGGTGGTGAATTTGTCATTTGAACCTTGCCTAAAAAAGGCACTATAGGGGTGGCAAGAGTCTTAGCCAGTATCCGGATTCCTAAGGGCGACAGGTGCAGGCCATCTCTGGCAAAGCATCGTGGACTGTTGATCATGTCGTCCCAGGCAGACAAATACTGGATCCCATTAGAATGACACCAGAAGCTTAGCCAATTGTTGAAGTCAACATTAAAAAAAAAACCCCAACAGCTGTGATTGACAAAAGCATTTATACAGAGTATTGAAGAAATGAGTATGGGAAAATATAAAGAAAGTACTGCAGATGTGTTTGTCTCATTATGTATTCTTGAAATACTTGTCTCACTTATTAAAGCCATATTTGTGGGTCTATATTATGCGATCGAAGACACTGTTCTTCAAATGTGTAATAGTCAAACCTAAAACATCAAAAACACATAACCGCGAACGGTCACGTCTGCAAATTTTTTCCTAGGGAAAAAGTTTGCAAGGCCATAAACCAACAAAACACACTTCCCAATCCTAATCAAGTGGGGGGAGGCTTCACCCCCCAACACCCCCAAACATGGGGAGCTGAGCCCCCCAATGCCCCCTAACTAAATATGCCAACTCGGAGAGGGCTCAATGTTGGGGAACAGGGCAAACCACGAGAACGGCCAACTGAATTTTTTTCCCTAGGAAAAAACTTGCATACCTGGTCGTTCACAGTTATGTTTTTTTCGGTTCGACTATTACACATTCGAAGAACAGTGTCTTCGATCGCGTAATAGGGAACCATATTTGTAATGTTATTCAATATTACTGAGGAAATAAATCACAAGAGAAAAAAATATAGGGATGGTATTATATCCAATGAAGTTTAGCATTACATACAATGTTACTAACATGTTGGATAACATGTTTTACATAAAACTGGTTGATTGTTCTGCTGTGTGCTTTCACACTAAAAGGTTTGCTTGACAGATGTGCTGGTCTTATCATGCAAGTAGGACCCAAGTAAACAAATGCCAAGACGTGTAAATAATTCACAGTGTAAGCTATATCCAATATATTTAATCCTCAATTTCTATATTTTGAATGCTTTTGTTTGTTTTATTATTTTATTTTGTAGTAATACTCTTTAGCTAAAAGGTAGTTCATATTCTGATGTTAAAGTTTGGAAATGCAGTGCAGTTCTAAGCACTTTGACTTAGAGTGTTTCTCAGGATCTCTAAATATTTTATAATTAAACTGCATTTGTAACATTCCAAATCATGTTATAATTTGTAAATTTAAAAGTATCATGTCTCTTCATGTAAGGGCCCAGTGCATTTTATAGGTGGGTAACAGTAGTGCAGTATTTTGTTATATTGCCTGTCCTGCTGTACTGTTTACATATACCACACTGATACTCTTTGTTGAGAAACTTCACAATAACTTTCTTTTTTGTTGTAGTTGTTATAATAAGAATCTGCACAACTGATGATTAACTTATGGTGCTGTTGAAACTATAGAGCTGCAGTATCAACTCTGTAGCAGATGCTTTCCTACAGCACTTAATGCCTTATTTACCAGAGGTAACATGAAAGGTTGCTAGGGGTATACCTCAATACTTGGATTCCATAATAAATTAGTGCATTAATGTTTTTCTTTGTTTTTTTTTTTTCTCCCTGGGTTGACATTTACTGCATATACTACACCTGTACTCTTCATCTTGATCTTCTGAATGATTGCTCACTCAGTCTGAGGATCTCTTATGAGACACAATGAGCTGAAAATGCTTCTAAGGATACTGGATCTGCAACAAGGAGGTAGTCTTCTGTCTCATGATAACCTGTTATTGCATTTCTTCCTGTAACATAGGTTCTCAGTCACAGCGACCTTCCCTCAAACCACAGAATACTCTTTAGGTCTCTCATAGAGATCAGAAATATTCTCCATTTCTGGGTACAGTGGAATAAAGCCCCAACTTTGACACAGATGGCCTGAATTTGATAAGTGGGTCAGGTGCTGGAAAAGCTGAAACTGGGGATTTGGCAAAGATGCTGGAGGAAAGGGATGTGGTGGATCTCTTGCTCTTCTTCATGACACTTCAGGGGTAGTCAGAGGCTTATCCCCTCAGCAAGCCATATTTGTGGGAGGACATGGATGTGGTCGGGTAGTGCTCACTGAATGCATATGGGAGCAGTAGTGAGTAGTTGGTAGTCCCCATGGTGATGCAGGTCCTTACGTTACTACTTGGAGGTGTTAATAATGTAAGGATGTTTTCAGGGATTAAAGTTAAAATCTACTTATGGCTGCATCATTGATAACCATGCCATGGACCACTCTCACTCATTAGGGGAAACAAATGGGCAACAAGATATCACCTCAGCAAGCAAACAGGAGTTCTACCCATAATGGTCCGTACAGTAAGAGTTAACCATCAGTCAGTAAAGTGGAGCCCTGGTTTATTTATTGACATTAACAAATGTTAATAAATAAAATAAATAAGGAAAGATTATCTTATTCAAGGTATATGAATAACTGATACATAGGTAAGAATGTAATACATTTTGTAATAGCACACAAGTTTATGGAATCTCTAGTTTTGTTTCAGAAGTTTCATAATTTATATTACATTTATGGGGAAGATGTGTTGAGGACAGTTTGGTTATATGTAGCTGAAACTGTGGCATAATGAGGAAAATAAAATGGCAGCTAACTGTTTTTCATTATTAAGCTGTAGTCAATTTTTAAAGATGTGATCACCAAACCCTTGCCACCATACCTCTCAACTGTACCGAATTCCTTGGCATTTACCAGTTTTGAGGTCCAAATAATGGGGTACCACAAATTCCTGAGTGACCTCCTTTATTCCCAAATTCCTCATTTTTTTTCTTTTTCTCCGGCAATTTTCCACTGATGTCATCAAGTGCAGAGGCGTGCACAATGACATCAGCTTTGTGAGCAGCCTGCCAGTCTGTCAGAATTGGCTGAGAGCTCGAGGGGTGTGACTAACTGACTCACTGTACTATGTTTACATTTATGGGTGGCAGCAGTGTGAAAGTAACAGCAAAAGGGCGAGACCATTCCAGACATTCTACCCCGCTTTGTGTGTGCGTCCCATTCCAGACATTCTACCCCACTTTGTGTGTGTCCAATTCCAGATATTTTACCCTGCTTTGTGTGTCCCATTCCAGACATTCTACCTGTGTGTGTGTGTGTGTGTGTGTGTGTGTGTGTGTGTGTGTGTGTGTGTGTGTGTGTGTGTGTGTGTGTGTGTGTGTGTGTGTGTGTGTGTGTGTGTGTGTGTGTGTGTGAAATGCCCCAATTAGGAATAATTGGTGGTTAGGGTTACCCAAGCTCAAACCCTGTACCTTGTGTACAAGGGGCAAGAGCCTGAATTCTCTACCCATACCACCACTTGTGATTCAAGGAGTTAAGTTCATAGCTCTCAACTGTCCCATTCCAGACATTCTACCCCAGTTTGTGTGTCCCATTCCAGACATTCTACCCCCTTTTGTGTGTCCCATTCCATACATTCTACCCAGCTTTGTGTGTTCCATTCCATACATTCCACCCTGCTTTGTGTGTCCTGTTCCAGACATTCTACCCTGCTTTGTGTGTCCCATTCCAGACATTCTATTTGTGTGTGTGTGTGTGTGTGTGTGTGTGTGTGTGTGTGTGTATAAAATACCCCATTTAGGAATAACTGGTGGTTAGGGTTACCCAGGCTCAAACCCTGTACCTTGTGTACAAGGGGCAAGAGCCTGAATTCTCTACCCATACCACCACTTATGATTCAAGGAGTTAAGTTCATAGCTTTCAACTGTCCAAACTTTCTAAGATTATACAAGCAGTATTTAAAATGTGTCTCACTCCTTGGTTTTGCCCCCCCCCCCAATAAATTTTGGCTTTTTCCAGATATCTTGTGCTGCAATGTCCTTCAGGAGAGGAGAAGTTTAGTGCTGCTTATGCCAAGTCTGCTTGCATTGTTAGCATAACAGGTAGTATATTTGCCTTTGATGCAGGAGGCTGTGGGTTCTACTCCCACAGTATGCAGATGGATTGCTGATATTGTACTGTGTTGTACTTTTAAAGGCAGTGGATGCTGCAGTCCTGAGAGTGTCCTCCTTTGGTAGAGATACCTAGTAACTATGAACCTGTTATCAGTTTCCCATCAATTCCTATTGCAATATTACTAGCTTATTTTTTTAATGTAATATAGACAATTTAGCCTTCAAGGACAACAGCCATTTTATTTGTAGATGAAACAATGAAATATAAAGTTATTTGCTAGCAGCAAATTTGTCATTAGTTACAGATCTCTTCAATGTGGAATTATTTAGATGACTTTTACTTCTGCAGAGATTGTGCATATTTACTGATATTGGTGGATTGTAATGACAGAAGTTTGAATAGACTTTTATGATGGAAATGTTCTGAATTGGGCAGTTTTGTCATAAGAACACATAGATGTTTGCATGGTCCTAAATAATGTGTGTAAGGGGCCTATGATTTGTAAACAGCCCAAAGGTAATCTTTATCTGCCACTGGCCAGATGTATTTTCTTTAAATGTGGGTTTCAAAGCTGTTTCAATGAATATGAGTTTCAAGGGCAGTGAAGTTTTAATGATGTCTGTTTTGATTGTGAGACTGTATTGCTTTGTTTAACAGATGTCTATTAGTGTTTGTGCTATAAAATGTAAAATAAAAGTTTTAAATGAAATCCAAATAATCACTGTAGAAGTAAAGCATAAAGCAGTATGCACATTACCGTGTTTATGGTAAATGGGGAGAAATAGCCAAGTAATGCAACACTGGAATGGCTGCGGAGGGGGGGCTGTGTATGGGGGGACCCCATTTGACCATGATTTTGTGAGAGGAGAGGGGCAGCAAACTCAAAGACAGCCCTGGGCAGCACAAACTCTAGCTATGGCTCTAATCAGTAGGCCATGGAGAATGACTGACGTTTGGAGGTCCTAGCACACTATAATATTTTTTTGCTAAGATTAGAATATTGCCTGTCATTGAATGCCCTACTTTTACCACAAAACCCACATACTGCAAGTCACCAAAAACAAAATCCAAAGGTTCATCATCTTCTCCCTTCCCAGTGAACATCACTGCTACACATTTAAAAAAATGGTTACCATTTACTACAGGAGTCATTTTTTTTTTGTGGAAATGTCTGACTTTTAAACTTTTGTATGAGAGTTGCTGTGCACCTTTGCAAAGTAAGTTCATATTTAAATTTGCCTGCTATTCATTTAGAGACAACATGGAAACTAAACTACTGGGACCTCCCTTTAAACTTTACCACTAATGAAAAAACATTTTCTAAAACTGTCCCTGAATCTTGTAGAAATGTATCTCAGAAAATTAGACAAAGTGAGAATAGTATCATTTTTAAACAAAACAGCTAAAGGCAATGTTAGTTCAGGAGCCTAAATGTAAGTGTTTCAGAGGTAATGTTTTGTATGGATAGTTCTGCAATAGATGGCTTAAATATTTTCCATAGAAAATATTGTTTCATAATGATGATCTTTGTAGAAATTATATTGAATGCATTCCTAGTGTTAGCTAAATCCGTATATTCTAAGGTATTACAATTATATTTGAATTCAATCAATTGCTACACTTCTCTGCTTTGGAAGAACTGATTGCATTTCCCAAAAAGCGCTCCGTCTGTAAATCTACCTATCTACTGATTTCCTCTGTGTAAATCCAGCTAATTTATTTTCTGGCTGTAGAAGGCTGAAGCAGTTAATTATGTTTTTATTAAAGAAAATTGTATTTTAGTTTTGCAGTTTGACCAAGTTCAAAGTTTGATACAATTTCAAATATTAATATAAATAAACACTATTCTGTTTATTTTGTGTCTCATGATCATATTTTGTCTTTTCTTTAGTTTGCGTTTAAAAGTTGGTATCCCACAATACCACTGGAGTGGGTGGGGTTACATAATAATGTATGAAATGTTTATGTTAATCAGCATACAGATTTGTACCTATTTTTCATGGGACTTTGACCAGATTTTTGATCTTTCCAGGTTGGGAGGTATGCTTGCTACGTATGATTAAAAAGTCTCTCTTTGCTGTTCGGGGAGGTGTATCTAATCATATTATTTAACTTCCAGTGACCACTGGATAATTACCAACTTTAGATAGATTATTACACTCAGTTTCCTCTATGGATACAGGTTGGAATTCATAAAGGGCCACCATAGACTTAAACAGGAACTACATAAGGGACATTACCATTAACAGAAAGCCTGGAGCAAAATTTAAAGCAAGATTCGTGTTGCTATGCATTGTACACAACGCAGTGGGGAGTTGCAGAGGTTATTGTGGAAACAGAGTTATGGAACATTGAGTGGCAGACAGATGCATTTTTTCTAGTCATAGCAGCAGTATAGCAGGATAAACATTGTAGCAGCCTTTGCTGAGCTCTAGTAGTGTCCGTCTTTGCATTTTGTGTTTTTACCTAATCCCTAACTGCAATATCTTACAGCTCCAGGGTAGTAAATAAATATTACTGATAAACACTTTCTCTCTCATATATAGCTAACCTCCTTCTAACCAATATACATCCATCCTTTCCCAATCTCTCTCACCTTACATCTCTGTCTCAGTACCTATGACTCATGTTCCACTGTATACTAATATTATTTATAAAACAAACATACTAACATCCAAAACTACAACCACCTATACAAACTATAATCTACTTACTTTACTCTTGAAACTTCAATTTTTACAATAGTTAAATGACATTATCATCTGAAAATATTTCTAACATATCTCTAAAAATATATCTTCTCTTTCTAGTAACTGTACATATTCAATTTTGTTGCATACTATGCTTAACATTTCAGCTATAGATCCTAAACTGTACATACAGTTTTAATGTACATATATATAAATGAAAAATACCATGGTGTTTTCATATATGTATGTAAAGTGAAAATCATCTGTATTTTGTAATTGCAACAACTGCACAGCTTTTTCCCCTTGTACAATGAAAAGCTCCTACTATGTATCTTTATGTATATATTTTGTAGTGTTTTCTGTACTTAATATTTGAAATAACTGTGGAGTTTTTCCCCCCAGGGCCTCCAGTGAAAATGGGACCAGTCTGTCAGACCTTCTCAGTAAACAAATATAAATAAATATTTGTTGAACAGATAATCCCAGTGCACAAACTATCCATTTTCAGGGGTGACCCAGGAATACTATCTGATAAAAAGACTTAGAGTCACAGAGTAGGCAAATGAAGGTGACAAGAATCAAACACTGTACCCTGGGCACATTAAGCAACTCATTAAAGGCTCAGAGCTTTCATCCTCTGCACTAATCACCAGCAATACAACACACATGGATTAGACATGGACCACAACCTGAACATTTACTAAGTATGGGTATTTTACTGCAACCTTTAGTCACCCCGGTGGTATGGTGTAATGGATGCACACTACTAGCACAGGTACTACCATCCCACATTTGGTGACATTTAGAGCATGTAGCCTATCATGTTGTGCTCCTATTGCTGCTAATAGCATACAGATGTCAGCTGCTCATCTGTATTGCAACAAAGATGTCCAACATGGTAGCTTGTATCTCAGGGAAATATATTCCCCTGCAATGTAGGTATACAATGTAGATGTGTGTGACTGGGTGGGATACAGACCACATGTACATTATATTATTTCTATGTCCTCCACAAATTACCTTTTATAGTGCTACGGGCCTGTGCCTCAGGATGACAGGTACAAACAGCATATGTGCTGATTGTGTCGGCTTGTTACAAATCCTTTTAATAACTAGAATATTTCTGATGATGTGCAGATATATATGTATGCGTATGTTTGTATATTTGTAAATGCAGAGGTGTACATTCTGTGCATGCATAGATTTGGACAAGAACACAAAACCTTATATTTGGTGCTCATGCAAATTTTTTTATGGCAACATGTACCACTAGGCCACCTGTGTGGTAGGGATGCCTATGTACTAGATTGTTACTGCTCAATCATAGTAACCCTATTCTTGTGAGCAGTACTGTCTTATGTGCAGTCAGCTATGGTACTTGCTCTGTACAGTTTTCTAATGAAATAGCGATGGGATGTATGTTCAGAGGTAGTGCCTGAGGATGCTATGAATACTGTTCATTGATTTTTAACTCCTTTTGCTTACCACTGTAATTCCTTTGTACATTTTATATGTGTGTACCTTCAATAATATTGTTATGTATACTTTGTATATTGTTTATGTCAGCATTGTTTAAGTCTGCATCTGTCTGATTAATCTCTGATTTGTCTTGCCTTATTGGCCCAAGTCACAACTGAAAAGTGTCCTTGAACCATTTCACATACCTAACAACCATGAACCCTAATCCACAATCCCTTTTCCCATTTTTGTACATGGGGTCGGGGTGTCACTTCAACAGTGACAATCATCTACAGCTAAGGTTTACAATGCTCTGTGGCTAGCCCTGCTGTGGTGCTTCATCCACACCACATAGTTGCACACACACATTCACACCTATAGCTAATTTAGATTGTCAAATCCACCTACTGCATGTCTTTGGAGAGTGGGAGGAAACTGCAGTAACCAGAATAAACCCACATGAACACAGGGAGGACATGCAGATTCCACGCAAAGGGTACCTCAACTGAAACTCAAACCAGGGAACCTCTTGCTGAGAGGTGAAAATGCTATCTGATGTGCCACTGTGCTGTGCAGGTTTTGCTAGAATGCTGCCATTAAAGGCTGTTTTGTCTTGATATTATGACATATGTAAATGGTAACTCCTCATTGAGAATTTTGCCTAGTTTTATATCAAATAATAGTATAGCTATAAACATTTTGAAAAGACATGCAAACAAGACGTGTGTGACTTTGTTGATAACTGTAGGAATTTTTTAGAACCTATATTCTTGATTAAATAAAATTAATTTAGAAATCATGAAATAAATTAATGAACAGGCACATAAGAATGGATTAGAAGGGCTCTTAGCTATTATGGAAAGAACTTTATCCCAAGAATTCATTAACAAGTATATTCAGTTCACTTTAAGCCTACACGATTTGTACGTTAGTGTGATTAGCAGTGGTACTCACTGAACATGCAAGGTGCAAAGCAAGCCTACATGTTCAGCAGCATCTGTCCATGGCCAGCACAAGTGATAGCGGCCATGAACAGGTACATGGAGGCTTGAGCACATAACATAAACGTTAGCTGTTGCATGCTCGCAGACCCAGTAAGTGAGCATGCGCAGACAGCATAATAGAAGGCAAGAGCAACTTTAATGAAAGAATTAAGAGACAAAGGAAGGTAAACAGGGAAATGGTACTCAGATATAATGGGATTAGTACACAAACAAGAAACAGGGGAAGCTAAATGGGGTAACTGTATTCAGATAATAAATCTGATTAGTGCACAAAGAGCATTTTTTACATAAGTTATTTTTATTTATTTAAACAAGTAATCCTGTTCACTTTAATGATCCATGTACATAACTAAAACTAAAACCAGAAGTGAGGTGCACAAAGCTACAGTGTAACAAAGGGGATTAAATGTAATACATATTTATAAACTGCTGAGTTGAGCTAACAGTTAACAAGGACAGTAGATACATTAGTGGATTTTTGCATATACTGCAGTTATTGCACATTAGATGTGTATCCAGAAAGTTGTCTGTTGTAACCTACAGTAAGTTATATTCTCCACTTGCTCATATATAAAGAAAAATAAATGAACTCTGTAGCCATTGTGTCATGCACTTCAGAAAGGGACATTTCTTTGCCATTTGTTGCACATTTGAACATGTATTAGCTAAACATGTGCTGTATATTAATGTGGATGCAGTTATAAAAACTTTTAAATGTACAGTTACTACTATGCATATTCTGTGGTATGGTCAGTAATATTTCTGCTACTTACATGATTGTATTGAGAATGCCTAGCTACACCTGTGTGTCAGGTGTATGGAAGTACTCTGCTATTGGAATGTATACTGTGAGAGTGATCAAATGTGAAATACGTACATGCAAAATGAATCATGCTAATGTGGCTTATGCAAAAATTCACATAAATCAGGGTACAGATCAAGTGTAGACTGTTCCCTAACAAATGGGTTGTGTTTCTGAATGTCATGATGTATATCAATATGCGTAGGATGTCTTGTGCATATCACAAATGGATAGGTATCCCACATAAGACAGGGGTAAAACAAAAGTCCATATGGCATTATACTGTTAATACAACTAATGGGCAAATGTAGAAAATATCAGGCAACAAATATTTGTGACTATGATACATTTGTATTACTGTAATCAGTGATATGATGTGTGTCCTTCTTGGTGTAAGTCCCACACCCAATATGCTGACTTAAATAAGTGTATTAAAGTACAAATGTGAATGCAGTCAATTTTAATTGATATATAGCCCTGAAGTGAGAACTGTTAAAACAACAAGAATTGTATGACACTACAGTAACATGCAACACACCCAGCTGAAGCGGTAACATATAGTACGAAGTGACCTGTTGTAGATTTGCACTGCACATACACCTAATATACACTGGCCTGTGACAAATGTTGTTATCATCCACCTGTAGGTCATTAACTCCATTGCGAGGATGTGGGCAAAGCCAATTAAGTATTGTCAAGGAACAATGAATAACAACAAATATCACATGGCATTCAGTACTTAAAGGTCTCTTTGATAAATGTCACACATCTACTACATCATTACATTGAGCATGCTCACAAGGAAATACAGCAAAGATTGCCATAACGTTAACCAACCAACCAACACAAACACACAAGAAAGTATCATAACATAGGCCCACTCACCCTTTCTGATGATTTTATAGCATGTCACACATGATGATTTTATAGCATGCCACACATTATGAATCATTCTATAAGCCCTCATATCCTAGAGTGTGACCAAAAGAATGACATTAATGTGTAAATGTTTGTATGAAGACATACAATACAGATTATAATTTGGAAAATAAGTAATGCCTATGAGCAGTTGGTGACATACTCAGCATTTGCATGTTGCCAGACCTGAGCACATGCTAAGTGTATCAACTATTGTCTCCACAGAAAGAGGCATGTGATGTGTCATGAAGAGCACACTAGAAGGAATTACATCACAGTCCTATTGTAATGTGTATGTCTCCCATAACTTATAGTGCAAGACCTTAAAAATGTGGCCCTCTGACTTAGCCTAAACCACTCATATCTGTCACAATTGTCAGACAGATGTTACCAGATTCAAACCTCTGTCAGTCATACTACACACTCTACAGAGCTATATATAAACTGCATCTGTCACAGGATATAGCAGTAGAGCTTGTCACAAATAACACAAATGAAGGTGTGAAGTAAGAAAGGGCATTTGATGTTAATTTATTCAATACAGATTTATCTGATTGATGAAAAGGATGCAGCTGTGTTAACGTTTACACAATTATGAACAGTCCAATATCATGGCTGGTTGGCTAGGCCACTCTTTTCAGTTCTGTACACACAAAGTCCCAGATTCAAAACACAACATATCTGCATAGATATGCTATACAAGTCAGTATTAACTTCATGTGCCACAGGACCATTCACATCACAAAAATCCCAGAACACCTGTTTGACTGCCACAAAAATCCCAAATGTATTGAAAGGCATTTTCCTAACATAAAAATGAACAGAAATAACTTGACGCAATGTTGTTTGTGTCACCTCAGTATACTCACATGTAATCCTTTGCTGGAATTTAATAGCCACCTATGTAGGTCCAGCAACTAATGAAATGTGTATTAACCACATGCTCCACAGTAGAAGTCTTACCACAGCTGTGAGACTCCACCTATATGAAGTCATTACATCACTGTGTTGCAAACCAGCTGTTTGAAGTAAAAGGGATGGGGAGGTCACTCCTACTGTAACTGTCAGATTGACCAGGATATAAACAGAGTAATGATCTGATATACATATTACCATTTGTCTAACTATTGCAAATGTGACATATGTATATGCAAACTTCATAGCAGTATACTGACACATAATGATTCTAGCCACTCACTGTGGGGTTTAAACATCTACCTATACAGATACAGAAGCTACATGATATTATGTAGTTTAAATGTGCTGTAGAAGTCTGACTACAGTTGTGAGATATTTGTGTTTTTGAAGGCATTACATGATCTTACTGCTGCAAGGCATATGTGCCTATAATTTGGTTAAAACAGTGATGTGATATGTCTCATTTTTGCAAAACATTGCACAATGCTAGGTACACCCAAACACATGTGGTGCATAATGCAGTCATCACTGTGATGGCAGAATTACAATCATGCTGCAGAATGTAGATAATCACAGATTTGAACCCATGGCTTGCTAAGACAATAAGCTATAGAGCATTGTGTCATTTCATCATGCCACAAGGGAAAAGCTTACTACTAGGATTAGAAAAAGAACATTTCAACAAACTGTTATCATCAGTGTTAAACAAAGCATTTGTCTGTGCAAAATGGACAGAAAGTATTGTAAGAAGAATCCCGAGCTATACATGTGCACATCACTTAGGTGGGTAACAACATTGTTACCTGCATGTACATTCATACTCATACTGACAGAACTGAGTCTAAGAAGTAATGTCTAGTTATGAACTGACCACCTAAGGTCACAAGCTAAAGAACCTTGCATGAATTGCAAGCACCACATGAGATGTCGATTGAGATCTGTGACAGTGCACATTTGAATGGATGATATCATCATTGTTTAATGGTGTGATGTGTCAGCTAAAATGAAATATAAGTGGTAGAAGAGCCCACTATACAGCTACACACATCCTATATGTATTTGATGCCTTTTCTATACAGCACAAGAAATAAGTACATTCTTAGAGTAGTTACTTAACTGCACCTACCTATTTGCTTACACAGCCTAAATGCACAGTATCAATGGCCAGTATCACAGGACAAGTTGTATTACAGTTGTGAGATATTACAGTTTTGAAAGCATTATCTTTTCAGTGCATTGCCAAAACTGGGTTTTGCCTGGTGATGCTAGAAATTGATAGGAGAGCCTTCTGCCGTATAAATGTGTCTCCTAAGTGGAAGTGTATATAATGGGTGTTGTGACACAGCCAATTGTACATGACAGCACAAACTTACACAGTCACACTATTTAAGCAATGTGGGATTCAAAACACCTATCTATCTAATTACACAGTCTATAGAGCTTAGCATCAACCACAGAAGAATCCTGACTTCTATAGTGAGAGAGTGCACTTTTACTCAAAATGTTTTATTGAATAAGAGAGAGTGCACTTTTGAAATGATGACTTCACCAGTCTATCACAGAGAGCATACTTGTATTAAAAGTGGGATAAAATGATGGGGGGATTCCTCTCCTACTTTAAATGTTTTTTCTGAGTTGAAGTGGACACAACACATCTGTTAATGAAGCCATAAACCACACACACACACACACACACACACACACACACACACACACACACACACACACACACACACACACACACACACACACACACACACACACACACAAAGTCCAGCAATGTTGCATTTGAACCACCTATCTGTCTAGTTACATAATCTAGAGAGCACAGTATCAACCAGAAGCACAGCAGGAGAAGTCTGATTCCAATAGTGCCAGAGTGCACTTTTGAAAGGATGTTCTGTTCAGTGTGTTTCAGAGAAGATGTTTATGTTAAAAGTGGGATAAGGTAATGGGCGAGTCCTCTCCCAGCTGAAATGTTTCTCCTGAGTGGAAGTTTAGACATCAGATGCATGGATGAATGTTGCCCTAACTAGCAGTACAGATGCACACACACACACACACACACACACACACACACACACACACACACACACACACACACACACACACACACACACACACACACACACACACAAACACTCATGAAACTCAGTCAGAGCTGTATTTGAACACCTATCTACTCACACAATCCAGTGAACACAGTATTAATCATAAGTACCACAGAGAAGTCTGACTTTAAATGTGGGAAAAATAAACATTTATAAGGATTACCATATCAATGAGTGTTGCAGAGAAGCTATTGTGCATCACAGTTTTAGGTATAAAATGTGTCTTGATAGGTAGAAGTAACAGCAATGTGCTGATCACAAATAAGTACATAATGCTCAGATAACTATCCTGTCATTTGTGTACATTATTTTAATTTGAGTGACATGTACATGTGTCACAGTACTGTGTTTTGATGACAATCACACTTGTGAAACAGTGGATTGACAACTGTTGTACATCATTTCCCATTGTAAGTGTTGGAGTGCAGACATGACTTTGCAGACTGATGTGTTCAGTCAACATCACAGAGAAATCCACAGTACATAAACACATACAGAAGTTATACAATAATTTCACATATTTTTTTTTTAAATCTCTCCCTGAAACTCGCCTCTGACAAACTCATTTGTGCGACTGATGATACGTTATTACATGTGTAATTATATCTTCAGCTGTTGAACTTAGAACAGGAAATAGCAGTAGTCCATGGTGCTTCATGACAAGTTTCATGCAAATAAGGATTATAAGCATACAAATAAGTCTAATTCTGATCAAATGCAGAACAAAGATGGTATTTCAAGATGCAGAATGGCTTGTCATAACCTCTTATGAGGTCCTTAGCCACCAATCAACATGGAAACACTGAAACACAGTGGTAGGGTTAGATTTAGGTTTATGGACAGCAGACATGAGTAAGAATAGATGGTTGTGGTGTGTGTCTGGCTATACCGCCTTACTCATGTTTGCTGACCCTATACCCCCAACCCTTCATATTACCTTACAAAAAAATTGCTTTAATAGTACTACTACATAAGACACACACACACACACACACACACACACACACACACACACACACACACACACACACACACACACACACACACACACAAACACACACACACACCTCTCTTAACCACACATACACAACACTACAGTTCTCCTGTTACCAAGTTCTTCCTCTAACTGCAACCCACAAACACTTTCATACATGCTCCTACCCCTAATACTGAAACTTTCAGTAGGTCCAAACATTTTGGCATTAGCAACTAACACCATTTAACTGCATGCAAACAAACTTCACGCGCCATATGGAACATCAATGTTCCCAGCATTGATGTTTCCAGCATTTGAAAATACTTTCAATAAAAAATACATACATTTCACTTTTTTAACAGAAGTAGATCTGACAAAGTGAACTGTATCTATCTATCTAGCTATACGTTTGCGCGCAAACACACACACACACACACACATATATATATATATATATATATATATATATATCTACTACAGTTTATCAAAATTTCAAAACTTCGAAGACCATATGGCCGAGACCATATGACTAATGTTTTGAAACTTGGAAATAAAATAAAAAAGACAAAAAGTAAACAAAACACATTATACTTACCTTTTTGCAGTGGGGCAAGCCCCCCTTCACCCTGTACATGGGGGGCTGTGCCCCCCACACCCCCTGCTACTAAAATATACCAACTCCAAGATCACACTACAGTGAGGAAAATTGCAAATTCAGAGTTCTGTGCTGTATGGCAATCTCAATGCAAAATGTTTGAAGTTTCAAAACTTCAATCATATGGTCTCAGCCATATGCTCGTCAAAGTTTTGAAATTTTGATAAACTGTGGTAGAGCCATAGTGTCCTTATTATTTTATCACCTAACTGGGTTTAGATTATAAAATACTTTGAACCAGTTAATCTATAGAATATTGCAGTGTAATTTGACAGTGAGGGAATACATATTACTGATCACATGTTTACTGATGCAAAGAACAGTGATGCTTAGTTATTGTACTAAAAAACAAACAGTTCTGGTAATTTTCTGAAAAATCTCTGAGAAACTGTCTGCAAAATGTTAGTTTACAATTGGTCTCAGAAAGGAATACAGATTTAATGTATTTATTGGCCTGAGTTATGTAGTATTTATTTTATAGGATAATAATGTGTAACAAGAATTAATCATATCTTAGAATAAATGTAATGTTACCATTGTTCTGGAGGATATACTTTCAGATAGTGGCTATTGAGAATGCAACTGGGGAGGCAGTTTTTGCATAATCTAATACTAAACATAACACATCTAATTCTGAACATACACATGATGTGAAACAGATGCAATGGAACATCAATGGATCTTCAAAACCTGCTACTATGTGTGTAAAATTAACACAGGCACTGCAGTGTGAAAAGCTGTTACTGTATATCTGTCATAAGGTCAATGTGATCTTCTCAGGCTAGAACAACTATATAACAGGATATGAAGTGTTATCACCTACCTTATTTGCAAGCATATCATTCTCATCTAGCTGTCTTTGTACTGCCGCAGCCTGAGCCATGTTGTCATCAGTCTTTCTCCCCTTTTTCATTTAACCCTTTCAAGTCCAATTTAGATTTAGGTTCACAGGTGTTTCTTCCTTTTAGCCTGACCATTGCCACTTTTTTCTACCTTCTTTGTTGAAGTATTGTACCAGTTTTATGTAGAGGGATTGTTTGCTTACCATTACGTACATTAGTATGATTTTTTTTTCTTCCTAGCTATTTTCTGTTACCTTCTCCCTTTGTTTTTTTTCCTCCTACGTGCTATAAATCCTAAGATTGCTGTATATTTATTTCTTGAATTACAAAGGTACGTTGTCATATTTAATAGGGGTCGAGTGATCTTTTCTAGCAGAGAGAATCTCCTTTCATAAATGTGTTCTGTTTGCATTTTTCCTAGTATTGTTTATCTCATCATCATGATGCAATGATAGTATTTCAAACTGTGCCAGTTGTACAGGTATAATTATCCTCAGCAAGCGTAGATTTACTATCAATAATAACAAATAATCCACCATTTGATATGAGGAAAAATTATCTCCAATGTTATCATATAATACCTTAAAGATACATACAATAGACAAGATACTAGTGCCTCAGCAAATCGTTAATGACATATTCATTTAAGAATCCATTTTCAGTGACAAAGAATTGTAAAAAAAACACATATATCAAAATCAATAATGATATTATTATACTAATTATCTCTTCACAAAGCCTGGTAGTCCAAAAACCACCATACTGGTGCCGTAAAATACACTTTATTAAATACTTAGAAAATATAAATTATGTATAACTGAGAAGCAATTTTTTCTAATCAATCTTTAAAACAGACTTCCTCAGATTGATTAGACGAAAGCACTGATCAGTTATATATATTTTTTATTTTCTAAGTATTTAATAATGTGTATTTTATGACAAAGATGTGGTGGTTTTTGGACTACCAGGCTTTGTGAAGAGAAGAATAGAGTTTGCTTTTGGAATTCAGCTATTATACTAATCAATTGTACTAACTTACCTTTAATCTCTCTAAAGGGGTAAAACTTCTCAAAATATTAAATCAATGCCGTATAAGTTGTATCCATTCTTAACCAATGTTTTTACATTATGTCTAATTTGGTAGAGCTATTTAAACTGTAGATTTTTTTTTTATTTTTGACTATTGTAAAATTATCGTTCTGAAAATGATTTTGTAATACTTTGGAGCTTTTCTCTCTGGCCTACATATGGCAATCAAATGTTAATAAGTAAAAAACAAATAAAATAATCAAGGAATTCACAGAAATTAGAGCAACTAGTAAATTAAAGAAAAACTATAAGACAAAATAATAAAACAATGTACAGACCAATATTAAATGAAGTATACAGAACAAAACTTGTACAAAGTGAAATAATAAAGTAATTATTCTGACTCACTGTGAAAGTTGCACATATCACACTAAGATGCTGAGTGCATTTTCATGTTGTCCTGTGCTCATGAGTGCTGATAGTTGTAGCTCATCTTACAACTAGATAGGCCTCTTGGGAGGGCTGCTGAACACCTGCCTACAATCTGTTCATTTCAATCAACAAATAGTAAAAATCAGAATTGAAAAATAAAATAAAAATAAACTAAAACATCTGCTGTCAAACAGTAACACACACAAAAGCACAAATCAACACAGGACAGATTAAGATAAGGTCTAGAGTCACATGGTAATAATTTGACAAATTCACCAAATTAATATTGTAATCAAATATAAAAAAATAAAAAAAATAACTGTATTAAAGGTGAAAATTAACAAGCAGCAGATATTATACGGCAAATGATTCATTACCTGTAAGTTGAATTGTATGGTAATAACTTTAAACCACAAAGTAGACAATCCCTGGGATTCATTAACAACTGTGTAGGAGGCTTCGCACGAAGCCTACATGATTTAATCACATTAGCACGATGAGTGGCAGTGTTCATTGAACATGCATACTGTTCATCTTGCTTATATGTCTAAAAGCACCTTTTTGTGGTCAGCAGAAATGTTGGCTGCCATGAAATGGTGCAGGGAAGCTGGAGCACACAATGTAAACAAAACAGCTTGCCTGCAGGCAAACCTATTATGCGAGCACACTTGAAACCTACATGATTTAACCACATTAGCACACTGAGCAGCAGCAGTCATTGAATAAGCAAGCTGCTCATCTCACCTACATGTCTATAAGCACCTTTTTATGGCATGCAGAAGTGCTGATGCCCATATGAAAAGGTGCAGGGAAGCTCAAACACACAATGTAAACAAAATGGCTTGCTCTAGGCAAACCTATTGTGTGAGGCATGCACAGACAGCTTATAGAAACTAAGGGCAAGCTGATTGAAGGAATTACCATGCAGGGGAAGTTAAATGGGGGAATATACACAGAATACAATGGGATTAGTGCCGAAATAAGTAAGAGGGGAGGGTAAATGGGCAAACAGAGAATGCAGTCAAATGTGCTTATGTCTTAAGACATATTTTCTTCTTCATTATTGTCTCCTGAAAATGATTGACTTCTTTGAATCAGTCTCCAGAGCTGTGGACAAGGGTAAGGCAGTCCACACAGCCTATCTGGACATCACCAAGGCCTTCAACACCATCCCCCACTCTGGAATCATAAATAAACTTACCAAGCTGGGCATAAATCCCTACGTCACTCGACACACAACCCAGACTGTAAAAGTAGTCGACTCCAAATCCAGCTCCAGAAAAGTGACAAGTGGAGTACCTCAGGGTTCAGTCCTGGGACCACTCTTCTTTGGCATCTATTTCTCTGAAGTACAGGCCAACACTAAGGGACTCTGGCTAACAAAGTTCACAGGTGACTGCAAACTGGGAGCCATTATTGAATCCCCAAATGATGTGGATATTCTACAAAAGGGCCTTACAGAAACAGATGCTTGGTGCCAGAACCATGGGCTCAACTTAATGCCAAGAAATGTATAGTTGTCCCCTTTGGGAAAAACCAAGTACCCCTGAATTACCACATAGGAGGCAATACACTAAACACCGAAAGTGTGATGAGAGACTTAAGGACACCTTCAATAACCACATCGCCACAACAGTCAGAAAATCCTTCTATGTGGTACACCTCATCACTAAGGGCTTTTCATCCAGAAAAAAGGAGGTCATTGTCCCACTGTACTCATCCCTCATTAGACCTATTATAGAGTAAAATGCCCCATTTGGTATGTACCTCACAAGACATCTGCAACAGCTGGAAATACCGCAGAAATACCTCACTAAAAGAATCACAGGCCTAAAGCAGATGCCCTATGCTGACCGTCTAAACAAACTCCAGCTATACTCTGTGGCATATCATCTACTCAGAGGTGATCTCTGCTTAACATACAAAGCCATGTCAAACCCTGAGCTGTTGGACATGCTCCACTTAAAGAAATCCCAATCCCTCAGAGGCGCATGCTCCAGGGATCTAAACCTTGTCATCACAATGAACAAAACATGCTGGAGGGATAGATTTCTGACCCAGAGACTCCCCATACTCTGGAATAGACTGCCCATACATGTCGAGCAGAGCGCCTCCTTGGCCCTCTTCAAAAGGAACCTTGATGATTGGAATGGAGATAGGATATTCACCCCAGGGATCATGTCAGTCACCCTGCTAGATAGGGGTCCAGGGGTGAAATATCCAGGAAATTGTTATGGCTAGGCTTGTATAGGCCCTAGGGCTGATAGCCTAGTACCAACCTATGAACCTATGAAGCTATGTCACAAAGAAATATATTTTTTAACTGAAATACCTCCATATTGATGTAATAATAATTACTCATGTTCACAAATCTTGACCCATGCACGTATATAAATATGGACATGCTAGCAAAAGGTGTGAGACGGACACAAAGCAACAATGCAACAAAGAGGAGTAAATGCAATATAAATGTTAATGAAATTTTGACTTGAAATGACAGCAAGGACAGTAGATACATCAGGGGCTTTTCACATAACGTCCTGCTCACCAGGCTGAACAAGGAGAAGGTCACGGTGAGCTGCCTGTCGGGCGCTAGGATCCGCCACATAACACAAGCACTCAGGTCACTCCAAGGCAAGTACAAATATGACTCAGTCATTGTCCATGCTGGTGTGAATGACCTGAGACGTACCTCCCTGGACTACATGAAAAGAGACATAGAGGAGCTCTCTGAGCATGTAGCCCAGGCCGGTATGACCCTGACATTGAGTAGCATCTTACCCTCACCAAGAATGATGCCACAATATGAAGACAAGATGATCAATTTCAACAATTGGCTTAAGTATTGGTGTCATTCAAAGGGGATCCAATGCCTGTCAGCCTGGGATGACATGCTCGACAAGCCACGATGCTTCGCTAGGGACAGCTTACACCTGTCACCCCTGGGCTTTCGGATATTGGCAAAGGCTCTTGCTACCCCCATAGTGCCTTTTTTAGGCAAGGCTCAAAAGACAAACCCACCTCCATAGGTATCACAAGGGATAAGAAACTAAGAGTAATGCTACTCAAAGCCAGAAGTCTAAACCTCAAGATGCATGCACTCGAAACTCTCCTTAGCATGGAGAACATCAATGTCTGTGAAGTAACAGAAACCTGGTTCAAGGCTCCTGAGAGCACCCCAGCACTACCAGGTTATACCTCATACCATGCTTTTCGGCTCCAAAACTTGGACCGAGCCACAAAAGGAGGGGGAGTATCAATATTCGTCAAAGATACCCACACCTCCAGGTTGGTGGCACAGCACGAAGCATCAGAGACTATCCATGTACAACTAACAGTGGGTAAAACTGCCTTCCAGTTTATAGCCTGCTACAGACCACCCTCCCAAACCCAGGAACCCCACTTGGCCTTCCTGAGAACACTGGAAAATATGAAGGTCTCTCCAGACACCATTATATTGGGTGACTTCAACTACCCAAACATAGACTGGGAGCATTACTCTAGCTCCAACACCCTAGCCCAAAGGTTCCAAGAATTGATAAACTCAAATGCTATGGAGCAACTTGTTACCACTCCCACAAGAGGGGAAAACATACTGGACCTGATCATCACCAACATGGGGACTCTATTCTCCAGACCAGAAGTGTATCCCTCACTGGTAAGATCAGACCATAAACTAATCTCACTGGATATTCACATCCCAACCCCACCCCCTGCTCAGAAAACCACAGTGAAAAAACTTCTCTAAAACAAATGTCACACTCCTCAAAACCAAGGTGGAATCCTTCAAAGCCCCCAGGCCTGTGGAAAGTACAGCCCAGACAGCAGAATCCTTTATAAACGCATTCTATGAACACCTTCAGGAATGCATGGATCATGCAATCCCAAATAAAACCAAGACCCAATCATCCAAAGGCAGACATCTTGTCTGGTGGACCCCAGCCATAAACAAACTATACAATAGAAGGAGGAAGCTACTACATGATAGAGCAAAATCCCAAAAAGGGAAGGCATCTCTGATCAGAATTAGCAAAAAAACTATGGGCACTCATAAAGTTGTCTAAGGCCAGCTTCGAGAGAAAAATTGCACAGGACACTAAGGATAATCACAAGGCTTCCTTTAGTTATGTTAGGAACCTGGGTGGGAATTCCCAGATATGCTCAGAATTAGTCCAAAATGACAAAAAATACACCGAACCCACAGACATTGTCAACATCCTAGCTGACAGGTTCAGCGCAAACTTCTCCCCCCCCTCCCCACCAAAAGGGCAAATATCTATCCCAGCAGAGTGCTGCCCCCCTGACATCTCAGATGCTCAGGTAAGAGCCGCCCTCTCCAAAGCAAAAAACACAGCATCAATGGGACCAGATGGTGTCCCGGGCTGCGTCCTACATGAACTCCAAGAAGAGCTAAACCCAAACATAAAACTACTGTTCAATCTCAGCCTTACTACAGGATATGTACTCAAGGAGTGACGTACAGCAACAGTTGTCCCTCTCCACAAAGGTGGTGCCTCAACGGATCCTGTTAACTATCACCCCATAAGCCTGACTAGCTTGGTCTGCAAAGCTATGGAAAGGATCATTATGGACCTCATAAATAAAGATATTGGGGACCTACAGACACTGGATCCTACCCAGTTCGATTTTGTTAAGGGCAGATCCTGCCTCTTAAACCTGGTCAATTTCTTTGAAACAGTCACCAAGGCCATTGAAGAGGGGAAGGTGGTCCACACAGCCTACCTGGACCTCGCAAAACCTTTGATACAATAGCCCACTCGGGCATTATAGATAAGCTCACCAGCTTAAATATAAACCCCTATGTCACTAGATGGGTTGCAAACTGGCTCAAGGACAGAACCCACATGGTTAGAATTGCTGGAGCCATGTCAGACTCCAAACCAGTTACAAGTGGCATCCCACAAGGCTCAGTCCTGGGACCTCTCTTGTTCGGTATATATTTTTCGGAGTTACAGGCCAACATGGAAGGACTGTGGTTGACCAAGTTCGCAGATGACTGCAAACTGGGCACCATAATCGACTCTCCAGCCGACACGAGCATCCTCCAAAAGAGCCTCATAGAAACAGACAACTGGTGCCAGAGCCATTGCCTCAAGCTAAACACCAAAAAGTGTATAGTCATCCTCTTTGGCAAAAACAAAGCGCCCACAAATTATCACATAGGTGGTAATCCATTAAGTACAGAAGAAGTAATTAGGGACCTGGGGACCCAAGTTGATAGCAATCTCTCATTTGACAACCATGTGGCCAAAGTGGTTAGAAAAACATTTTATATAGCCCACCTAATCATGAAGGGATTCACATCTAGATCAGGGGAGGTCATCGTGCCTCTTTACTCATCCCTCATCAGGCCCATAATTGAGTACAATGCCCCTTTTTTGGATGTACCTTACCAGACACCTGCAGCAACTGGAAAGACCCCAAAAGTACCTCACCAAGAGAATCAAAGGGCTCAAGCAGATGCCATATGCTGCCCGGTTAAAGAAACTCCAGCTCTACTCAGTGGCATACCGCCTGCTCAGAGGCGATCTGTGCCTGACGTATAAAGCCATGTCCAACCCGGAATTAATGAACATGCTGCACCTCAGAAAATCCAAATCCCATCCAGCTATGCGCTCAAGAGACTTGAACCTCAGCATTGAAATAAATAGGACATGCTGGACAGACAGATTCATAACCCAGAGGCTCCCTTCACTCTGGAATAAAATCCCAGTCCAGGTTAGGCAGAGTCCCTCATTGACTCTCTTCAAGAGGAATCTTGATGAGTGGATGGGAGATCATAGGTTTACCCCGGGTATCACTTCTGTGTCACTGTTAGACAGAGGCACAGTATACTAACCTCGAAAAAGGGCATAGCAAAATTAATTTAAAATGGGTGGCGCAAGCCAAACACACTCTGGCTAGGCTTATAAATGCCCTAGGGCAGATAGCCTAGTATGAACCTATGAACCTATAATACTGCAGCTATTGAATATGGCATGTATGTACAGGGAATGTATGTGTGATATTTGCACAGACTGCAGATACTGCATATAAGATGTATATATAGGGGATTTATTGCTGACAGAAATACTGTATTTTCCTCTTCATCATGTATAAACAATGAGAAATGAACCCTAGAGCTGTTGTGTTATTCATATCAGAAAGGGACATAGTTTTGTCATTTGTTATCATTTGCAACCATAGAAAATGAGTATAATAGTATATTACTATTAAAATGAGGACATGCCCAAAGGTCTCTGGTTGTAAATGGGGTGTAGCTGCAACATGATTATACTGGGCATGCTCACAAAAAATTACAACAACCACTGCTATAACAACAGGTAAACAACACAGACACACAAGAAAGTCTCCCAACATTGGCCCAATCACTCTTTATAATGATCTTACATTATGCCACACAGTAAAAAATGTTGTGTAAGCCCTCATGTCCTATAAAGCTCTACAGTGTGAAGAAAAGAATTACAGTAATACATAAATGTTTGGTTGAAAACATGCAATACAGAGCATTATTATTTGGGAAATAAGTAACACCTGTGAGCAGTCAAGGACATATTCAGAATTTGCATCTTGCCAGACACAAACACATGCCAGAACAGATATCAAAAAGTTGTGTATCAACTACTGACACCACAGAAATAGGCATACCATTTGTGTCATGAAGAACACCCTTGAAGGGCTTGCAGCACTTTCCTGTTGTAATGGGTATGGATCCCCTACCATGGAGGGTGAGGCCTTAAAAATGTGGCCCTCTGACTGTGCCAAAAATACTTCCTTTGCCTAAGTCACTCCTGTCTGACACAGTTATGTGACAAACAGATGTAACCAGATTCAACCCCCTGCCTATCATACTTCACAGTCTACAGAGCTGTGTATTGACTGCATCTGCCATATGAGATAGCAGTGGAGCTTGACACAAATAACTGAAATTGTGTGAAGGAAGGACTTTTGATGATAGTTTGTACAATATTAATTTGTTAGAATAATGACATGGAGGTACCTGTGCTAATGTTCACACAACTATGAGCAGTCCAGTATCAATGTTTCTTGACCAATGAAGCTTTTTTCTGTTGTTTGTACACATACTGTCCCAGAATTGAACCAAACTCTATCTGTAGATATGCTATACAAGTAACTGCTCAATGCATGTACCACAGGAGCACTCACACTATGACATTTTCAGAACAACTGTGTCACTGCCATGAAATTACAAATTGTGTCTATATTTGCTTGTCTAATGTAAAAATGGATTATAATAATAGCTTAATGTAGTGTTGTTTGTGTAATGTCAGTACATTCATAAAATGTTGCTCTTTGCTGAAATTGAATAGCAATTTATGTAAGTCCACCAACAAACAATACACATATGCCACAGTGGAAGTCTTAACACAACAATGCGACTCCACCTGTGTGATGTCATTAAATCATATGATTGTGTTGCAAAGAATTTGTGTGATGGGGAGGCTTCTCACACTGTAATTGTATATGTCATTACAGTTGTGGATGTCATTCATACATAACAGCATAACGATACATAATGCTTACAGTCAGTCATTGTGGGTTTTGAACACCTATGTGATGACAGGAGTTACATGATATTATGAAGAATAACTGTACTACACTACAATTGTTGCTATAATTGTGAGATATCTGGGTATTTGAAATCATGACATCATGTTACTGCTGCAAGGATATGTGTGCTTGAAATTTCTTTAAAAGACTGTTGCTGTATGTCAATTTGTCACACAACATTGTCTGATGCTAGATATACCCAAACACATGTGATGCATAATGCAGTCATCACTATGATGGTACAATGGCAGTTATGCACAATGTCTACATAATCCTGGATTTGAACACATGCCTTACCAAGGGACTTACATACAGAACATTGTCTCACTTCCTCACAACACAGGAGAGAGTCTTAGTAGTTTTCTTAGGAGAGCCAAATTTCTTCAAATGGGATCATCATTATCAAAAAAAGCATTTCTGTGTGAAAATGAGCAGACGTTCTTGTAAGAGGAATCCCTAGTTATACATGTACACAGCAGATAGCTGGGTAACAACATTATTCCTACATGTACATTCATAGTCATACTGACACCACTCAGCCTAAGGACTAATTGCTGGATTTGAACTGACAATCTAAGATCTAAATATACAGAACAATGGCTGAATCACACACACCACACCAGGTGTTGGAAAGAATCATTGCTGGATTCAAACTACTACCTATTTAGATACACTGCCTAGAGAGCACAGTCAGCACTCTAGGATAAGTCATACTACAACTGTGAGAGAGTTCAGTTTGGAAAGCAACTGGATTTTGTCTGGGTACACTACAAATGTATAGTGTAGCAGTCTGTCAGTAAAAATATGTCTTCTAAGTGGAAGTTTACCTAAGGGTGTTGTCATGGCGTTTGTTGTATATAACAGTGCAAATAGTCTCACTATTTAAGCAGTGTTGGATGTGACCCCCCTACGTGTCTATTACAGAAACTAAAGAACACAGTATTAATAGCAAACTCCACAGGAGAAGTCTGAAGTTTATAGTAAGAGTGTACTTATGAAAGGATGACCTCATCAGTGTGTTGCAAAAAATATGCTTTGTAAAAGTGGAATAAAAGGATGAGGAAGTCCTATCCCCATGTAAATGCTTCCCTTAACTGAAAGTAGATACAGCATGTCTTTTGAGGAAACTACAGGTACCTGCCATTTAAGTCACTTGCATCAAGTTCACCACTGTGAGATTTGAACCTCCTACCTATCTATTTACACAGTCTAGAAAGCACATTGTTAACTGCAAGCACCACAGGAGAAGCCTTAATTTATACTGAGTGTGCATTTACAAAAAGATGACCTCATAATTGTGTTGGAGAGATATTTGTGGTAAAAGGAGGATGAGGAGTCCTCTCCTAGTTTTAATGTTCCAACTAAGTTGAAATAGATAATGCAACTCTTCTGTTGATGAAGCTGGATATACTTGACTCTTGATCTCTCTCTCTCTCTCTCTCACTCACACACACACACACACACACACACACACACACACACACACACACACACACACACACACACACACACACACACACATGCACATTTAGCATTGTTGGATTCAAACTCTTTACATACCTAGTTATAGAAATAAACAAACACAGTATTAACAGCAAGCACCACAGGAGAAGTCTGAGTTTTATAGTGAGAGGGTACACTTATGAAAGGATGACGTCATCAGTGTGTTACAGAGAAGGTGTTTGTGGTAAATGTGGGGTAAGGTGATGGGGGAGTCATCTCCCAGTTTAGTGGAAGTAGATACAGCATGTCTATTTAAGAAGATCTACATGCCTGATATTTAAGCCACACACACAAGTTCACCACTGTGAGGTCTGAACCTCCTATCTATCTAGTTACACAATCTAGAGAACACAGTATTAACTGAAAGTGCCACAGAAGAAGTTTGACTTTTAAGGGGAGAGAGGGCACACTTGATGGAATGACCTCATCTATGTGTTGCAGAGAAAATGTTTTTAAATAAGGGATAAAGTGCAGAGGGAACAGTGTCCAAAGTTATTTTTTTCTCCTGAGTGAAAGTGAACACAGCACATCTGTCGTTGAAGCATTACTTCCCTGACATTAGAACCACACACACACACACACACACACACACACACACACACACACACACACACACACACACACACACACACACACACACACACACACACACACACATACACCACTGTCAAATTTGAACCACCTACCAAAGTCCTAGAGAACACAGTATGAATTGCAAATGCCACAGAAAAAGACTGACTTTAAAGATGTACGAATGCACATCTGTAGGTATTAAAACTTTACTGAAATGTAGAAAGTGTGAAATGGTTAAACACCATTGTAGCAAAGTTGCAAACGTAACCATTGTTGTGCAGACATACTTTAACCGAGTGAATTAATTGAGTCAACTTCACTCTGAAGTCCATACATGTTGTTTTCGAAATTCCATTAACCAATGCAGAAGTTGTATGACTTGCTCATATAATTCTTATGGCAAAGTCTTAGCACATTTTTAATCATATCTGCAGGTGCTGAACTTAAAATGGGAATCAGCAGCAGGTTATGGAGCTCCATGCTGACCTTTGTGCAAATAAGCAGTATGCATATGCAACCATATCTGAATCTGATGGAATATAGAACAGATTTGTGTTATGGACATGTTTCAGGTGACATGATTTACACATTTGTTATGACAGTGGAAGTCCTTCACTCCTTATATGTATGATACAGATGTATTATGAAACACTTGAGGGAACAAGCATGCTATTACTGCTGCAAACATAGCTTATGGAAACAGTATTGAATCAAAGAGGTTAATTAGATGACACAGAAGCGGTGGGAAGAATACTAAGATTAGTTTATGGATAATTTCTGCACATATTTGTGTTGTGTTATCCTGCATTTTCTGACCTATATAAATTTACAAAATCAAATCTATGACTTTTCCTAATGATTGTCAAAAGATTCTCAATGGCAGGAATGACAACGACAAACACTAAGATGCATAAATGTGTACATCTTTTACAGCTTTGTATAATTCAGATGTATTACTGTGTACATACAATAAAGTGTTTATAATATGGGTGAAGGTGTATGAGAGTGGAAACATGATGAGGACACAATGATACTGTTGCTTGACAATATATGTAGCATACGTAGCATACTTACACACACATAATATTCATATGGGAAAACATTTAATACATCTATGACATACATCTGGATTTGAACCCTTGACAGGATAAAATAAAAGTGTAGAGAGAGGAGGATTATAGGTTCATAGGTGTGTACTATGCAAATGGCCCTGGAGCCTTTACAGGCCTAGCCCATAGGATTACCCTCATTATTATTATGATTATTATCTCAGCTCAGTGCATAGGAACTCAAGAATTGTTAAGTTTAATTGACACATTTGAAGGGACATTGACAACAGATTCAAGCAAGGGAAAATTTAGGCATCAGCCTTCATCATTGTAGTGACAGCTGTAACATCCCAAAAGATGTATATCATATCTATCAGCCTAATGCATATGCTACATGAACTACCTTACATTAGTACTATCAGTCTGTATTTGTATACCACAGCATGGGTGTGATTGCATGATTTGAGCTGTGCTACTGCAGCTGAAATTAAAATCCTCACCTTTTGCCATAAGATGTAAAACATTTACTGTCACTAACCATTGACACGTAATGCCAACCTCTGAACACATGCTGATGACAAAAAAGTGAAGGCTTTTTTTGATGGGCCATTTCTGGCCATATGTGTTGTGTGTGCATCTATTTTTGACCAGATTAAATGTGTGAAAAAGGGGTAGATAGGACAGTAGTGAAAATGGGGAGAAAGCAGAGGGTAGGACACAAAGAAAAGAATACAGGAATTTGCAGGATGGTGGTGGGATAGCACCATAACTGTCCACTTCTTCACAGCATAAAAGTCAAATTGTATACAGACTTTCATGACTTTGCAGAGTCAACACACCAGGGATGGGTGACAACAACAGAATGTGTTATAGCCAACTGGACCAAATCAAGTATGTCAAGATACACAGGCAAAGTGGAGATCTGTGTATGGGACATACTGATTTTTGATGGCACGGGTGCCAATTTTGGACACAGAGAGAGAGAGAGAGAGAGAGAGTGCCATTTTGGGAGAGAGAGATAGAGAGAGAGAGAGAGTGAGAGAGAGAGAGAGAAATGTTGGGGAAGTTCCTTAGGAATGAGAGAGTCAGGTAGCTATCCAAGAAACACAAGTATGGTGACAGATATAAAAGGTTGGGGGACACCATGACTCGGGATAGATAAAGAACATTGGAAGTGCATCCATGTCCAACATGAGAACCGTGAGAATCTAGTCCTCACTTTCAGAACTCTCATTATTGTCTCCTGTGTCAGTTACATGGGTCAGTGCTAGATATGGCATTTATTTAGTAAAATGACACAGGACCTTTTCACACCTGCCAATTCAGGCACCAAGGCATTTCTCTATTATGTCATCTGTGATGATGTGAGGTATTGCCAGTTATGTCAGGAGAAGTAGGGCAGTGGATGTGCAACATATGCCAGCATAGCTAGCTGGAGATTTGTAAAGAATAATGTCTCACTTGTATATTAAACCGGTTTGTGCAGATGCTTGTGTTGAAAAATGTATTTGTAAAGCTGTTTGTGTTAAAAATGTACCAACACACGTGTATGTCAGACTGTATTATAACTATTGAAATTAATATATTGTAGCAGAAGATACTGGAAGAGGAGAGGTTAATCTCAGTCCAGCTAACTTTGAAAAATAGTTTGAAATTAAATTGCCAGATAGGCCATAAAGATTGTATCTTACAGTTCTGATTGCAGCCAGAGATGATATGTCAGTGAAAACAAGGGCTAGGAATCCTTGTTGTATTGTACATAGTAGTGAACTAATTGCTACCATGGAAGGGTGCAAGTGTTGAAAAGGTTTTATGGCTTTGAGATGTTATAACACATCTTAACAAAGCTCTTTCTGTGTGCATGGTAAAACAGGTGTGAGATTCTGGTTCAGTTTCTAGTAATGAGGGTAGTATATGAACCAGAAGTCAGATGACCAGATGGGCATGATGTCATTCTGTAATCCAGGACAGAAATTATGTTTAATACTAGATGAGACTGAAGTCTCAGTGCAGTCTGTTTTTGTAACCTGACAAAGAAGGATCTCTCACCCACTTCATCTTGCCTTGCTCTAGTAAGTGACCAGGAACAGTAATTCTTTAGATCAGTCAGGAAAATATAGTGAGATTAGTTAAGTACTGTTTTTTTTTTTTGTATCTGTGTGAATCTATTCATATGTGTTATTTTAATATTTCCTGTGATTGAATCTCTGGTGTTTATTATAAATAGATATTTACTACTTTCTTTTTTATTATTTATTATTAAATATATTTAAAATTGTCATTTTGGCTAGTCTTTTAGAGAATATTTTAACCTTTGAGAATACTTATATCTATTTGGTGACTCTGTGGCCACTTCTGAAAGCCTTACTGCATTGGTCAAACATTATTATTTGTATTAATATTAATTTCACTCAGGATAATTGAGTACCCTTGTATGAGCCTTACAGTAGCTGGCTTTGGAGTGTCTCATGGCAGTGTAACTACTTTATAGTCTGGACAGAAGGGGACATGGCTATTAAATCTCTGCCAGCCCTTACCAGGTGTGTGTGTGTGTGTGTGTGTGTGTGTGTGTGTGTGTGTGTGTGTGTGTGTGTGTGTGTGCACATGCGGGCACACGTGTGGGTGTGTGTGTGAAAATCAAATCTGAAAGAGTTTGTGTGTCAGCTGCCTGGAGCAGGGACACAAAGCACTAGTTTCACAGAGAGGGTGCTGGAGGACTTGGCTTGGACACTCAGCTGAGAATTCAACTCTATAGCTGTACCAGTGGGGAGTCTTATTGGGGACTGAACAGAGAGAGAGAGAGACAGAGAGAGGGAGAGAGAGAGAGAGAGATAGAGACCAGCTCTTGGAGCTACTGTGTTCCCTGTGTGCTCTTAAGGGAAACTGTGCTTGATGGAGAGAGTTGTATCTAGAAATACTGTGTGTATCTAATTTTGTTTCAACTGATCCTCCCTCTCCAGTGTTAGTGGTGAGGATTCAAGCTACTTGATTACTGGTCCAGAGAAGGGATGTCACATATTGGTGAGTAGTGCTGTGGATATGAATTGAACTTCTGTAGCCTGTATTCAGTTGTCCCTCAAAGTGTGTGTACTCTCAGCAGCCACAAGGTAAACATACAGAATTTTATTTTCACAACAGTTTTTTTTAGTTTTTGTTAGTTAATTTTGTCAGGGAAAACAAGCAATGATGTCAACAATGGATTATGGCAAGCTGACAAACAGCCAGTTGGCCAAGGTGTGTGAAGCCAAAGGACTGGTGGATGCCAACCTACCAAAAGAATAAATTATTTCAACCTTAGTCACAGCTCAGACCATCAACCAGGAGGATAACCAGTCTGATGATGGGAATTTGCAGTCCTCAGAAACAGGACAGTTCACCTTTTCCTTAGAGGACTTAAAAATCCATCTGGAGTTAAAAAGACTTGAACTGGAGGTGAGACATTTGGAATTAGAATCAGTGGAGAGACTGCAGCAGGCAAAACAAATGAATTAAAATCAGCAGAGAGACTGTGATGTTTGGAGGCTGAAGAAAATGAGAAGCAGTGTCAACATGAGAGAGAGATGCTGACTCTTTGTCAATAACATGGAGGTAACGGAGAAGGGAATAACTGAACCCCAGAAACAATCAAGACCAGTAAATTCCTTTCACAGTTTATAGAGGGTGATCATTTTGATAGTTTTATTCATATATAAATACCTTAACACCAACAACCTTCTCACTAATACTCATCATGGTTTCAGACCATACTACAGCACCATAACAGCCCTTATGTCATTCACTCATACAATTAACACCCACAAAAATAATGGCAATTATGTCTCTGCTGTCTTTCTTGATCTCTCCAAGGTATTTGACATGATTAACCATAATAAACTCATTATATCCCTCTCTAAACTGAATCTTAGCAAACCCACCCCACCTGGTTTCAGAGTTACTTAACAAATAGACAGCAAGCAGTAAAATTGAGGCAATAACTCTTTTCTCTTTTACCAGTTACAATAGGTGTTCCCCAAGGCTCCATACTTGGTCCTTTACATTTCTCTGTCTTTACTAACAACCTCCACACTTGCAACTCTTCATGCTTCAGTCATCCAATATGCTGATGACTCTACTCTAATCTGTTCCTCACCTTCTTTCCAAGAACTACAAGTGAAAACTCAGGCCTTCTTCCTCTCTGTAGAAGAATGGCTCAATAACTCTCAACTAATACTAAACCCTAACAAAACAAAACTTATCATCTTCCTTCCAACCAACCACACCACTCATACACCCACATTTACTATCACAGCTAACAATAACACTTTCCTTTCTGTCCTCCACACAGAAGCTTGAGGATTGAAAAAAGACACATTACTGAAAAGAGTTTTCACAAATCATTAGGAGACTAAGAAAGTTCACAAAAAATCCCACAATAAAAAGAAACAAAACAAAAACAAAAAACACACCTCCAAACACACTCCCATATCTCCCTATCTCCCTCTCCCCTCATCCTATCCTCATCAACCTCAAAAATAAGAACTGTCTAAAAAAATTTGCTATAACAAAATAATATGTAATAGCTCACATCTCAGTCTCAGTCAAAAAACTAAAACTTAACTGGCTAGAACTTCCCTAGCTTTACTACATAACAAAATACTTATAAAAAATGAAAAAACCCCCCAAAAGAAACCCCATCACAACAAATAATACAACCTTACTCAGTACTAGGGTCCCCCGTTCCAATAACAAACATCTTTCTCACTATAGCCAACAAATAACAAAGCTGGGAACTTCTTCTGTTTGAACCAAAAAATGGAACACTGTGCCCACAAATATAATAGCCATCATTACCATGACTCAGTTCAAAAAATGCCTAAAAACACACTTCCAATTAAATTGGACCTGCAGTTGTAACTCACCAGGATAGATTACCTCCATCTTACGTCTGCTCACTCATAATAACCTTCCAGCCAATACTGGCAGGTAGTTAACCTGATTTTATTTCAGCTTAAATAGCCTCTTTCATTATAGTTCATATCCTAATTTTCCTTCCACACTTAATCCTTTGCTCTATGTTTAATGTTTAATGATATATCTGAATAAATATTATATAACCAGACTGCTTAATGGTGTCTTCCTGTAATCAGTGTAAACTTATCTATTTTTCTTTATCTTTTGTTATCACTTAATTCTTGTATAATAAACGACTTCTTGTATATGAAAAGGTAAATGTCACTATTCTGTAACTACAAAGTTGTACTATGTCATATCTTGTCTTTGTAATATGTGAAGCATTTCTCCCTGGGCCTCCGCTGAAAAACGACTTGTGTCCACTCGGACTTTTCCGGTAAACAAATGTAAAATAAAATAAAATAAAATAAATATATTTGGAAGAGTATGTAAACAGTATAATGTTGACCAAGGGCTCTGGGTACTGTTCCTGACCCCATTACGCCATGGTAAATCTGTAACTGCTGTTTCTAATTTGTCTGATACTGATTGTTTAAACTATGGTAAAGTAAAACATTGTTTACTGGAATTTTTTATGTTAATACCTGAAGCTTACAGAAAAAAAGTTTTGTGAGTATAGACACTGGGTAGATGAAAGTGTGTGGGATTATATTGCTGAGTTAAGCACTTATTTTGGGTCTATATTATGTGATCGAACAGTGAAATGTTTGAACACGTAATAACAGACCCCTAAATGTCGAAACGGCGGAATATCGAGCGGTTCAATATGGATATCTCCGTACAGTGCAGACATGGAAGTTTTCCATTGTCTGCACTGTAGTGCGATCTCAGAGTTGGTATATTTAAGTAGCGTGGGGTATGGGGGACACAGCCCCCAATGTGGGGTATGCAGGGGGGCTTGCCCCCCTGCTTAGAGCATTTTTATGATTTGATTGGGTGTTTTTATGTTTTTTTTTTTTGCCATTCGACATTACGGCCTTTCAACATTTAGGGGTCAATTATTATGTGTTCAAACATTTCACTGTTCAATCATATAATATAAATGCCTTATTTTCATAGCTGGGTTAGTTGGTGTAAGATCACCATTTTTGAAGGGCTGGCAGATATTTTGGTGATGAAACAAGCCCTTAACACTTAACTTGAGGGCATGAGAATCTGGTTGGCAGACAAGGAGTGTAACTCTACTTAGCAAGCAGGGTATCACTGCACAGGAAGGAGATACCCAGTGCTGCACATGGATATAAGGGAACACATGGTGGGCAGTCTAAACCACACCAACAGGGTCCACCAGTAACAGTGGAAGCTACTAGTTTAGGTACATGGCCAGGATCAAGGGTGAAATGTTTTAAATGTAACCAGTGGTGCCATGTACCATATATATGTCCATGGAAGCAAGGTGGGGAACAAAATGTGGGGGAGCCAGCAAGTGGGAATAACAGTAATCCAGTGGTAAGTTGTCTGGAGACAACAGGGTTACCAGACTATCACCAGAGTGTATATCCTATCTTAGTGGATGGAAAACAGGCCACTGTCAAGAGAGGCACAGCCTCTGACATAACCATTATGAAGCCTGCAGTGGTTAAAGAAGAGCAGTACTTGCTTGGCCAGTCCACTCCAGTCAGAGCTTTAGAAGGGGCCACATTCCAAATGCCTTTGGTCAGCATTCACCTTGACTAGAAGGGTGGAAAAGAAAGCAAGCAAGTAGGTGAGTTTGAGGATATCCCTGCAGATGTTTTGATAAGAAATTATTTTCTTAATGCAGTAACTTGTGTGCATGCAGTTACATGCAGTTGGGCTTGGAGACAGGCATGTTGGTCTATTAGCATGGAGGAGAACCAGACAGACCCTACACCTGAAGCCAGGGCTATTGAGCTGGCTATTTCAAGGAGGGAGCTACCCTGTATCAGTGACCCTGAAGGTGAGGCACAGCTGCTGGTAGGTACTGATGTTCCCTTGGACAGAGTGACTGCAAGAGCAGAGGTGAGTGGAAGTACCCAGGCTGACAGTGAGGCACTGCTGTCAGAGGACACCAGATTTCCTGTGGAGGGGGATCTGGGAAGAGTCACAAAGATAGAGTTGAGACAGGCTCAGCTTTCAGACACTACACTAAGAGGCTTGAGGGAGGTAGCTAGGGATGTGCCTGATTCTCAAGGGAAAGGGGAGTCTGTATACTGGAACAAAATGTTACTGTATAGAGAGTGGACCCCTCAGGGAGTGCTAATGGGTGACGTAATACAGCAGTTGGTAGTGCCTAGAGCCTAGAGCCTACCTTCTGACACTTCTAGCCATAGCCCATAACATTCCTTTTGCAGGTCATATGGCATAAAGTGTACCAAGAGACATATTATACAGAACTTTTATTGGCCTGGGATTTCAAGGGATGTAACAGGGTACTGCAGGACCTGTGAGCAGTGCCGAAATGTAGGCAAGGCAGGAGACAAGGTCAAGGCTCCTTTAATACCTTTGCCTGTGACCGAGGAGCCATTTCAGAGGATAGCTATGGATATTGTGGGGCCTCTGAGTACCCCAAGTTCCACAGGGAAGACGTATATCCTGGTTCATAGGTTCATAGGTGTGTACTAGGCTAATGGCCCTGGAGCCTTTACAAGCCTAGCCCAAAGTGGTGCTAGTATATTATGCTACTAGGTACCCTGACATGGTGGCTCTGTCTTCCACCAAGGCAGAGAAGATGAAAAATGCTTTGTTAGAGAGTTTCAGCAGGGTAGGTTTCCAACAGACAAATACTGAGTGACAGAGGTGCCTATTTTATGTCAAACCTGTTGGCTTATCTGTGAGAGCACTGTGGGATGAAGCACCTAAACACTACCCCCTACCACCCCCAGACTAATGGCCTTGTGGAGTGGTTAAACTCTACACTAAAGACCATGCTAAGGGCATTTGCAGACCAGTTTAAAAGAGAGTGGGACAAATATTTATCTTGTCTGCTGTTTACATACAGAGAGGTACTCTAGGAATTCACAGGTTTTTCACCCTTTGAGTTGCTGTATGGGCATAGGATGATGGGGCCTTTAGATTTGATTTATGATGAGTGGTAGGGTTATTATGACTCCCACAAGGAGTCTGTTGTGACATATGTCCTAAACCATAGGACAAGGCTTAGGGAGCTCATGGGTTTTCCCCAGAAGAACCAGGCAAGAGCTTAACAGCAGAACAAGTCTGGTATGACAGGAATGCTCAAGCCCGAGAGTATGCTGTGGGACAGCAGGTTATGGTTCTCATGCCTCTCAGACACAATAGGTTGTAGACAGCTTGGAAAGGACCATTCTAAGTGGTAAGGAAGGTCAGTGATGTTAACTACATGGCAGAACTGCAAGGCAGGAGGCAGGGGCACAGATTGTACCACGTTAACATAATGAAGCCTTACCATGATAGGGAGACCCTTGTGCTAAGTATCTGTAGTGGGTGGCAGGAAGAGTCTGAGGGAGATCTGTGGCTACATTGAACCAAGCAGCAACATGCCAAGTTACTAAGGTGAAGCCAAGGGATGCAGGCATATGACATGACATGCAGCACTGTAGTTGGGTCAGCAATGCCAATACAGATGGGATCTCAAGACAGGGTATAGGTTAATATATTCCCAGACAGGCTCATTCCTATTTTTATTTATTTATTTATTTTATTTTACATTTGTTGACTGGGTTAGTCCGACTGGATAATATTCATTTTCAGCGGAGACCCAGGGAGAAAAGCTCCACATTAAACATAAATTTACATACATATAAAACTGGAAATACAATAACATTTTCAATCAAGGTCAAGCAGAGAACACCTCCATAAAACCATAGGTATACATACAGAATAATCACAAGAGAAGATATGTGAGAATCGATACAGTTGAAATATTTAATGATATAGAGGTAACGATTATAACCTAAGAAGCAACTACATCAAGCAATCAAGCATCAAGTATCAAGCAATGTTTCTCCAGGATCACTTGAAAAACTGGCTTGAGTCTTCAAAGGGGGGAGAGATGTGATGACGTGAGGTATTGATAGCTATGTCAGGAGAAGTAGGGCAGTGGATGTGCAACATATGCCAGTATATCTAGCTGGCATTTTGTAAAGAATTATTTGTCATTTGTATATCAAAATGATTTGTACAGATGCTTGTGTTGAAAAATGTATTTGTAAAGCTGCTTGTGCTAAAATTGTACTAACAGTATGTCCTGCTGGACAGAAAAAGAAATAACTTGTATGTCAGACTGTATTATAACTATTGAAATTAATATATTGTAGCAGATGATATTGGAAGAGAAGAGGCGAATCTCAGTCCAGCTAACTTTGAAAAATAGTTTGAAATTAAATTACCTGGTAGGCCATTAAGATTGTATCTTACAGTTCTGATTGCAGCCAGAACCAAAATGCCTGTGAAAACAAGGACTAGGAATCCTTGTTGTATTGTCCATAACAGTGAACTAATTGCTACCCTGGAAGGGTGCAAGTGTTGAAATGTTTTTATGGCTTCCAGATGCTATAACACATTTTAGCAAAGCTCTCTCTGTGCGTATGATAATACATATGTACAAGATTCTGGTTCAGTTTCTAGAAATGGGGGGTAGTATGGGAACTAGAAGTCAGATGACCAGATGAGTGTGATTTCATTCTGTAATCCAGGAAGAAATTATGTTTTAATACTAGATGACACTGAAGTCTCAGTGCAGTCTGTTTTTGTAACCTGACAAAGAAGGATCTCAGACCCACTTCATCTTGCATTGCTCTAGTAAGAGACCAGGGAATAGTAATTCTTTAGATTAGAAAGGGAAATATAGTGAGATTAGTTAATTACTTTTTTATGAATCTATTCATCTGTGTTTTTCTAATATTTTCAGTGACTGAAACTTTGTTGTTTATTGTAAATAGAGATTTAGTATTTTCAGGTTCTTCTATTGTTCATTATTAAATATATTTAACCTTTTCATTGTTGCTGATCCTTTAGAGAATATTTTAACCTTTGAGAGTACTTATATCTATTTGGTGACTCTGTGACCACCCCTGAAAGCCTTACTGCAGTGATAAAACACTATAATTTGTATTAATATTAATTTCATTCAGTATAATTGAGTACCCCTGAAACAGCCTTAGTGTAGCTGGCTTTGGAGTGTCTGGTGTCAGTGTAACTATCTTATAGCCTGGGCAGAAGGAGTCATAGCTAGTAAATCTGTGTCAGCCTTTCCCAGGTGTGTGTGTGTGTGTAAGACTGTGTGTGTCAGCTGACTGGAGCAGGGACACAAAGTATTGGTTTCACATAGGGTGCTGGAGGACTTGGCTTGGACACTCAGCTGAGGACTCAACTCTACAGCTGTGCCAGTGGGGAGTCTTACTGGGGGCATGGAGAGAGTGAGAAAGAGAGAAAAAACAGCTCCCAGACTGACTGTGCCCCCCCCCCATGTCCTCTTAAGGAAAATTGTGCTTGATGCAGGCAGCTGTATCTGGAAATACTATGTGTATCTGTTTTTGTTCCAAGTGAACATCCCTCTCCAGTGTCACTGGTGAGGATTCTGGATCCTTGATTACCTGCCCAGATAGGGGATGTCACACCTTCCACCAGCCTTGCCAGCTCCTGATGGGTGACAAAATTGCTACCCCATTAGTGCTGCTCCTGGAGGGTAAAACTCCACCAACAGCCGGGGCAGAGCTACCTGAAGTAGGTGGATCAGGTACGGCAGGAGTTGTGGAAGTAATGCTGATAGGTTGCAACCGAGATGTGCTGGATGTCAGTACATCCACAGCCACCTGTGGAGGTATGGCAGGCCAAACCTCATGGATAGTCTAGCTCACTGTGCTAATTGTCATTTTGTTTCCACCAGAAGTGTATTAAATATATATATATATATATATATATATATATATATATATATATATATATATATATATATATATATATATATACATTTATATGTGTGTGTGTGTGTGTGTGTGAGTGAAAAGAGAAATAGGGTGAAGGGAGACAAAAAAGGTAGAATTATATAAATGGTATGTTATATTATTTTATTATTTCAATACACAAACTAATATAAGAAACAAATATGTATATCTTTGCCACATCCAGATATAATGGGAAGGCATTAATGTGTAACAAAAATCAGTCAATCACAATGGCATGATATGAAAAATATACACATGATTTTGACTATGCCATATCATATATATTCTTCTAACCTTAATAACTTCATTTGAAAAAATGGAATTGTTAATGTCATGCATCATTACAGTTAATATTTTATAAATCCTATCCTGTAAAAACATGTAATGTCTGTTTCTGGGTATTGACCCCACACACGATTATTCTGATGTACTCATTGCCTAATGCAATAACCAAGAGCTATTGGAGCAGGCATGTAAGCTTGATATAAAAGTTAAGGCATGCCTGCTCAAGATGATATACAGTGATGGACTGAGAATACTTCTCTGCCTTGCATTCAGACATGATGCATACTTTCCCCGTGCTGCTCTGACTGAGGTATGTTAGTCTCTCCTGATGTGCCTCACAGTTTTCAGTTATCTCTTCTGCAGCTGTACAGTAGAGAAAAGAAAAAGATATGAAAGCACAATGACTAGCCATCTTGGTTGGCTAACAAATGCTCTATCATAGACTATTGATGGATCACTCTACTTACACAACTAAGGGGTGTTTGCAATCTTAAATTCATCCTCTGATTGGCTCAGGATGTCCTGCTTGCACCTCTACATGTCACTGTAGTGGTGACAACACTGCTCTCCAGTGCATGGGAGGCCAGCTACACCACAGCAAACCTTGGCCAAGCTGTTTCAAACCTCAGCCATTACTGAGACCTGATATACTCCCGCTGCAGAAGCCTCCAGCTGTAGCATGTATAGGTTCATAGGTGTTTACTAGGCTAACGATGACAAGGATGTTTTTAAGCCTAGCCATGCATCCCAAATCTCTGACATGTTCTGATGCACTTGGTAAGTGCAAGCATGGGCCTGGGAGATGAACCATTTACATGTTGCCTGTTTGCATCAGAGACAAGTTGCTAAACCGGGGATGAATTTATAAGGAGTATCAAGAAAATCCTGGACTCCTCAACACCCCACCTTTGTGTTATAAATGGAACTCCAGCCCTACCTTCACCAAACCTGTCTGCAGAAGTCATGTTAGAAATACACATTTGAATTGGTATTCAGTTCAGATCTGACATATAAAAGCTTGTGTACAAATATGCACAGGCTTGCCAGCAGCATTTGTACAATTGAAAGAACAGCAATAGCTTGATGGGCACATTGGCACTGATTACATCAAAAAGCACAGAAGGTGTGAAGTATATCCGTGAGATCTGGACATGTGTGATGTTCAGCCTAGTGACACGTTCCAGTGTTAAACACTGAAATGTTTCATGGTGTTTGTTACAATCAATGTTGGTTGGGGAAAATATGGTATGACTTGAGACATACTGGGTTGTTGGGACTTAAACATTAGAAGACCTAGTGGGTTGTTGGGACTTAAATGCTAGTAAGCTTGAGTAGTACCACCTAGAATTTGAACCCAGGAGAAAAATAAAAATAAGGTATTAAACTTTGCTTATTAACTGTCAGTACCACAGGATAACTTAAATTTTAATATGGTAATTAGAGATATAGTAATTTATGAATGAATGGTGATGTTCTTTAGGTATGTTGACATGTGCGTGACTTAAAGTAGTCATGGGACAGCATGTCTATGTAAAAGGCAATATTTGTGCTTGTAACTACATTTCAGATGCATGAAATTGCATGACCTGTATAATACATGGTGAAATATGTTACATACATACTTCAAAAGACATACTGTCCTAAACACATACCTATGTGAGATCAATTCCTCGCTGGTCAGATCTGACCACAAGCTAATCACCCTAGACAGCAATATCCTGCCCCCACCCCCTATTAAGGAAACCACCATAAAAAACTTCTCCAAAGCCAACTTCATGCTTCTTAAGACAGAAATGGCAAGCTTCATGACACCCATACAGACAGAAAATAGAGGTACAACTGCTGAATCCTATACAAATGCACTGTATAAGCACATACACAAGTGCATGGATCATGCTATCCCCAACAGAACCAATATGCTATCCTCCAAAAAAAGGAAGCCAATCTGGTGGTCCCCTGCCATAAACAAACTCTACAACAGAAGGAAGAAGCTGTTGCAGGAACTCCCTGGTCAGTCTCAGTAAGAAGCTGAGATCCCTCATAAAATCCTCCAAAGCTAGTTACGAAAATAAAATTGCCACTGATTCTAAAGACAATCACAAAGCATTCTACAGCTATGGCAAGAATCTCAATGGCAACACTCAGATTTGCTCTGAGCTACAGTACAATGGCACTAGATATACAGAACCAACTGATATTGCCAACATCCTGGCAGATAGGTTCAGTACAAACTTCACTCCCCAAAGGGCCCATCACTATCCCAGAAGAATGCAAAGCCCCTGTAATCACGGCTGCACAAGTAAAGACTGCACTCTCCAAAGCCAAGAACACACCATCCATGGCACCTGATAACAGCCCAGGCTGCATTCTACATGAACTACAGAGTGAACTGGCACCCCACATAAGTACCATGTTCAATCATAGCCTCGCTTCAGGCTTTGTGCCTACTGAATGGTGCACAGCAATGATTATACTACTCCACAAAGGGGGCACCACCATGGACCCTGGGAACTACCACCTCATTAACATGATGAGCCTGGTCTGCAAGGCCATGGAATGTATCATCTTGGAGTTTATAAACAAGGACAGAGGTAACCTCCAAACTCTGGACCTCACTCAGTTTGGGTTTGTAAACGGTAAGTCATGTCTCCTAAACCTGATTATTTCTTTGAAGCAGTCACCAGAGCTGTAGATGAGGGAAAGGTGGTGCACACAGTCTATACTGACCTTGCCAAGGCTTTTGACACCATCCCCCACTCTGGAATTATAGATAAACTCACTAGACTGGGTATAAATCCCTGTGTCACAAGATGGGTGGCCAACTGGATCACTGAAAGAACCCACACAGTGAAAGTAGCCGACTCCAAATCCAACTTCAGACCAGTGACAAGTGGAGTATCTCAGGGTTCCGTCCTGGGTCCTCTCCTGTTTGGCATCTACTTCTCAGAAGTCCAGGCTAATACAGCAGGTCTTTGGCTAACAAAGTTTGCAGATGACTGCAAACTAGGTGCCATAATAGAATCACCTAATGATGTGGACATTCTACAAAGGGGCCTCACTGAGACTGATGCTTGGTATCAAAGTCATGGCCTTACGCTCAATGCCAAGAAATACATTGTCATCCCCTTTGGGAAAAACACTGTACCCATGAACTACCACATAGGCTGTAGCCTACTAAACACCAAAAGTGTGATAAGTGACCTTGGGACAGAGATGCACAGCAGTCTCTCATTTGATAATCACATCACCATAGTAGTCAGGAAATCCTTCTACGTGGCACACTTCATCACAAAGGAGTTCACCTCCAGAAAAAAAGAGGTCATTGTTCCTCTCTACTCATCCCTCATCAGTCCCAGTATAGAGTACAATGCCCCATTTGGCATGTACCTCACAAGACATCTACAACAACTAGAAAAGCCAAAAAAAATACCTTATTAAGAGAATTACCAGCCTCAAACAGATGCCATATGCAGATCATCTCAAATGCTCCAGTTTTACTCCATCGCTTATCGCCTACTCAGAGGCAACCTCTGCCTAAAATACAAAGTCATGTCAAAACCAGATCTGTTGGACATGCTACACTTAAAGAAACCCCAATCCCTCAGAGTCACACACTCCAGGGACCTAAATCTTGCCACCACAATAAAAAGAACATCCTGGAGGGATAGATTCCTATCCCAGAGACTTTCCATGCTCTGGAACAGACTACCCATTCATGTCAAGCAAAACTCCTCATTAGCCCTCTTTAAGAAAAATCTCGACAGTTGGGTGGGAAATAGGAAATTTACCCCAGGGATCACTTCTGTGGCTCTGCTAGACAGGGGCACAGGAAAATAACTTTCTTTGGTGGCAAAAGTCAGGGAACCTTTTTTGGCTAGGCTTATATAGGCCCCAAGATGAATAGCCTAGTACCTACCTATGAACCTATGATGAGCCATAATAATTATAACAAACGTATTGTACACATCATACCACTGAAACATTGTCATGTTTAACATAATTTACAGCCATTATATTGGCCTTATATAGCAATCATTAATGATGCATTTTTGCATTAAACATAGTTATGATACTCATTTGTGCTTAGGGTTACCTTCATAATCAATAATTTCTGACAAAAGGCATTTTGAAATCCTTTGTGAATATATTGGAAAACCTGGATTTAAACTCTGCAGCAGCTGTCCATTTTCTCTAAGCTCACTGCAGTTACACCTTGTGTCACAGGGAAAGTTACCTGACAGATGCATTTTCTTCACTGAGTACTCTCCAGAATGCTGATGACTATGCACAGGCACCAGGCTTGTTTGCACTACAGAAGGCAGCCGAAATTACATTTTTTACTTTTTTTCCTTTGGCCGTGAACCATGTTTGCTTGTTGCTAAGTGGAGTACAAATGCAAAAGGCAATTAAAAAAAGAAAAAAAGTAGAAAATAATTGAAAGGAAAATTGAAACAATCACAGGGTGCATCTAGCAATAACCAGAGCAAGAAGTGCATTCCATTGACGCATTCATTCTTCTCACATATCTTTGCCACATCAAAACTTTAATTTCATGCATAAATTATAAGGACTTTAGGAAATGCCAAATTATGGGAAAGAGGACAGATAACAACTCACATGTTGTTAGCAATACTGAGAATAGTTGTTTCCAACAATACAATCATATACAAATGTGTGCCATTATTTATTTGCACATTCTCTGTAAAATTATCTGAAAACTGGATTCACATCCTGTATCATCTGTCTTCTTTAAACTCAATTCACTTATTCTTGATGGCACAGAGACAGGTAGCTAGCAGGTGCATTCTCTTAACTCACTGCTACACAGACAGATGGTTACACACATATAGTGGAGGCCAGCTAGTTTGGTCTACAGAAGGCAGCTCAAATTAAATTTTTAATTTTTCTCTTTTCCCATGATCCCTATCTGTGCTCTGCTGAGTGCAGTGCAAATGTAAAAGACAAACAAATAAATAAATAAATATTAAACAAATAACTTGCATGTCAAACTAACAGACTTAAAGGTTGTATCTAACAAGGAACAGAGCACTTACAGCATTAACATGACACCTTCATCCTTTCCACATTTGCTTGCCACATCACAAGTATTATTTATATTTCACATAATCATCATATCATGTAATGGCAATTGCTCAGAAATGGGATATAAAGAGAATAACAGAAAGTCATTCTTGGAACAGTATACATAATTATTCAGGGTATAAAAGTTTACAATAAAATTATGACTGGCATAATGAATAATTGTGAGACACAGATAGATTCCCCATCATATATGACACATTACACATATTACTGCTTTTGTGTTACCACACTTTACAAAATGTCATATGTGTCAACATCCATAGCACCTCTTGTTATTACTAATCAAAAAGGTGAGTTTACAACAACAGCAACACATTTGTAACATCAATTCACATGGAATACAGAAAATAATTTTAGCATTTATCACAGACTTTAGCCTGTTCATCTCATATGATACATTGGGTGTTAATATTTATTCTGAATCCAGTCAGAAAAAAATATCTGTAAACTTTATTTGAACCCTACATTGTGGTCTCTTTCTCTAAGCTCACTCCATTTACATCTTTATGCCACAGAGATAATTAACTGACAGTAGGAATTTCTTCACTCAGCATTGACCAGAGTGCTGGCAAAACTGCACTGGTGCCAATCTCAATGTTAGTGATGGAATTCCAAATTAAATTTCTCAGTTTTTATCTTAGGAAGTAAATTCTCCTTCACTGCTAGTGACTGCTGCCAAGCATGCACAATGCTAAATGGAATAAAGGCAACAATATGAAATAAGTAGTTAAAAGTACATTTGTGATGTTTCCTCAACTTAGTTGTCTTGCAACATGAGCATATGCTCCTTAAACATCACTACATTCACACAAACAGCACCCTTTCTGGATCTGAGCCATCAAGCCAGGTCACTAACAACACATACTTGAGATTATTATTACTATTCACAACAGACACAAAAATATACTAGGAGGATGAAAATGTAGATTGCATATACTCAAGATGTCACATTGTATCAATACACATTAAAGGTGCAACAGAACCAAGTTCTTAAAGCTTTCCTGCATAATTTACCATTATATTTGTGGATGAATGGGATATTGTCAACAGTTAAGCTAATATTTCCTCACATAATATAAAATAAATATTTGCAGCACTGTAGTTCTTTTCTTCTCTTTATTATGTGAGCATCATTCCTTTATCTATTTGTTTCTAACAACACTGCAATTTAATTTGCATTGCTTTTGATATGTGTTTCGATGAGTAATGTACTTCCATAGAACTGAGGACATTTTTTACTCAAACATACAAAGTGTAGTCATAAATAATTCATAGAAATGTTAGGAATATTGCTGTCCTAAGTCAGTCAATGTACTCTCAGACTTTCTTATAAGTCTCTTCTCCCTGACTGACCATTGGTAAGTGTATATAAAAGAGGGCTATACTTGCAAACCCTTAGCAGATAACACTTCTCAGTAATCATGCTTGCAGTGCTAGGGTATGCACACACAATTATGTAGTTCCTTACACCATGTTTACCTGTGCTACACGTAATGCAGATTGTGGAATTCATAAATATTTATACATTTAAACCTTATTTTCATATTTACAGTACTCATAGGCCTGAATCTGCATTATAAGTATAACATGTAATTGTGTAGGTAAGAAACTTGTATCGTACCAGGGGAGACTGGATCAAGAGAGCTCAATACTGATATTTGCTTACAATTTTTTTTTGTAGTTTAACAACTGACTTGTTGCAAATGTGCATTGCTGTTTTTTAATAAAATGCTTTATTTTAACCTTACTGATGGACTGCATTCCACAATGCACCCACTGGTTTACTGTTTGCATTTTTCTCCCTTGCAGTTGGCATAGCCATGTGTAGGAGTTATTTCTTGTCAATTAAAATGTTTGTAAAGAATGTTAGTGACATTATGGAAACTTTTTATCTGGGAAGCCAATCAGTTATTGTAGAAAGATGTGTTGTATGATATATTAGCAAGATTAGGTTTTTTTTTTTTGCATTATTCACCCACAAAATGTTTAAGCCTGTGATATATGCCTGTCTACGCTCCACACACATGGGTATTCCACAGAAGTTTTATCCATTTTTACTTGAATAGGATAAATAATTTTTTTGTTAATGCTGCAATTTACTACAAGGTTACACACTTTTAGTGCTATTTTTCATTTGCTTTCTTTTTTGAGGGGTGGGGGATTCTGTATTAACTTTTGTGTACACATATGGAGCCTTACTATTTCAATAATTTTGTGCATGATAGGTGGATACAATATATATATATATATATATATATATATATATATATATATATATATATATATATATATTTATTTGTTTTGCTGTATATATATATATATATATATATATATATATATATATATATAGGATCTAGCAGTGCAATATCTGACAGAAGTAGTTCTCATGATCGGGGGTGATGACACTGAACTGACTACTGTACCATGCAAGATTCATACCTGTCTAAGATGCCAGGATGCCATGCTAGCACAGCACTTGATTGTGTTCATGCAGACGCACATGCATTGGAAATAAACCTACCCATACCACCTCATGTATGCACAAACTATCTAAACAATACTGTTGACTGATAATCATCTCTTGCTACTGGCCCTGACAATTGTATACTTAAGAATAAATGTGTTTGTTACTCACACACACAGGCACACACTCACTTCTTTGGTGTCACAGTTGCCCTCATGTATCCCCTCACCCGACCCCCCCTACCCTGTGCAAGTGATGATGAATTTACATTTGTTTGTGACTTGGGTGGAATATATGTCTGATGCATAGAGTAGATAGCTAATGCTTGCTTACTCAGAAGATTCCTTTAATGTAAATGCATATTGCAGAAGAAATGTTTTGCCTACAGTTCCTACTCACTTGTGAATGATTGTTTATGTAATTGTTGACCCTTATTGTTTTTGTTAGTATGTATAATAATGCAGTCAAAGTAGATATTCAATTCTTTCTTATTGCTATAGTTGTGGAAATGATCTTGCCATTGCCATACTTACTGGTTTATACAGTGTGGCCAGCTGTGCACAGTACTGGATAAAATACATAGCTGTATATTACAAGCATCAGTCATAAGCTAATCAGATATATACCCCTTTTTCATACAGGTTCCACACTCACCTTGTTAATATTACAGGTACAAGATGTGTCCTTGGGGGGTTTCTTTGTCTAATGCTAACAGAACATAACCATTGTGTTTCAGTAAAGATTGTGTACTTTTGCAAGCATTACTTTTACTATCTGTATGTGCTTAGTATCTTTTGTTTTTCATTTAGGTAGTAAGTGTGTGCTATTATTTGCCTCTTAGCCAAAGCAATGGAATATCTGCCGGCAGCATCTGCAGCTGGAGATTACCCCTCAAATACCTCATTTGTATCTTCTTGAGCTGCTGACCATGCCTTTGCTCCTGGAAACTGTGATCTTGCTTGTTGTTGTCCTTGTTGAAGCTGTTTCTTCATAATTATATTGTGCATCATAGCACAGACTGTGAGTATTTGGGCAGAAATGGCTGGATCATACTGCAGGACACCTTTTAATGCATCTAGACATCAAAACCTTGAGTTGAGCATGTCAAATACAAAGTCTATGATGTTCCTAGTTTGAGCATGGGCATCATTGTACCCTTGTTTTGTGGGTTGTGTGGGTTTCTCCTGGGTGTCATGAGCCAAAGTTCCAGTGCAAAACCTGTACCCCCCAATAGATTCTCTTGTGGAAAGTCACCCCTAGCAAACTGCCTGCATTACCTGCACAGATGTTGTAGATGATCCCTTGGGCATTACAGACAACCTGAGAGTTTATAGAGTGGTATCCTTTCCTTTTACTATATCTCCTTGCCTGTCCACTGGTTGGGTCCTTATTTCTATGTGTGTTCAATCTATGGCCCCCAAAACTTCAAGGAAGTGTACTTTTGCATAAAATTCCTGCATGGTTCTTGCTCTCACCTTGGGGTTTATGGGAAACAGATACGCTCCCTTGCATGTTGTAGCATTGCATTTAGAAAATGATTTAATATTTTAGAATCTGAGGCCTATGCCACCCCTAATATGTCCTCTGTGGTTCTCTGAAAAGTACCTTCAGCTAGTATATGTAATCCCACACATGCCTTTGTTTCCACTGGGATGGGTTCTACATGATTTCCCATCACAGGTGAGGGCATCAGAGGTTGCATATTTCCTCTAGTTTTTTCCTGTCCACCCTGTATCACTCTACAGTTTCTGAGTCATGCAGTCCATGATAAGTCAAAGAGTCTAAACATCCTTCTTCTTCTTGGCCAAAGTCTGGCTCCACCACCATCTTGAATTAAAGCCTGTTGCATATACAGGTTAGTAATGTCAGCAGAAACCCTTAACATTTTTTTCTAAGTGTAACTGTGGCTGTAATCCAAAGACTTTGGATTTAAAGGCAGCACTGAGTATACATGATCACTTTACAGATTCTTGAATAGCACTGCCATGTTGGATTGGTTAATTAGCATGTAATTTAGCTACTTATGTGTTCATTAGCATATTATATAATTTACCCTTGTTCTGAGGCACTGTGCTAAGTGCAGAACCGTGTAATGAGTACAAAATAGTAAGCTGTCATGTACGCTGCACACTTCGACATGTACACAATAGCAAAACTTAGTGTAGGCTTTCATGAATCCGACCCAATTACTTTTGAATATATAAGTGCTTTGAACATTGTCAGAAGCTCAGAGTTACTAGCAGTCAGTTCATGACATGATCAGTAATGCCTAATCCTATTTAGCCATCGAAATCCGACCTTAAAAAAGTAATGCAACAAGCATGCTTGATTTAAGTAACTTTTTCAGATTTAAGTAACTCTTTCAAACTAAAAACACTTAGGCAGCAAATTCTATAGTATACAAGTAATGAATAAGAAAGAATGGATTCCCTTTGACTGTGTAGGGATTGGATAAGGAAACATATTAAATAACAGAAGAATAGGCTCTTCTAATCCATGATAGGATCTTGGTCGACTGACAGATAGCCAAACTAGATCAATCAGTATGAATGGATTAATTTATGGGACAGAGACCATAATAAAGTTTATTTATTTCTACATTGTAACTTTAGTCATGACTAACTGTATATTGTGAGTTGTAATAACAAATAGCACTGCAATTGTATTGAATTAGAACATAACATACGTAATACTTAGCTTGTCTGAAATTAAGTGCTCTTCTACTGATGTGAAATTGTAGAGCAATCAACTGCAGCTTTTGTGGGGCTTTAGCTGTCTAATTCTGCAGAGGATGAACAAAAACAGAGAGAGAAAGAGAATGAGAACAAAAGAAAGAGATTGATTAGAGCAAATCACGTGACTGTAAGATTGTATATTGACATTACTGTAAGTTTCACATGTTCACCAAATCTTTTGAGTTTTTTAAATGCGGGAACTCTGTACTTGTACTATGTGTACATTTAAAATTTCTCAGTGGAGAGTGCAACAAAGAAGCTTTTCTTACAATCAATATTTATGCTTACTAATGGTTGGAAAAATACAGATGCTGACAATGACAACAAGATATAAAAAATTGATGTCTCATTTCATAATATCATATTCTCATAAAATCTATACATCTTCTGAATAAGAAGTAATCAGCTCATCATAACAAAATCATGCCATCCATAAAGCTCATCATTTGTGCGCTGGGTTTAGTCATCATCAGTGTTCATAGCAAATATCACAGGCTGCTGCAGGCTGGTGGGGCATACACAAAGAGGACTTTGCTTTCTCAGACGGCTTTCATAGCAAGGCAAGTCTTTAGTCACTGCTTAGATGCATGATAGTGGGTAGAGGGCTTAACATAGAAAGTTGGATGAGGCTTTTTAGATAGAGAGGCTGATATAGGGGCGGGCCATGATTACTAGGGCTGATGTAAAAAAATAGACGTGCTTATATCAGACTAATACAACCTATTTGAATGATGATAAAAAGAGTGTCCAGCTAACACAATATCTCCAACACAATTTCTCATTCACCTTTGGTGTGTTTGCAATTTTGTTGTTTCGCTGGGATTATCATCTTTATTACGTTGTAATCAATATTTATGCTTAGATCAAAATCTCATTTCTTTGCTACACTGTTGTTTAGCTAGCACAGATCACATTTCCTAACTTTTTGTGTGGACAGTTTACACAGAGTGGAATTCAAATAACTAGCACATCACTTAAATGAATATTTCAGAAATAGTACACCAAATAAAATCAACTTTAAAATGCTTGAACTTAAATGGCCATTCAATTGCTGGCATATTTATAGCAGCTAATGATAATGGCTTTCATACAATTTGACATTAATGTCAAGTACAGAGTACTTTGCTAAAGCTACACTTCCTGTTTAAACATGGGCATATATTGCTTCCCAAAGCCAGGCAGTTGCTGCAGAGGATTAAAGCTATGAGATGTTAATAAACTGCTTCCTGTAGTCCAGTTTATTTTTTTATCAAACAATGCTCCCATTTTGCCCCCAAAAGATATTTACATCCAGTGGTTTTACTAGAAATAAATACAAAGTAGCTTTTATAAATTCCGTTGTGTGGTACTTAGAAGACACTTGCCAGATTTCCATTTTAATTTATGCCTTATGTAGTTAACTGCATATATTGTCATGTAACTTAGCAATACATTATGTTTGAGTGTAGGTATTTCAGGGTTTGCCCATACATGGTGTGATTAGATCATGAGTGCAAAGTTCAACTAATTTAGCAAAGGCTAGGCAGGGATAAAGCAAAACTATGCTTAACTCAAATAAGAGTGCATTACTTAAAAGATTAATCTTTTTAAATTAATTCTATTGTATGCTGGAACTTTTTTTTCATTGCCATCTACCTTCCCTGGTGTGGCTGTCCAAAGGATAGAATGACAAGTATTACAATATGTAAAACAAATCAACACAACAAAGCAACATGACACTGTTTTTAGAAGCAGAAAATTCATACAAAAAAAACAGGACTTTTTTAGAAAAGAAAAAAAAATCTCATTATTTGGTAGCTAAATAGTTCTGAAATGAATCATTACTAGTTCCGAGAATACAATTCATTCATTAAAACAGATACTTGACTGATAATGGATACACAATTTTAATATAATACATCTACTTCAGTGAGAGCTGGTGTGGGACAGCTCCCCTATAACCATGAAAAGGATAAAGCAGTGATGAATGAATGAATGCATGAATGAATGAATAAATACACATTTACGTGTACATATAGCTAGGGTTCATGGAGAATTCTAGATGACTTGGCAGAAGCTTCTACTTTTCAAAACAGAACATATATTATCACTTGGCCTGCAGTGGAGAATAAAAATGCCAGCATTATGGGAGACCTACCCTGGGATTCATTAGCAATCGTGCAGACTTCGCATGAAGCCTATATAATTTTAGTGTGTTAGCATGATGAGCAACAGTACTCATTGAATATGCATGCTGCTCATCTCTCTTACACATTTATAAGCATGTTTTCATAGCCAGGAGAAGTGTTAGCAGCCATTGTGTTGCGAAGCTCGAGCACACAAGGCAATTAAAATGGCTTGCCTGTAGGCAAACCTATTATGCGATCACGCGTGGACTGCTTTTACAAAGTAAAGGCAAGCTGATTGAAAGAATTAAGATTCATGAGAAGTTAAGTGGAGAGAATGCACATAGAATATAATAGACCTCAATTAATGAAGAAATAAATAAGAGGGGAGGGAAATAGAGAAAGTGTACTTAGATAATACAGTCAAATATGCTTATGTCAAAAAGAAATATTTTTAACTGAAATACTTCCATATTGATGTAATAATAATTAATCCTGTTCACAATTCTTGACCCATGCACATAAATAAAAATGGACATACTAACAAAGAATGTGAGAGGAACACAAAGTAACACTATAACAAAAGGGAGTAAACAAGATGTAAATGTTAATAACATACTGAGTTGAGATAACAGCTATCATTCATGCAAATCTTAATCAGTAATATAATAATCAAAATAAAACAAGTGACAAATGACAACATAGATTTGATAATGTTTCATTAATTCAAGGTCTCCATTCATAAATACTACATGATTATACTTGGCAAGCTCACAATAATTACAGCGAATACTCCCATAACAGCATGTAAACAACACAAACACACAAGAAAGTGTCCTAACACAGGCCCAATCACACTTTATGATGATCTTGCAATATGCCATACAGTAAGAAATGATATGTAAGCATTCATGTCCTATAAAGCTCTACAATATGAAGAAAACAATTACAGTAATACAGAAATGTTTGGATGAAGACATGCGATACAGAACATTATTGTTTGAAAAATAAGTAATCCCTTTGTGCAATCAGTGTCATATTCAACATTTGCATCTTGTCACACTCAAACACCTGCCAGTACAGGTATCAAAAAACTGCATATCAACCATTGACACCACATAAATAGGTACAATATAATGCTTGTACCGTGAAGAGCACCCTTGAAGGGCTTACAACACTTTCTAATTGTAATGGGTATAGAACCCTACCTTGGAGTTTGAGGCCTTAAAATGTGTCCCTCTGACAGCGCTATAACTACTTTCTTTGCCTAAGCCACTCTTGCCTTACACAGTTATAAGACAGACAGATGTTAGCAGATACAAACCCCCACCGATCATACAACACACTCTACAGAGCTGTGTACTGACTCTGTCAGCCAAAGGAGATAGCAATGGAGCTTGTCACAAATAACTGAAATTAATGTGTGAAGAAAGAAAGGGCTTTTGATGATAATTTGAACATTATTAATTTGTCAAAAGATGACAATGAGGTAATTATGTCAATGTTCACATAATTGTGAGCAGTGCAGTATCAATGTTTCTTGGCCAAGGAAGCTTTTTCTGTTATTTTTTACACACACACACACACACACACACACACACACACACACACACACACACACACACACACACACACACACACACACACACACACACACATGCACACACTGTCCTAGAACTGAACCACACTCTATTTGTATAGATATGCTGTACAATTCAGTACTCAGTGCATGTGCCACATAAACTCACACCATGTCATTTGCAGAACAGTTTCACTGCCATGAAATTACTGAATGAGTTTATATTTGTTTGTCCAATGTAAACATGGATAATAATAACTTCATGCAGTGCTGTTTGTATAATGCCAGTACATTCATATAATATTACCCTTTGCTGGAATTTCACAACAAGCTATATAAGACCACATACTAATGCCATGTGAAAAAAAAATCTAAGTTTGTTTCCTGCCTTTCCTGTAACTTATTCAAGTCCAGATACAGATTTGCTGTAGCCAGGACTGTTTGTAAGCTTCTGAGCCCCCCAAGCCTTTCTGTGTTGGAGGGAAGCCTTCTAGCTTATCAGTGGGAGTGGTAAGCACTAGGTTTCCTATCTACCACAAGAGTGGTTTCTGGCCCAGAAATTGTAGTTTATTGGCCGTTTGGGCAGTTTTTCCTTCTCTTTCAACTTTCTGGTTTAGAAATCCATGTTTGCGCTTGTTTCCTACCTTTCCTGTAACTAGTCTTGCCCAGATACAGATTTGCTGTATCCAGGACTGTTTGTAAGCTTCTGAGCCCCCCCCCAAGCCTTTCTGTGTCGAAGAGAAGCCTTCTAGCTTGTCAGTGGGAGTCATAAGCACTAGGTAGCCTATCTTATAGGTTCATAGGTTCATACTAAGCTATCTGCCCTAGGGCATTTATAAGCCTAGCCAGAGTGTGTTTGGCTTTCGCCACCCATTTTAAATTAATTTTGCTATGCCCTTTTTCGAGGTTAGTATACTGTGCCTCTGTCTAACAGTGACACAGAAGTGATACCCGGGGTAAACCTACGATCTCCCATCCACTCATCAAGATTCCTCTTGAAAAGAGTCAATGAGGGACTCTGCCTAACCTGGACTGGGATTTTATTCCAGAGTGAAGGGAGCCTCTGGGTTATGAATCTGTCCCTCCAGCATGTCCTATTTATTTCAGTGCTGAGGTTCAAGTCTCTTGAGCGCATAGCTCGATGGGATTTGGATTTTCTGAGGTGCAGCATGTTCATTAATTCCGGGTTGGACATGGCTTTATATGTCAGGCACAGATCGCCTCTGAGCAGGCGGTATGCCACTGAGTAGAGCTGGAGTTTCTTTAACCGGGCAGCATATGGCATCTGTTTGAGCCCTTTGATCCTCTTGGTGAGGTACTTTTGGGGTCTTTCCAGTTGCTGCAGGTGTCTGGTAAGGTACATCCCAAAAGGGGCATTGTATTCAATTATGGGCCTGATGAAGGATGAGTAAAGAGGCACGATGACCTCCCCTGATCTAGATGTGAATCCCTTCATGATTAGGTGGGCTATATAAAATGTTTTTCTAACCACTTTGGCCACGTGGTTGTCAAATGAGAGATTGCTATCAACTTGGGTCCCCAGGTCCCTAATTACTTCTTCTGTACTTAATGGATTACCACCTATGTGGTAATTTGTGGGCATTTTGTTTTTGCCAAAGGGGATGACTATGCACTTTTTGGCGTTTAGCTTGAGACCATGGCTCTGGCACCAGTTGTCTGTTTCTATGAGGCCCTTTTGGAGGATGCTTGTGTTGGCTGGAGAATCGATTATGGCGCCCAGTTTGCAGTCATCTGCAAACTTGGTCAGCCACAGTCCTTCTGTGTTGGCCTGTACTTCTGAGAAATATATACCGAACAAGAGAGGTCCCAGGACTGAGCCTTGTGGGACGCCACTTGTAACTGGTTTGGAGTCTGACATGGCTCCAGCAATTCTAACCATGTGGGTTCTGTCCTTGAGCCAGTTTGCAACCCATCTAGTGACATAGGGGTTTATATTTAAGCTGGTGAGCTTATCTATAATGCCCGAGTGGGGTATTGTATCGAAGGCCAGGAAGGCTGTGTGGACCACCTTCCCCTCGTCAATGGCCTTGGTGACTGTTTCAAAGAAATCAACCAGGTTTAAGAGGCAGGATCTGCCCTTAACAAAGCTGAACTGGGTAGGATCCAGTGTCTGTAGGTCCCCAATATCTTTATTTATGAGGTCCATGATGATCCTTTCCATAGCTTTGCAGACCAAGCTAGTCAGGCTTATGGGGTGATAGTTTCCAGGATCCATTGAGGCACCACCTTTGTGGAGAGGGACCACTGTTGCTGTACGCCACTCTTTGGGTACATATCCTGTAGTAAGGCTGAGATTGAACAGCAGTTTTATGTTTGGGTTTAGCTCTTCTTGGAGTTCATGTAGGATGCAGCCCGGGACACCGTCTGGTCACATTGATGCTGTGTTTTTTGCTTTGGAGAGGGCAACTCTTACCTGAGCATCTGAGATGTCAGGGGGGCAGCACTCTGCTGGGATAGATATTTGCCCTTTTGGTGGGGGGGGGGGAGTTTGCGCTGAACCTGTCAGCTAAGATGTTGGAAATGTCTATGGGTTTGGTGTATTTTTTGTCATTTTGGACTAATTCTGAGCATATCTGGAAATTCCCACCCAGGTTCCTAACATAACTAAAGAAAGCCTTGTGATTATCCTTAGTGTCCTGTGTAATTTTTCTCTTGAAGCTGGCCTTAGACGATTTTATGAGTGCCCGTAGTTTTTTGCTAATACTGATCAGAGATGCCTTCCCTTTTTGGGATTTTGCTCTATCATGTAGTAGCTTCCTCCTTCTATTGTATAGTTTGTTTATGGCTGGGGTCCACCAGACAGGACGTCTGCCTTTGGAGGATTGGGTCTTGGTTTTATTTGGGATTACATGATCCATGCATTCCTGAAGGTGTTCATAGAATGCGTTTATAAAGGATTCTGTGGTCTGGGCCGTATTTTCCACAGGCCCGGGGGCTTTGAAGGATTCCACCTCGGTTTTGAGGAGTGTGAAATTTGTGAATGTGAATATCCAGTGAGATTAGTTTATGGTCTGATCTTACCAGTGAGGGATACACTTCTGGTCTGGAGCATAGAGTCCCCATGTTGGTGATGATCAGGTCCAGTATGTTTTCCCCTCTTGTGGGAGTGGTAACAAGTTGCTCCATAGCATTTGAGTCTATAAATTCTAGGAACCTTTGGGCTAGGGTGTTGGAGCTAGAGTAATGCTCCCAGTCTATGTTTGGGTAGTTGAAGTCGCCCAATATAATGGTGTTTGGAGAGACCTTCATATTTTCCAGTGTTCTCAGGAAGGCTGAGTGGGGTTCCTGGGTTTAAGAGGGTGGTCTGTAGCAGGCTATAAACTGGAAGGCAGTTTTACCCACTGTTAGTTGCACATGGATAGTCTCTGATGCTTCGTGCTGTGCCACCCACCTGTAGGTGTGGGTATCTTTGACGAATATTGATACTCCCCCTCCTTTTGTGGTTCTGTCCAAGTTTTGGGGCCGAAAAGCATGGTATGAAGTATAACCTGGTAGTGCTGGGGTGCTCTCGGGAGCCTTGAACCAGGTTTCTGTTACTGCACAGATATCGATGTTCTCCATGTTAAGGAGAGTTTCAAGTGCATGCATCTTGAGGTTTAGACTTCTGGCATTGAGTAGCATTACTCTTAGTTTCTTATCCCTTGTGATACCTATGGAGGTGGGTTTGTCTTTTGAGCCTTGCCTAAAAAAGGCACTATGGGGGTAGCAAGAGCCTTTGCCAATATCCTAAATCCCAGGGGTGCCAGGTGCAAGCCGTCCCTAGGGAAGCATCGTGGCTTGTCGAGCATGTCATCCCAAGCTGACAGGCATTGGATCCCCTTTGAATGACACCAATACTTAAGCCAATTGTTGAAATTGATCATCTTGTCTTCATATTGTGGCATCATTCTTGGTGAGGGTAAGATGCTACTCAGGTCAGGGTCATACCGGCCTGGGCTACATGCTCAGAGAGCTCCTTTATGTCTCTTTTCATGTAGTCCAGGGTGGTACATCTCAGGTCATTCACACCAGCATGGACAATGACTGAGTCATATTTGTACTTGCCTTGGAATGACCTGAGTGCTTGTGTTATGTGGCGGATCCTAGCGCCCGACAGGCAGCTCACCGTGACCTTCTCCTTGTTCAGCCTGGTGAGCGGGACGTCAGTGTGCCTGACGATCGAGTCACCTATTACAAGTGTATCAGGTGTGTTGTTTAGCCTTAAGGGCTGTGACTGTTTGGCACACTGGCTTTGTGAGCTATGTGTTGTACATGTTTTGTTTTGGGGTAGCGGATGCTTGGGTGTCTGCTATGAAGGTCTCTGCTGCTTAGGCAGATTTTTATTTGGAGCCTCCGAGTATGTTTTTGTGTGTTTATGTGTTTGGTTTGCTGTCATGGTAGGTCTATGTGAGACTGGAATTGTAGTGAGTGTGGTTTCCTTCTCCTCCTGACTGGTTTCGCCAGTACTGAGTTGAGAGAGTTTAGCCTCCAGTATGGCTATATGGTTGCATCTCTCACATGTGTTGGAATTTGTTGGGAGGAGGAGAGGGTTGTCTGTGTACATGAGGCAGTTGTAACATTGCCTCAAGATTCCCAGATTCACCAGCTGGACCGGAGAGGAGATTGACAACTGACCTTTGGACATGCTAGAATAGTATTGGGAATTCCTTTATAACTGAAAAAAAGGGCCAATGGGGAATGAGGTACTCAAGGGGAGTTTGTGAGGGTGTAGTGCTTTTAATATTTTAGTGCTGACATATAATTGCTTTAGTGAGCAAGTGCCAAGTAACTTAAATGCAATGTGTTACAGGTAACTTAAATGCAAAAACGACAAACAGTAACTTTCTTACAAGTGAAACAAGGAAATAAGTACAGTAAGCAATGCAGATATCACCAGGGATCCACAGAAGCGCTGAAAAGCCGCGTTTTAGGTGGAATTAGCTTTTCAGGGAAATAACAAACAAACAAACAACAAGCATACAAATAAAGCTAGATTCAGCAGGCCTGGATCTAGTCTATGCTACAGCAAACAAGGTGTACTAATTTCAGTAAGAAACAGTTCAAATATGCAGGCACTATAAGCCTTTAACCAGAAATTCCCAGCTCAGAAGGGCAGAGTCCAGCCTCTCCTCCCACAAGAGTGCAGACCACAAACCTTCTTAATGTAAAATAACTGGCCTGAAGCCCAAGTGCTTAAACCAGAACTAATACACTTTTAGAATAACAGACACTGAGCCCTCAATCAGCAGTTCACAACTTAGAAGGATGTAAGCTACATGTCCTGCCACCACAGTGCAGGCCACAAACATTCCTAATGTAAAACAACTGGTCTGAAGCCCAAGTGCTTAATCCAAAAGACTTAGCCCAGGCAGGTATGACTTTAGACCTGATCAGCATCCTACCATCACCCAAAATGATACCACAGTACAAGCAGAAAATGATCGATTTCAACAATTGGCTACGTTTCTGGTGTCATTCTAAGGGGATCCAGTATCTGTCTGTCTGGGATGACATGATTAACAGACCTCGATGCTTTGCCAGAGATGGCCTGCATCTGTCACCCCTGGGCTTCCGGATACTGGTCAAGGCTCTTGCCATACCTATAGTGCTTTTAGCTACAAACAAATGCAATCTGAGGGTCATGTTGTCAACCCTAGAAGCCTTAAATCTGAAAATGCACTCACTCGAAGCACTCCTTAAAATGGAGAACATCGACATTTGTGCTATGACAGAGACCTGGTTCAAGGCAGCAGAAAGCACCCCTGCACTATTAGGCTATAACTCATTCCACACCTTTTGGCTTCAGAACTTGGACCAAAGCTCCAAAGGCTGTGGCGTTTCCATATTCATAAAGGATGTGCACACCTCCAGACTGGTAGCCCAACATAACACATCAGAGATACTACAGGTGCAGCTAACATTGGGTAAGACAGCAATTCAGGTCGTAGCCTGCTATAGGTCCTCAACAATGTCTTAAGACTTACACTCGACGTTCCTAAGCACATTAGAGAATATTAGGGTCCAACATAACACTCTCATACTGGGCGAGTTCAACTACCCCTCCATTAACTGGGAAAACTACTCATGTACCAACAGACTTACCCAACGTTTCCTGGAATTCATTAATTCAAATGCCCTGGATCAGCTCATTCTTACCCCCACTAGAGGTAGCAACATCCTTGAACTGGTTATTACTAACATGGGCGACCGTTGCTCTACACCAATAGTTAACTCCTCCCTGGTTAGATCCGACCACAAACTAATCACCCTGGAAATCCACCCCCCACCCCCAAAGGTAACCACCATGAAAAATTTCGTCAAAGCTAACTTTGGGCTCCTAAAAACAGAGGTGCCTAACTTCATGGCACCCATGCAAATGGAGAATAGTTGCATGACCGCCGAATCATACATGAATGCACTGTACAAACACATACACAAATGCATGGTTCTCACCATACCCAATAGAACTAAGACACTCTCCTCCAAAAAAAGGAAGCCAGTCATGTGGTCCCCTGCCATATAAAAATTCTACAACAGAAGGAGGAAACTGATGCAGAATAAGTTGAAGTCCCAACACTGGAAAAACTCCCTTATCAGCCTCAACAAAAAGTTGAGATCCCTCATCAAATCCTCTAAAGCTAGCTATGAAACCAGAATTGCAGCAGATAGTAAAGACAACCACAAGGCCTTCAATAGGTATGTAAAGAATCTCCATGGCAATACCCAGATTTGCACTGAGCTACTGCACAATGGTACCTCCTACACTGACCCAACAGATATTGCCAATATACTGGCCGACAGATTCAGTGCCAACTTAACCGCTCTCCTCCCCCCCAAAGGACCAATCATAATGCCAGTAGATTGCAAGGCACTCAGTATTACTGCTGCACAGGTTAAAACAGCATTGTCCAAGGCCAAGAATACAGCTTCCATGGGACCTGACAATATCCCTACATGAACTACAGAGTGAACTGGCACCTCACCTGTGTGCCCTGTTCAATAACAGCCTCACCTCAGGCTTTGTACCTACTGAATGGTGCACTGCTACAGTCATCCCTCTCCACAAAGGAAGAGTGACTACAAACCCTGTGAACTATCGCCCCATTAGCCTGACAAGTCTGATATGCAAAGCTATGGAATGCATCATCATGGACCTAATAAACAAGGATATAGGGAATCTCCAAACTCTGGATCCCACACAGTTTGATTTTGTGGAGGGTAGATCATGCCTGCTCAACTTGGTATACTTCTTTGAGTCAGTCACCAGAGCTGTGGATGAAGGCAAGGTGATTCATACAGCCTACCTTGATCTGGCCAAGGTGTTTGATACCATTCCCCATTCAGGGATCATAGAAAAACTCACTAAGCTAGGCACCAACCCCTATATCACTATGTGGGTTGCAAACTGGCTCACAGTGTGAAAGTAGCGGACTCCAAGTCAGACTGCCAACCAGTCACGAGTGGAGACCGACAGGGTTTGGTCCTGGGTCCTGTCCTGTTTGGTATCTACTTCTCCGAAGTCCAGGCCAACACAAAGGATCTCTGGCTGACAAAGTTAGCAGACGATTGCAAGTTGGGAGCCATTATTAACTCCCCAAATGATGTTGACATCCTACAGAAATGTCTCACTGAGACCAATGACTTGTGTCAGAACCATGGTCTTAAGCTCAATGCCAAAAAATGTGTTGTCATCCCCTTTGGGAAAAACCCAGTTCCCATGAATTGCCACATCGATGATAATCCACTGAACACAGAAGGTTCTATAAGAGATCTTGGAACACAGTTTGAAAGCAGCCTCTCTTTTGACCACCACATTGCCACTGTGGTTAAAAGTCCTTCTATGTGGCACATCTTATTACTAAGGGTTTTGCATCCAGGATGAAAGAGGTCATTGTCTCCCTCTACTCTTCCCTCATTAGGCCAATTATCGAGTACAATGCCCCATTTGGAATGTACCTCACTAGACACCTGCAACAACTGGAGAGGCTGCAAACGTACCTCACATCGAAGATCCTAGGCCTTAAACACTTGTCCTATATGGACAGACTCAAAAAACTCCAACTATTTTCTGTCTCATACCGCCTACTTAGAGGTGGTCTTTGCTTGATATACAAAGCCATGTCTGATCCAGCTCTGTTAGAAATGCTACATCTAAAGAAATCCCAATCCCGCCACATCACATGCTCCAGTGACCTCAACTTCATTATCACAATCAACAGAACATGCTGGAGGGGCAGGATCATAGCCCAGAGACTACTCTTGCTATGGAATAGACTTCCCATACATTGCAAACAGAGCACCTCACTGGCCGTCTTCAAGAGAAACCTTGATGAGAGGATGGGAAACAGAAAATTCACCCCATGGATCACTCCAGTGGCTCTACTCAACAGAGGCACTGGGAATTAAGGTCGGGTGGCACAATGTCAGGGTAATCCTATGGCTTAGGTTTATAAAGGCTCCAGGGGCATCAGCCTTGTACACACCTATGAACTTATGAATCTATGTGCCACACTGGAAATCTTAACACAATTGTGAGACTCCACCTATCTGAAGTCATTGTATCATATGAGTGTGTTGCAAATAATGTTATGAAATAAAAGGGATGAAGAGGCTTCTACCGCTGTAATTGTGTGCATTATAACTGTGATGGATGTCATGCATGCATAACAATATAAGGACGGACAATGCTAACAGTCTGTCACTGTGAGCTTTGGAGACCCGACTATGTGATGACAGAAACAAGATATTGTGGATAATGAAGGCACCATGCTACAATTGTTGCTACAATTGTTGCTACAATTGTGAGATATTTGGATATTTGAAGGCATAACATCATATTATTGCTGCAAGGGATATGTGTGCCTGAAATTTCTTTAAAAGACTGTCATTGTGTGCCTGAAATTTCTTTAAAAGACTGTCATTGTGTGTCTATTTATCCCTCAAAATTACCTGATACTAGGTATACCCAAACACATGCTGCATAATGCAGTTGTCACTGTGATGGTAGAATGGCAGTCGTGTACAATGTGTAAATAATTACAGATTCAAACACATAGTTTACTAAGGCAGCAACACACAGAACATTGTCTCATTTCTTCATACCACAGCAGAAGCCTTAGTAATTCACTTAGGAAAGCAAAATTCCTTCAAATAGCATCAACAATATCAAATGAAAAATGAGCAGAAGTTCTTGTAAGAGGAAATCCCAACTATACATGCACACAGGAGGTAGCTGTGTGACACAGTTGTTGCATACATCCCCATCAGAAGTCATACTGACACAACTGAGTCTAAGGAGTAATGGCTAGATTTAACTGGCAACCTAAGATCACAAGGTACAGAACATTGCCTTAATCACACACCCCACATGAGGTGTTGGTTTGAAATTATGAGAGTGCATATTTGTTTAACAGGGGAATATTTCTGCTAAAAAGGAAAGAAGGTGGTTGAAGAGCACAGTAACACTACACACCCTGTATGCATTAAAACCCTTCACTACATAGCATGACAGACAAGCACACACTCTTAGATGTCAGTCTCTGTTGGATTCAAACCCCTGACCTATGTAGCTACAGAAACTAGGCAGCCCAGTATCAACAACCAGTGCCATAGTATAAGTTTATTACAACTCTGAGGTAGTTCATTTCTAAAGCATGTTGCAATAGTTGTTTCTAAAACTGCATATTGGTTGGGGGAGTATAGAAAAGTATAGGGTAGCTCTCTGTCAGTGAATATATGTCTCCTAACTGGAAGTTTACATGGAGCCAATTATACATAACAGTACAAATAGTCACACTATTTAAGCAATGATGGATTTGAACCCCCTACATATCTAGTTACAGAAACTAGAGAGCAGAGTATTATCCACAAGTGCCATAGGAGAAGTTTGGTTCTTAACTGGAGAGATTGCATTTTAAACAGAGTGACCTCATCAGTGTGTTGCAGAGAAGATGTTTGTGTTTAAAGTAGGATAAAGTGCAGAGGGACCTATGCCCAAAGTTAAAGTTTTCTCCAAAGTAGAAGTATACAGAGCACATCAGTTGTTGAAGCTTTACTTACCTGACACTAAAACTGCACACAAGCACACACACACACACACACACACACACACACACACACACACACACACACACACACACACACACACACACACACACACACACACACACACACACACTCACACACACACAAGTTCACCATTGTCAGATATGAACAGCCTACCTAATTAGTTACACAATCTAAAGAATACAGTACGAATTGCAAATCCCACAGGAGAAGTCTCACTTTAAAATGTGAAAATGCACATCTGTAAATATTCAAATTATTTTGAACATCAGCTTCTGTATATCACAGGTTTTGGGACAAATGCATTTTGTGGACAGACCAACCTAACAGCAATGTGCTTGTTTCATGTAATTGCATACTTTATTGATAACAACTATATATTGTCATTCATGTACATTGTGTTACTGTGAGTGACGTACCTTTTTTCACAGTCCATCCATAACCCCTTTTTCCCATTTTTTCACATAGTGTTGTGGTATCACTTCAACAGTGACAGTCATCTAGGGCCAATATTTACATTGCCAGGTGGCTATCCCTGCCATGGTAGTTCTTTCACACCACTCACTCGCATGCACACTCACACCTATGATCAGGTTTAGAGTGTCTAATCCACCTGCTGCATGTCTTTGCAATGTGGGAGGAAACTGGAGCACCTGGAGGAAGACCCACAAGAACACAGGGAGGACATGCAGACTTTGCACAGAAGGCACTCCACCTGAGAATTAAACCAGGGAGTCTCTTGCTGTGAGGTGACACTATCTGCTGCATCACTATGCCACCCACTTGTACCAGTTTCACAGTATGGGGTGTAAATGCCAATCACAATTGTAAAACCAGATTGTCAAGCAAGCATTCGTGACAGTTTGTACCAGGATGATTACATGCAAACAGTAACCACTTACTGTATGAGTGTCAGTTGTCTTGGCTCATGCTTGCACAATGTACATTGACAATACAAACAGACATTTCTTAAATATGACACTACACTTCTGAATAACAGTTACATATTATGTGTGAAAAGGTTACCCACCATTCTAACAAAATTGCAAGTGTAACTGTTGGAGTGCAGACATACATTAACAGACCAAATTAAATGAGTCAACATCACTGTGAAATGCAAATAACTTTGTTTCAAAATTCCAGTAACACATACAGAAGTTGTAAAATCTACTCACATAATTCTTTGTTGTAATTTTTTTAACTCTCTCCCTGAAATGCACCACTGCCAAGGTCATTTGCATGGCTGACGGCAAAGTATTAGTGTACGAGTAATTACATCTTGAGGTGTTGAACTTAAAATGGGAATTACCATTAGTCTGTGGTGCTCTATGCAGACCTTTGCAGAGATAAGCAGAATACACATACAACCATATCTAAACTGGATGGAATACGGAATGGTCATGTTTCATGTGTCATGATTTACACAGTTGCAGTCTTTCATTTATATGTATGATATAGGTGCATTATGAAACATGATGGGTCAAGTATGTTATTTCTGGTTGAAACATGGCTAATAGAAAGAGTATTGACTCAAGAAGGTTTATTTGATGACAAAAAAGGGGTGGTAACAGGGAAAACCTGGAGACAAGGATACACATACAGACAAACTAGATTAGGTTATGGTTCATTCCTGCACATATTTGTGTTGTGTTATGCATTTTCTAACCTATATAAGTTTGCAAAATCAAATCTATGTTTTTTCTTACTGCCTCCAGTTGTCAATGATTCTCAAGATATTTTCAAGAGTAGGAATGGCAGCAACAAAGATTAATATACAGAAATGTGCAGAGAAAATGAGACCAAGAAGGATTAAAGGTCCACAGTGATAGCAAAACGATGCAAAAATGGATAAAAATCATGTAGACCATCACATTGTAAACCATACAAATGAACTATAATAAAATAAAACCACAACATAGAAAATAAAAGAAAAAATGGCAAGCACTTTCGGGTACACCTCTTCTTCAGGTCCATCCAATCAATACATAAGATCACATATATAAAAACTATTAACCAATCAATAGTGAGGTGTCCTCCCCCTTAAGATCAATTTAATGGGAAGCACACAGTTCAAGCCAGGTGGCTTATCAGCCATGAGTTCTGCTATCCAATTAGATTCTAAACTCTCAGTACCATTTACAATGTCCCTGCCTCTTGCGGTAACATAGATTACTTGCAAAACCATAAAAGAAAAAGTATGGCTATTATTCAAGGCAATATGTTGTTCCAAAGAATTATATTTAGCTTCTACCCTTATGTCCCTCATGTGTTGCAGGATACGAGCCTTTAATTGCCTGTTCGTTTTACCTACGTAAAATGAGGAATATTGCCTGCATTTTGCTAAGTAAATAATATTACTTGTGTTGCAATCAGCATATAAATGAGGACTGTATACCCTTCTTGTAATCGGATGGATAAATCTATTCTCCATGCTGATTTGTGGACAAGCCTACATCATCGACAAGGATAAGTCCCAACTCTATGGAGTTCACAGAATAAGCATGGGGTGTTCTCAATAAGAAGCAATAGGTTAATACAGCAGCAGCAAAATGGTGTGTTAAGAAAATATGTAGCCAGCACTTACACAAAAAGGAGTCATACAAAACATTCAGTAACACTTTGACATACATCTGGATTCAAACCTTGACAGTATTTCAAAACAAATCAACAAACATGAGTATTATCAAACCACATCACATTCTTACTAAAGAAATCTGACAACAAATTGAAGCAAAGGAGAATATCTGTCTTCATTTTAATAATGACAATTGTAAACTCTTATAGCTTGTACATTACATCTACTAGCATAATAAATATGAAACAGTAAAATGTGATAATACAGAAGTGAGAACAGACTGAGACAGACAAAGCATATTATATATTTCTTGGCCATTTTTTAACATCTTTGACGTATGCTACTGTTATGTTTTTCCTGTAAAGTAGTGTGTTATGCTGTGTACAATCAAATGTTTCCAATAGGAAGCAACCAGGGTTCGAAAAATAGAAATATGATTAGGAAATAAGCAGGGTAATGGTGGGTTAATAAGATATCTATACAACACTTACACACATAGTAGTCAGATAAATAAAACCTTAAATATGGTTTCACATATTTCTGAATTTGAACCCTTGACAGTATGCGAAAAGCATTTAACAGGCATGTGAGTTATGTCAATACATCACACAGGAAATATTATGTCACAATCTTCATTTTACTAGTTTGAAGGAACAGACACAAAACAATGAAGTAAGGAAGAATGTAGGCATCAGGCTTCATCAGAGGAATAACAATTTAAACATTACATAATGTGTACATTACAGCCAGCAGCATAGTAAATGGTCCAGTGCAGAATGCTTCCTAACAATATTTGTAATTTGAACATCCTACATGGTGTACATTCAACTTTTCAGCCTGCAATATGGAACATGAAGGGGCAGGAGTAGAAGCAAGATTAAAACATAAACAGGGTAAGGGTAGTTTACTAAGTTTCCCTGTTGAGGATGGTGTTTTTGTACATGCTTACTTGCTGGACGATTCAAACTGTATGTTAATGAAATGTAACTGGAGATAAATACAGTTGTTTGGAGTTAAACATATGCTAGGAATATAAAATGTCACAAAATAATATTTTGCCATTCAGCTGCAATTGAACCCTTGACACTATGCAAACATATCAGTCTACAGACAGGGGAATTATCTCAACATACCACATATGAACTGCTAGTTCATTACATCCAGCAGCCTAAGAATTGTTAGAGTAACTAATTCAAAGTAGTGCCTTTACTCTGTCTTTCTATAGCTCATCAGATTTAAGCACATTTGCATGAAGGTGACTGGACTAGTGCAGGTGATGGTGAGTTTTTTACCATAGGATGTGAAACACCATTCACGGGCAGGCAGCACTGCTGCTCGATGCCAAGCTTCATGCAAATGCTGAGGACAAAACAGGAAGGCTTTTTGATGGCCAATTTCTGGCTATGTGTGTTGTGTGTGCTTCTATTTTTTTTTTATCTGATTAGATGTATGAAAAAGGGGTTGCTAGGACAGTAGTGAAAATGGGGGGCAAACAGATGGTAGGACACAGGGGAAAGAATACAGGAATTTGCAGGATGGTGATGGGAGAACGCCATAGCTATCTATTTTTTCACAACATAAATATAGAATTCTACATAGAATTTTATGACTTTGGAGATTCACCACAGCAGGTAACATGGGCAACAACAAACTAATGTTGTATAGCCTATCGGACCAAATCAAGTATGTCAAGATGACACATAGGCAAAGTGGAGAGCTATTTATGGGGCATAATTTTTTTTGTGAAACAGCTGCCCATTTTATTCTTTATTTTTGGATAGAGAAGAAAGTTGGAGAATATGCTTAGGAATGATTGGGTCACATAGGTAGGGTATGTTTGATACCAGCTGCAGACATGCAGGACATACAAGACATACAGGGATAAGGTAATAGACACAAAACATTGGGGGACACCATGATTGGGGATAGGTAAGGGACATTAGAGGTGCATCCATGTCCAGTTTGAAACCAATGAGAATCTAGTTAGAACTGTCATGACTGTCTCCTGTCTCAGTTGCCTGGGTCAGTGCCGAATGTGACATTGATTTGGGAATACAATGCAGTACCTTTTCAACCCTGCAGATTTGGGGACTGCTCTCCACCAGCTCGGTTAGCTCCTGAAGGTTGAAAAAACAAAATCACCCATCCACTAGTAATTCTCCTGAAGGGTACCATTACACCAGCACCCAGGGCAGAGCTATCTGATCCAGGTGGAGCGCTGGGTATCTGTCCTCCCTGTGGTGGTGCCATGACTGCCACCTTTGAAGGTATGGTGGACCTAATGGTAGTTTGCTAGCTCTTTGTGCTGATGGTCATTTTGTTTTCTGCAGCAAAAAAAAAAAAAGACAGAGAGAGGGTGGGGGGGAGACACAAGATAATTAGATCAGTGGCTTGTTACATTATTTTGTTATTTAAATACATAAACTAATATAAGAAATAAATATATACACTTTTGCTACATCTAGATATAACGGGAAGGCAATAATGTGTCATAAAATCAATCAATCACAATTGTATGATTTGACAAATAGAAGCATGTATTTGACTATGCCATGTCAGATATATGCTTTCAAAGTTAATAACTGCATTTGCAAAAAAAATTGAATTGTTAATATCATGCAGTATTGCAGTTAATATCTTACATATACTATCCTGTAAAAAAAATCTAATTTCTCTTTCTGGGTATTGAACTCACACATACAATTAAATGGAGGTACTCATTGCCTAAGGTAATCACCGAGTGCTAGTAGAGCAGGTATGCATGCGTGATATAAGTGTTAAAGTATGCCCAATCAAGATGTCATACAGAGATGGAGTGAAATTACTTCTCTGCCTTGCATTCAGACCTGATGCATACTTACCCTCTGCCTCTCTGGGGTGAATTAGTCTCTCCTGATGTGTTTCACAGTTTTCAGCCATTTCTTCTGTAGCTGTACAGTAGAGAAAAGAAAAAAATGAAAGCATAACGACTAACAGTCTTGGCTGGTTAAGAAGTACTCTATCATAGACTGTTGATGGGTCACTCTACTTACACAACTGAGGGGTGCTTGTAGTCTTAAATTCATCCCCCATCAGTGCAGGAGGTCCCACTTGTGCCTCTTCATGTCACTATAGTGGTAACAACATTGAACCCCAGTGCATGGAATGCGAGTTGCACTGGAGACATTTATGGCCAAGCTATTCCAAGCCTCAGCCTTATACAGAGATCTAGTATAATCCCCCTGCAGTAGCCTCCACCTGTGGGGCTTGACAAGGACTGCCACAATAATCTTAGACTTTTCAGCACCCCACCTTTGTACTCTAAATGGAACAACATCCCTACATTCACTAGCCATGTCTGCATAATTTGAGCTAGAAATATGTGTCTGAATTGGCTCCCATGTCAGATCTCCTGTGTAACAGCATCTGCACAAAGACAAGCAGCCTTTTCCAGCTTTTACACAATTGAAAGTACAACAATGGCATGGAAGGTATGCAATATGGCAATAAGATTTGGCCACATGTGATGCTCAACCTATTGATACATGTTCCAATATTAAACACTGAAATGCTTTATAGTTTATATAATAATGGTTGGTCAGAGAAAAAAAATGGTGTGACTTGTGACATATTGGGCTGTTAGGACTTACACACTACTAAGAATAAGTAGTACCACCTGGGAATTGAACCTATGAGAAAAAGAAGGATAAGATGTTAAAATTTGCTTATTAACTGTCAGTGTCAGCAGAACTAACTTTTCAACATGGTGATCAGAAGTATGCTAATTTAAGAATGAATGATGCCTGTGTGTGTGTGTGTGTGTGTGTGTGTGTGTGTGTGTGTGTGTGTGTGTGTGTGTGTGTGTGTCTTTAATCAGTCATGAGACTGCACTTCTGTGTAAAAGGTAATACCTGAATTTGTAAATACAATTCAGGTGCATGCAGTTGCATGACCTGAGGAATACATGGTAGGTTAGATTACATACATACTTCATAAGACATACTGTCCTAAACACATACTTATGATATGTGATAACTTATAATTATAAAAAATGATGTGCAAATCATAGCTATGCAAGTGCATTCTAAAATTAAGTATCCTCATTGTCATGTTTCACATAATTTACATACATTATATTGGGCTACTATAACAAGCATTAATGCTACATTTGTTGCAACAAACATAGTTATGATACTCATTTGCATTTATTGTTACACTCCTAATCAAAATGTCATGACAAATGGCATTGTGATCCTCTCTGCAAAAAGTATGTGTGAAATAGATTCAAACCCTTATCACTTGTCTTCTTTCTCTAAACTCATTCCACTGACACTTTGTGCCATAGAAAAAGTTACCTGCCAGTTGCCTTTTCTTTACTGAGTAATATCCAAAGTGCTGATGGCTGACCACCAGAGCCAGGGTTGGTTGAACTTCAGAAGGCAGCCTAAACTAAATTTTTCACTTTTTTCCTTTGATCATGAACCGTGTTTCTGTGCTGCTGAGCAAAGAGAGAATGCAAAAGGCATAAAAAAATACAGTAAAATAGAAAAATGAATGAAAGGAAAATCAAATCAATCAAAGAGTATATCTATCAATACCCAGAGCAAGAAGTGCATTGCAGAGGCATATTTGTCCTTCTCACACCTTCTTGCCACATCAGAACTTTAATTTCTGGTACACATTATCAGGACTTAAGGTAATGCCAAATAAAGGAAAAGGGGACAGATAACAGCTCACATGTTAGCAATAGTGAGAATAGTATTTTAAACAACAGCGCAATGTCATAAAGAAAATGTTTATCAATAATTATTCACACCTCTTCTGTAAAATGGATTCTGTCCTCTTTCTCTAAGCTCACTACGCTTATACCTTCTGCCAGAGGGAAAGTTACCAGACAGGTGCATTTTTTCACTGACTGCTATCAAGAGTGCTGATGGCCATGTACTGGTACCAGGCTGATCTGTACTACAGAAGGCAGCCCAAAGTAAACTGTTCACTTTTTTCCTTCAGCTGCGAACCATCTTTGAATGCTGTTAAATGGAGTGCAGACATAAAAGACATTATAACAACAGGAACAACAACAAAAAATACACTGTGTTGCAGAGTAATGCAGTTAATGGATATGTGTAGCAAGGAACACAGCAGTTATATCATTAGCATCACACATTCATCTTTTTCACATCTGTTTGCCACATCAGAAGTGGTATTTAGGCTACACATCATCAGGATTTTCTGTAATGGAAATTGCTCTGAAACTGAACATACAGAAAACACATTCTACACTCATGAAATTTAAGTTTACAATATGATGTATTACTGTCACGATGAATACTTGTTAGATATGGATACATTCTCCAGCATATGTGACATATGCATCCATGTTACTCATGTTCTTGCTTTTATGTTATCACACTTCATAAAATGTCATATGTGACAACATCCATAGCACATATTGTTATTAATAATGAGAAAAGGTGAGTTTAGAACAATAGGACATTTGTAAAATCAATTCACATGTAGTAGAGATAAGATTTTTATCATTTATCATAAACTTTAGCCTATAACTGCGGTGGTGGTGCTGCGGTAGCATTGCCACCTCACAGTAAGACGTTGTCCTGTTTGATTCTCAGCTAGAGCGTCTTCTGTGTGGAGACATGCGTGAATGGGCGTACCCTCATTGAAGGTTGTGTGTCAGGGCTGGCAACTCGGCACGTAAAAATCTACTGCCAATCATTAACGGACCTGAGTTCCACTGTGGCGAACCCTAACCGGGAAAAAGCCAAAAGACACAACACAACAACATCACAGACTTTAGCCTACTCATTTCATATACAACATTTCTATAAAATGGATTTGAACCCTGCATTTTATGGCCTCTTTGTCTAAGCCCATTTCATGTACACCTTTTTCCACAGAGATAGTTAACTGACAGAATTTCTTCACTCAGTACTGTCTAGAGTGCTGACAAAAGTGCACTGCTGCCAGTCTCAGTTGTGCAACTTTCAATTTTTACCTTGGAAGTGAACTCTTGTTCACTGCTAGAGACTGCTGCCAGTCAAGAGTGCACAATGCTAAATGGCACCAAAAGGATGAAGAGAAAAAAATTAAATAAAGGAAACATTATGAGGCAAATAGTTAAAATGTACATGTGATGTTTTCTCAACCTTTTTTGTCTCGCAACATGAACATATCCATCTTAAGCATCATTACATTCAAACAAACAGCACCCTCTCTGGATTTGAACTATCACACCAGGGCAGTCACAATACATTTGAGATTATTATGACTGCTTGCCACAGACACATAAACATACTTGGAAGAACAAAAAGGAGATTACATATATTCAAGATATTACACTGTATCAATTCACATTACAGGTACAACAGAAACAACTCCTGAAATTTGTCCTTTTGTAATTTGCCATTATATGTGTGGAGAAAGGGATATTTGGTAATAGTTATGCAAATCTTTTGTCACATAATATAAAACAAATATTTGCAACACTGCATCTGTTTTATCTTTATTGTGTAAGCATAATTCTATTATCCATTCTTTTCTTACAAAACTGTAATGTGATTTGCACTGATTTTGATATCTGTTTCAATGAGTTATGTACTTCCTTAGAAATACAGACAAATTTTACTCAGAGGCAAAAGGTGCGGTCATAAACAATTCATGCAGATGTTAGGAATGTTGCTCTCCTAAGTTAGTCAATGCATTCACAGACTTTCTTGCAAGTCTCTTCTCCCTGACATACTTTTGTGTACATCAAAGAGGACTGACTATGAAACATACTAATTGTTCCTGCACTCAGACTAATCATTCACACTTGCAAGCCCTTAGTAGGTAACACTTCTCAGTGCTTGTCCTTGTAGTACTAGGACATATGCATGTGATTGTGTTCATATCTTCATAGGTGATTACTAGGCTAATGGCACAAGAGGCTTTATAAGCTTAGCCAATAATACCCAAGATATGACAATATTATATCTTAGCCCCCCCCCCCCCAAGATATGGGATGGGGTAGTAGTATCAGGGTAGTGGGTCTTTGGGTATAAGAGCCCTGAGTTATTTTATAGACTGCCTCTCTCCATAAGGGACATGGGCAGTACCCTGGGAGTGAATTTACAGTTCCTCATCCATTTATCCAGATACTTTTTTTTTTTTTTTTTTTTTAAACAAGTTTATTGTTTTAACATATAAGAGAAATATCATAACAATTTTATACAAATAATTAAAAATAGGTATTATTATAATATTCAACAAAACAACTAAAGTATTTACAAAGACATCCACTGCAATCAGATCAATTAATTAAACTAAAATACTGTGCTATTGAAATTAGAATTTTTTAACAAATTTTGTAAATTATCCCATACAATAAAATGTGATGTTTTTCTAGTTGTTCTCATTCTAATTGTGCTTATTTCCATATGACACATTATATTCATAACATTTTTAAATTCATTGAACGAAGGAGGTGTATCTGAAATCCAATTTCTAGTTATTATTTTCCTAGCCACTGCTAGGATAGACCATAACAAGGGAAGCTTAATCTTTTAACACATTGAGGTACAGGTGTGTTGAATAATATAAGAGACTTAGAAATAATGAAATTATCTGTAAAAGAGCCTGCAAAAATTCATTAATTGACTTCCAGTATTCTTTCAACTTTATACAGTCATAAAACATATGAGCCCAGTCAGCATTAATTTCTACATTACATCTCTTACATAGATTATCTTTATTATTAATTTTATTCATCATCAAAGGTGTATAAAAGATCTATGTAAAAATTTCCATGTATAAAGTCTCCAGACAATGGAAGATGTAGTTCTATAAGCAGATTCCAATATATATTGTTTATCTTGTTGAGTTGGTGGGTCCCCATTAATAGAGGTGAAATAATTCCAGTATGAATCTACATTGTAAAAGTTTCTTGTCTGATAATTTTATGTATATATGAAAGTTTACCTTTATCAGAAACTTTATGCTGTAAATTTATTCTCAAGTAATCAATCAGTTTTGGAATAGATTCTTTAACTGTTATAGACATTAGATCTATTCTATCAATGAGATGTTGTCTAAAGATCTGAACCTCTAACCAGCAAGTTTCTCTTAGATCAAATTCTTGTTTTAAGAAATCTAGATTTTAACTTTTTATCAGATATCAGCTGATACCAGTACTTTAGATTATTATCTATAGCTAAATGAGCTCCTTCAGAAGTAGATGACATAAGCATACCCTGAGTATAAATTATAGGAATACAATAAAATTCCATTCCCTATACTTAGGGTGCATGAATATAAAGTTACGATAACTAATAATAATATTTAATGGGTAACAGACCATATGTTTAGGTGTAATAGGTGAAGTACAAAATTCCTTTAGCAACCACAACATGGAGTTATTTATAATCATATTTTTATGTGTTAATGAGATTTTCATGAAGTGCATACTAATTAGCTCCCAATAATCTTTCCATTTTGCGACATATGACCGATCTATTAATAAAGTAATAACTTTTATAATAGAAGAGATAATATATAAATTAAAGTCTGGAAAAGAAATACCTTGAGACCAGCTATTAGTATGTTTCTTTAATGCAATCCTAGGTCTATTAGGTGCCCATAAGAAATTTAACATTAGTGTATTCAGTTTCTTGATAGTTATTTTTGTAGGTGAAAGTATTATTGATTGTATTAAGTATAAAATCTTGGGGAATATTATCATTTTAATAATTGTAACTCTCTCCTCCATAGTAAAAACATATTATTCCAGGTATTAAAAAGATTTTGTATATTAAGAAAACAGGTATTATAGTTATTATATATAATAGATTTAATATCTTTAGATAGTATTATACCTAAATAAGTTATCTGACCTGAGTTGGGTACATATTTAGTAAAATCACTAATGAGTATATATAGGTAGTATTTTAGTTTTTCTTCATTGAATATTAAACCAGAAATACTTTTAAAATTCATCATTTTATCAAATAAAGACTGCATAGAAGAATTAGATCCTGCTGATGTAATTAGAACATCATCTGCAAAAGTTGAATTTTGATGTTGTATTTTCTTCTATTTCAAAACCCTCTATGTCAGTACTGTTTCTAATCAAATTAGCCCAAGGCTCCATTACTAAAGTGAATAATAGTGGAGAAAGTGGACATCCTTGCTTTGTACCTTTAAGAATGGGTATTTTTGTGAAACATATGTTCCTACCTTAATATAAGCCAGCGTTCCTTTGTATAAATGCTCAATTAAATTTACAAATGCATCAGAGAAATTTGTGCACTTCAGTAAGGTAAACAGATAGTCCCAACTTACTGAATCAAATGCTGAACCTATATCAAGACTAATAAGTGTTAAATCTTTCTTTTTCCTATTTGCAAAATCAATTAATGTTAAAGTTCTTCTTATATTATCAAAAGTATTTCTATTTACAATGAAGCCGTCTGATCTATGTCTATAATGCCGGGATAATTGTCTTCAATCTATCAGCAAAAATACTCATAAACATTTTATAATCAACATTAAGTAATGAGATGGGTCGATATGAAGAACATCTAGTTGGATCTTTATTAGGTTTTAAAATTGGTGAAATAAATGTATATTGCCAAGATGGGGGTTATTAACTCAGTTTGGGCCAGAATAAAAACCTTATGTATTAATGAATATGTAGTTTTAGAAAGGATTTTATATATCTCTGGTATAATACCATCATTACCGCTTTGTTTGATTTAAGCTTATTTATTTGTGTAATAACTTCTGTATATGAAATACTCTTGTCCAATAGTTTAATCTGTTGTTTATTAAGCTTTTTATTCATGTTTGTGGTTATAAACTCCTTTATTTTATCTTTAGGTTCCATGTTAATGTTGTTATGGTTAATCTTGTGAAAGTGATTTCTAAATTCATCCAGTATTTCTGGTATACTAGAAACATTCTTCTTTTCCTTAGAGAAAAGATTTCTTAGATATGGTTTTGTTTATTCAATCTTTTGTTTTATTTTTAAGTCTATGTAAGTATTTGGGGCTTATTGAATAAGACAAAACTTGTATTTCTAAAGTTATTTTAACTTTATGAGTTAAAATTTCTTTGTATTTCTCATTTAGTTTGTTTATTTCTTCAATAACTTTCTTGTCCATAATATTTTCTTTATTATTATGTTTATAAGAGTCTAGTTTACTTTGAATATCTAACAATTCCTTATCCCAAGATTTCCTTTTGTTATTATACCATCTGATACTTTGTCCATATAGATATGATTTTAAGGCATCCCAAACATAGACAATGGAGACTTCAGGAGTATTATTTATGTCTAGAAAATGTTGTACTTCTGAAAGTATATATTCTTTATAGTCTTTAGCTGAGTTAAGTATGCTGGTATCCTTTTGATCTGAACATTATGAGTATTTTTATCATGAATTCAAAAACAATTGAGTTATGATCAGATATAGGACATGAAATGATTTTGGAATTAATTAAATCTGTTACCATCTGGTTAGAAATAAAGACTCTATCTATTTTTGAATAAGTTTTGTATCTGTTAGAAAAAAAGGTGTATGGTAATGATTTTGACTCTATCTGATTATTAATATCATTCAAATGATAAGAATTAACAAAATCATTTAAATGTTTTGCATTAGATGTAATTCTTCTTTTCTTTATAGTGGTAGTATTACTTTCATGTAGTATACAATTAAAATCACCAGCTAAAATAATATCCCCTATAGAGAATGATATGATCTTATCAATATGATGTTTCACTGTATTAATACCAATTCCAGGTATCCAGTATACATTAATTAAAGTGTAAGTCTTCCCATTAATTTGTATTGTAACCATACAAAACATTCCTTTGTCATCCTGATAAGACTTAATGGTTTTAGGAATGGGCATACTTTTATTCCATAAAATAGCCACCCTTTTTTTTTCTGAGGTGCTCTGAACTAACCAATACTGCATACTTATTAGTGGCTAGTTTATCAATATCTTTTTCAAGAGATGGGTTTCTTGCAGGAAGACTAGATTGGCCTTGTGTAGATTAATGTATTTTATTAGGCTTGGATTATTCAATCCATTAATGTTTAAAGAAATTCCTTTTAAAGATGTCATTTGGCATTTTTAAAACTCAAGAATCTTATGATCGAAATAACAAATAACAAGATAAATAATGTTACATCTCCTCTTTTAGGTGTACCTTTAAATATAGCTGTATTTATTAAATCTATGGGATTTTTGTATAGGATTCAATTTTGTTTGTAGTGACAATGAGTGTACAAAATATATTGTGGATGTCAAAACTATATACATATAACAATGAACAAGTGAAAATAATGTAAGGATTAAACAACTTAGAGCAGTATTTACTACTCAAGTTAACCCCTACCCTAAGCAGCAGTACCTCAGCTACCACCTTATCAATTTAATACTAGTTATATTTAACTGAGGTTAACAGTTTTCAATTCAATTATCTATCAAAACAAAACTACACATTTGGTAAAACAGCATCATATAAACTAAAATAAACTTTTTTTTTTTTTTTTTTTTTTAAACTGTTCATACTATTATATAGATCTATGTAATATATAACACTTGAATTCTAATAGCATTCAAATAATCTTAATGTTAGAAATCAAGAGGAGAGAAAATTATGTTCTAACATTCATTTAAATCAAAACTTTGGCTAATATGATTCAGACATTACATGCATTAAGATGCATCTATTTTCTGAATTGTGAATTCTATCAAAAAAAATTTGATTTGTTTGTAATTAATTGTTAATTTTTTGTATTAAACTCATGTCAATAAAATATATAAAATATTGTATTCATTATTTATGCATATATAGTTATGTAGATTATTGCAAGACTCCATAAAAAAAAAAAAAAAAACAAAAAAAAACAAAAAAACACACACACACACCCACACACACACACACACACACACACACACACACACACACACACACACACACACACACACACACACACACACACACACACACACACATACATATACATATATACATACATACATACATACACACACACACACACACACACACACACACACACACACACATATATGTGATCTCACTGAGTTGTGTGTTAGTAGAGCACTATCCTACTTGCTGTCCCTAGAATAAATCTGTCTGCTTTATACAAAATAATGCACAGCAAACACATATTAGTAACCAGATTTTACAATCATGCTAGCCTACTGCTTTAAAATATATCACATGACATTTCTTCCAGAATAGAGTTATAAGATTATTTATGCTTGCCAATCAGATGAATTAAATGAGTTATAGTAAAGTATATGTTTGGGACACAAGTTTTAACACAGATTATTATGCTACTGTTAAGTAGATTTTCAAAAACATTTAAATAAATGTTTCATTTTCTATGCCTTCTAAAATAAGATATTTACTTGCTACAAGAAACTACATCATCTAAACTCATCATAACTGGCATATTTTATGAATAGAGTATTTTTCCTGAATCTGTGGTGTGTCAGTGTGATAACCTTGTCAATGTTTATACTAACTGCTTTCAGTTTCTCTGTGAAAATTCTGTGAGTGAAGCTTTGAGGAAACTCATGGACACTATGCATGAGACAGCCCACATCCCAGATTGTCTCCCTTAACATTTTGGCGGAAACTTATTAAAACTTGTGGCAAACATTCATTTTGTCAATAGAGTAAAATATTGTATTCATAGAAATTATTATAAATCATATTGGATAGTTATGCAGATTCTCAGAAAAAAAACATCACTCTCACACACACACACACACACACACATACATACACACACACACACACACACATATATATATATATATATATATATATATATATATATCTGATCTCACTGAGTTGTGTGTTAGTAGAGCACTATCCTACTTGCTGTCCCTAGAATAAATCTGTCTGCTTTATACAAAATAATGCACAGCAAACACATATTGGTAACCAGATTTTACAATCATGCTAACCTACTGCTTTAAAATATATCACATGACATTTCTTCCAGGATAGAGTTATAAGATTATTTATGTTTGTCAATCAGATGAATTAAATGAGTTATAGTAAAGTATATGTTCGGAACACAAATTTTTAACACAGATTATTATGCTGCTGTTAAGTAGATTTTCAAAAACATTTAAATAAATGTTTCATTTTTTATGCCTTCTAAAATAAGACATTTACTTACTACAAGAAACTACATCATTTAAACTCATTATGACTGACATATTTTATGAACAGAGTATTTTTCCTGAATCTGTGGTGTGTCAGTGTGATAACCTTGTCAATGTTTATACTAACTGCTTTCAGTTTCTCTGTGAGAATTCTGTGATTTGAAGATTCTGAGGTAACTCAAGGATATTGTGCATAAGACAGCCCACATCCCAGATTGTCTCTCTTAACATTTTGGCGGGAAACTTATTAAAAACTAGTGACAAACATTCATTTAGCAGTGTAAATGCATCTAAACATGACAGAACCTCCACAATGTATTCCACAGATCATCACAGCCTCTATGCAAGTGAAATTAAACTCAAAATTACCAACAAGCAATAAAACTCAGCATTCTTCTCCCAACTCAATTTTCATACAAATCCATTTCTATATATTAATAAAGAAAAGAAAAAGAGAGTAGAAAATAAAAGGGTGTAAGGCAGAAATAAAAAAAGCTATAAGAAGTATATACAATGGAATGTTACTTACTGTTTATATTAATAGAGTTAAAAATAAAACATATGATTTACTCTTATTTAGTTCTGATTATTATTAGTTAAAGCATGACAGATTATTTACAAACAAGCATAAGAAGTATAATCAAGAAAGTATAATTAGAAATAGCATTTGAAGAACTTATAAACTTTTACAAGAAATAAATATGTTATTATTCTATTAATGATATTTTCCTTACTGTTTCTCCCCTGCCTCCCCCCCCCTTTACCCAGTACATAATCTAAATAGAATGTCATTGTTTTAACAAAGAAAATAATAAAAAAAAAAAAAAAAAGTAAAGATAAAAAATGTATCAAATTACTAACTACTTTTTTCAGAGAAAAAAACAAATCGAGTCACAGCCTGCCATTAAATCCTCAGACATTTTGACTGGTTATGAAACAAAACATTTCTTTGCACATAGAGAATAACTTTGATTAAATCTTTTCCAAAATATTTGTGGCTTTCTGGAAATGCAGGAACTATATTCAAAAGATTAATAATGAACTAAAATGATGAGAGAAAAAACATATAACAAATCATTTGTTTTTAGTCTCTTCTTCTTCTCTGAAGTCTTCCAGGAAGCTTCAGTTGCCAATCTCTTTAATGAAGAACTAGCCCATTCCATTTCTTCTATTTTATCCAAAATCCTTTTTCTTTGACAAACAGTAAAGCAGAGTCTAAATCATCAAGACCTTAGGACCATCAGGAAGGAAGATTTTAAGCTTGGCAGGAAACAGAAGGTATGTTTTAAACTGTGCTTTTAAGCTCCCTTATTAGTGGCAGAAAAACTTTTCTTTTAGCAATTACCATGGAAGAATAGTCATTGTCAAGTTGTCTCATTAAACTTAACAGGAGCTTTAGCCCAAGCAGATTTAAGAACCATCTCTTTATCAAAAGATGATAGAAATCTAACTATAACTGATCTAGGATAGTTTTTGTTAGAGTTAGTATTAGCTATAGATCTATGTGCTCTTGGTCGATACCAAAAGAGAATGCTCTGGTAAATCTAAAGTTTTAGGAGCCATGTTGTTAAAAAGAAGTAATATTGTTACCTTCAATATTTTCTGGCAGTCCAAAAATCCTAATGTTATTAGATCTATTTTCCAGGTCATCCAGCTTTGTTTGTAAATGTGTATTTTGTTTCAGCAGAAACTCAATGTTGATTTCCTGTTCTTGTATTTTATTTTCCATGTCATTCACAGCTTCTTCTATGCCTGTCATCTGGATCTTCTGTTGTTGCAGGTCCATATGTAACAAGTCTATTTGTTTTGTAGTTTTGTGTCTATTTTAGTATCCATTTTATCCATCTTAGCAGTAAGTTGCTGGACTATAATTATCAGAGACTGAAGTTCTTTCTTGATGCTGGAGTCCTGAGAATTTGTCTTACTGGAACTCATTTCAGACTGATAAACTGACAGGAAAATTTCCAAAGTAATTTCTGACAGGAATATTATTAAGATTTCCTTTCTTTTTTAGATATAGTTCAAGAACTATATAAAACAAACATATTTAGAAAGAAAATTACTTCAAGAATTAATTTTTTAAGTAATTAATTCCTGTCAATGTAATGAAATTGGTGGAGCTGAAGAAATCTGCTGCTATCCTGTGTTCATCCTTGGCCACCTATCCAGATACTTTTTGAAGAGATTGATGGAGGGGCTTTGTTTTATAAATATAGGAATTTTAATCCATAGATGAGGTAGCTTTTGGGATACAAATCTGTCTCTCCAGCAAGTTCTGTTAGAGATACAAATAAGGTTCATGCCCATAGAACTTGTAACCCATATATAATGTTTCTTGCAAATATGTAACATTTTCATCAAGGCTGGACCAGAGAATGCCTTGTAGGTGAGGCATAAGTCATCTCTCAATAATGATATGAGGTGGAGTAAAGGGATAGGGCCTTTAGTCGGTCCTCGTAAAACATGTCATGCTTTGTATTTTCTTAATGAGAAACCTCTGGGACTGCTCCAATTGGTGTTAGTTCCTGGTTAGGTATACACAGAAGAGACCATTGCACTTGATTATGGGCCTGATGAGGCTGTGTACAATGGCACTATGACTTCCTTTGACCTTGATGCCATGACTTTACTTATAAGTTGAGCTACACAGAAGGATTTCCTCACTAACTTAGCTACCTGGTGGTCAAAGTTTAGGTTACTATCTAGCTGTGTTCCTAGGTCCCTCATTACTAGGTCTACTTTTAGGGGAGTGTTATTAATATTAAGGTTTGCAGGGATATCTGATTTACCAATGGGTATGATTATGCATGTTTTAGCATTTAGTCTCCGACCGTGGTTTTTGGACCAGTTGTTTGTCATTTTCCTGCTTGTAGGATGTCAACATTCTTTGTGGATTTGATGATTGCTCTCAGCTTATAGTCATTGGTGAGCTTCATGAGCCAGAGGCCCCTAATGTTGACTTTCACTTCAGAGAACTATATACCAAATAGGAGGGTGTCCCAACACTGAGTCCTGTGGGACTCCAAAAATAACAGTTTACTTATTGGAAGTGGATTTGCCAGTCTGGACAACATGTGTCCTATCAGTGAGCCATTTTACTATGCAAATGATGATGTAGGGGTTTATGCCTAATGCAGTAATTTTATATATGATCCCCAAGTGGGTGAATGTGTTGAAAGCTTTGACCAGATCTAGTTAAGCGGTGTTTACTGTTTTACCCTCATCTATGGCCCTAGTGAACTTCTCGAAGAAGTGCATCAGATTGAGCAGGCAAGACTTCCCTTTGACAAAGCCAAGTTGGTTCAGGCCCAGTGTCTGGAGATTTCTTATGTTGTTACTGATCAAGTCCATGATAATTCTCTCCATGGCTTTGCAGATAAGACTGTTCAAGCTTATAGGTCTATAGTTCCTTGGGTCAGTTGATAACCCCCCTTGTATAGAGGGATGACTGTTGCAGTCCTTTATTCCTCTGGGACAAAGCCTGTACCTATTCCCTCATAATGACCAGTAGGGGGGATTGCAAGTATTTCTTTGGGTATAGTCGGAGGTGATGAGGGAAGAAGTTTGAACTGAACTTGTTTTCCAGCAGATCTGCTATGGTTTCATGCTGGGTGTAAATGATGCCATTCATGATTAACTCAACACATTGCTAAGCATATCCCCTAAAGTTATGAACACAATAAAAAAGCCTTATAGCTATCTTTCACCTGTGAGGCTATGTTTGCCTCACAGTTTGCTTTGGCAGATTTGACCAGCTATCTAATTTGTTTGTTTAGACTAGTGAATGTTTTTTTGCATTGTTTTGTTTGTTCCTTCTTGTCTTTGGAGAGAATTTTTCCTTTTGTTGAATAGCCTAGTTATGCTAGGGGTCCACTAGATTTTTGCCAGTAATCACAGAGTTGACTCAGACAGGTACTGCCTCCTCTATGCAGCTAAAAATGTGGTTGGACACTGCTTTTGTGTACAGCACATAGTGGGCTTCAGTGTCATCCAGCTTTGAAGGGACTTGGAAGTTTAATATGCTGTCAATTAGTTTGGGGTAATTGGCCTTAGCAATTTTTTCTTTTTTTGTTTGATGTGGATTATAGGCTAGTTTTAATACTAAAGGAGATCATTTTGTGGTCAGATTATATTAGGGAGGGGTTAATGCACAGGAGAGAGGGCAGCATCCCCTATTTTTCATGAGTAACAGGTCTAGGATAGTTGTACATCTAGTTGGGGAGTTAAATAGCTGCTCTAGGGTGTTAGCACTGACAAAGTCCAAAAATATCTGAGCAAGTGAATTATGGGTCTTATAAGTCTCCCAGTTTATGGAGGGGTAATTGAGTGCACCCATACGTATGATGTTAGGCTGAATGTTAAGAGATTCCAGTAGGTTTAGGTAGGAGGTATGGTTTTCCAGACTCATATTAGGGGATCTTTAGCTAGCAAGGATATGATGGGGGAGGGGGGCGTCACACCTATAGTTAGTTGGGCATACAGTAGTTCAAATGAATTATGTTGTTGGACCAGTCTAGCAGTGTATTTGCCCTTTATGAACACTGAGATACCTTCCTTTGTTTTATTCTGAGCTGAGGGGATGGAAATGTATGAAAGTCATTGTAGCCTTTGATAGATGGAGTGCTCTCCATTGTTCGGAACCATGTTTCCACAATTGCACATATGTTTGAGTTCTTCAGGGTGAGGAGTGCTTCCAGGTAATGCAGTTTTTTAATTTAAACTCCTGGAACTAAGCAGCAATACCTTTAGGTGGTTGTGAGTGACTTTTGTTATGTTGGAGGGTTTAAGAACTTGGCACAGCCTAAACAAGGCACTATGGGGATATATAATTTTTTGCCAGTGCCCAGAGGACAGGAGGTGACAAGTGCAAACCATCTCTGGCAAAGCATTGTGGTTTGTTGGTAACATCTACCAAGGGTGACAGATAGTGGCTCCCCTTCCTGTGACACTAGGAACTAAGCCACTCCCCTTCCTGTCACACCAGGAACAAAGACAATTGTTGAAGTTAGTCATTTTTGTTGGTGCTGTGGAGTCATCAAAGGTGAAGGTAGGATGTTACTCAAGGATAGATTCATACCCACCAGAGACACATATTCAGAGAATTATATTATGTCTCTCTTCATACAGTCCAGTGAGGTACCTCTTAGGTTATTTGCACCCACGTTGACTACGAATGTGTCATACTAGTACTTGTGGTTTAAAGACCTAAGCACATGCATGATCTGGCAGATCCTAGCTCCAGCCAGACAGCTCACTATGATCTTCTCTTTGCTTAGCCTGGGAATGGTAACATTAGGATGTCCTACAATGGAATCTCCAATAACTAGAATGTTAGATTGCATGGTGTGTTGCCTTATGGGCTTGGAAGTGGGGCTGCTATGATTTTCAGAGTTATGTGTTGTGTAAGGACTTTTTTTGAGAGTGTTCAAGGCCAATGAAAGATGGTTTTAGGAGGTCTTGGATGTTTGGGTAGACTACATGTGAGTACCTCTGCATATGTGGCTCTATGTGTTTGTTCCTTAGTGCTGGCACTGATTGTTTTGGGTATAACACTGGCAATCTGGTTTGCATTTTTCATGTGTGCATGTCAAGGTTTTGCCTCCAATGACATTGTGTATCTACATCTCTCACATACTGTTTTTGTCTCTTCTAAGTTTATGTGGTCATCAGTGAACATGAGGCAGTTATTACACTGCCTTAGAATGCCCATGTCCACCAGGCCACACACATAGATGACAGGGAACTGCCTACCCATTACACCTGATCCTTAGTAGATAGGAAGGAGTATGGGAGAGTCACTAAACAGTCTAAGTGAGAGTGTTTAGTAATATACTAATGGATGACCTGCAGTGGTGATGGCATTTTTGAGCAACTATGAAAGGTGGGTGACTATGGAGAGCATTTCCTATAGATGAGTTTAACCTGGAGAGGATTTCTTATACATAAGGCATGGATAACAGCATTTGCATGATGGGCAAATGTGAGGCTTTTACATCAGCAGGATGAAAGACTTTTACAGAGTTAAGGCATCAAGCTAATCAGATAAAAACACAATAAGTCTTTCACCTGCAGTTCCAACCTGGATGGGTTGAATCAGCCCCTCTGTTCCCATCAGAGTGCAAAATAAAACCTGTTAATGTAAAATTAACTGGTTTTGAGTGCGAGTGCACTAACAAATACTTTACAACAAAAGTCAGAAATCCTGCAGTATCAGGAATTTTTGGAAATAAGTTCACAAACACTGAGAAATGTTTCCATATACAGAAAAATATTTGCAAATGTAGGAAAACCTCTACAAACACAAAAAACTTTGCAAAACCTAGAAATATTTTGTCAAACTCAGGAGAACGTTGGCAAATCTAGAACAGCTTTTGTAGTATTAGAGGAGGCTATGAAATATTAGGATACTGTTAAGATGACCTAAGATCAGTACAGTAACAAACAGATGGCATTTCTTTAACAAGTGCAGGCTGAAAAACAGCGATAAATTCAAACAATTCAATAAATGTAGCACAGAACTGTTAAAGAGCACTGAAATAGTTAGATCAAGTGCAAAAAGTACTTATATCAGCTTTGTTGGTCCACAGATGGCTTTAGATGCAATCCAAGGGTCTTGCAGTCACAGGTGACCAAGCCAGACATAGGGAAGCTCTGAATAAATAAGCCCAAATGTGTGAATCAAACTGTACCTTGTGTGTGTGTGTGTGTGTGTGTGTGTGTGTGTGTGTGTGTGTGTGTGTGTGTGTGTGTGTGTGTGTGTGTGTGTGTGTACATGTGTGTGTGAGGCAAGACATTATGCAAACTCCCAGTGTAGGTCCTTACATCACCTTTACTTGCCTTGCACTTAGTGGAGATTATGGAATTCATGAATGCTAATGAATTCATACTTCGTTTACATGTTCACAGTGTTCAGAAGGCTGAATCTGCACTATATAGAGGTAATCATGTAGGTAAAGAACTTGTATCATAGTAGAGGAGACTGTTGGGAGCCAGAGATCTCAATACAGATATTTGCTTTCAAAACTTGTTTGTAGTTTAACAACTGACTTACTGCAAAGTATGTTTTTTTTTACAAATAGCTTTATTTTAACCTTATTGATGGATTGTATTTCACAATATGCCTATTTGTTTACTGTCTGCATTATTCTCACTTGCTGTTGCTTAGGCTCATAAGTTCATAGGTGTGTAATAAGCTAATGGCCCTGGAGCCTTTACAAGTCTAGCCCCAGAAAATTGCCCTGACACTGTGCCACCCAATGTTAGTTCACAGTGTCCATATCCAGTAGGGCAACAGGAGTGATCCCTGTTACACAAATAAGAGGTTGATAAGGTGGTAAACCAGAAGTTAGAAGATAAAGCCACAATATAGAAATTCAACTCCAAGAACAGCAAATACTTTAATGGAAAGCTTTTGGATATAAATCCTTCTTCAGTGCTTAATACAGTCTTACTTCACTTTTCATTCTTTATAAAACCAAACTAAAATCATATGAACACAACCAGCCAATAATCACATAATTTCAATAAAACTTCACCAAACTATCTAGTTTTAAAGATACATAGATACATGTTCCCTTAAGAATGAATTTTACTTATTGCTCATCAATTATACACATAGAAAAAAGAGATTATTTTGTATATAAATATTTAGAAACACATCATAAAATATTCCCATATAGTTCATATATATTATTATACACTCATAAAACATTATAATACATAAAGTTACTAAAATTAATGCAACTGCATTTGTTTCTTTACCAAAACTGGTTTAATACTGACCACATTATTCAGCCCTGGCTCTATATCAGCCTGCAATCTTACAATGCAGCTGTATTCTTTGTCCTCTAATGCATTATTCATATCATCACCTCTTACTTGTTTGCATACTGTTTCTATTACCCTAAATTTAAAGGTGTGTTCAATACTCTTTTCCATGAAGTGCTTACTCAGCACACTTTGATGTATTTGTCTATGAATATCAGATTTATGCTCTATTATCCTTTCTTTTAATTTTCTAGTGCTTTTTCCCACATAGAACAATGAGCATTTTGTACATGTTGCCAGATATACCACATATATTGTATTACATGTTGCTACACACTTAAAAGTATAACTTTTATTAGTAACAGGATGGACAAAAATATTATTATCTCTCATAAAAATATCTGCACAGCAACTGCAATTCAAACATGTATTAGTACCTATTTTGCATATAGATTGGACATTCTCATGATGTTTAAAATCTTTTTAACATAATCTCATTTTTAAATTATTTAAGTTCCTATATGTGAAACTTGGTCTTCCATGAAGGATCTGGTGTAACTCTGGCATAGCCATTAAGATCCCCCAGTTGTTTTCAACAACCCTTTTCACATCCCTGGTTTTAACATTGTATATAGTTAGGTAGCTAATTTTGTCAGCACCTTCTTTACTTATTACACTATAGAGATGTTCTCTTTGTGTATAATTGATAAGAAAGAAGTACAATTTATTCTTAAGGGAACATGTATCTTTAAAACTAGATAGTTTGGTGAAGTTTTATTGAAATGATGTGATTATTGGCTGGTTGTGTTCACAAGACTTTAGTTTGGCTTTATAAAGAATGAAATGTGAAGTAAGACGCATTAAAGTATTTGGTGTTCTTAGAGTTGGATTTCTTTATTGTGAACTATCTATCATCCATCCACTCATCAAGATTTCTCTTGAAGAGGGCCAGCTCTGCTTGACATGAATGGGAAGCTTATTCAAGAGTATGGGCAGTCTTTAGGAGATGAACCTGGCCCTCTAGCATGTTATGTTAATTGTAGTAATGAGGTTGTGATCTCTGGAGTGTGTGTGGGTGTAGCATTTCAAGTAGGGCTGGGTCAGACATGGCTTTGTAAGTCAAGCAGAGATCACCTCTATGTAGACAATAAGAGACTGAGAACAGCTGAAATTTCTTGGGTCTCTCCTGGTAGGACATCCTTTTTGTGAGGTACTTTAGTGGCCTCTCCAACTGTTGTAGGTGTCTGGTCAGGTACATGACAAATGGGGCGTTATATTCGATGATTGGTCTTTACCAGAAAGGCTCATCCAGACTCAGCTACACTTTGCTGCGAAGGAAAGGTTAGTTTGCTTTTATTTGTTGTATTTTGTATTACTTTATTGCCTTTTTATATTTTGAATACTGTGGTTTGATTTCTTTACCTTGTGTTTTACTTGCATTCTGCTTTACCTGCATATTAAAACTTCAAAAGAGACCACAGCTCTGTCTCTTCTGAGTCAGGCAGAAATTTTTACCCACCCTCCCACCTAGTTACAGTTGTCTTGTTAAATACCACTGACTTTCTAGTTGCCTGCCTCTCATGTTAATTTGACCATATATCTCATTTCCTCTCTGCTTTCACTGGCTTGTGTGAGTAATAACAAAATGATCATTTTTGAAATCACTCGCCGTCAACTATTTAAATGTATTGGCCATTTTACTGTATTCCATAGTACCAGAATACAAAAGTGACCACCCCTTTCAATCCATCTTGCTGTTTTAAAAATAGTAACTCTCCAATAAACCTTAACTTTTTAAACAGGTAAAACTTAAGTTACCTGCTTTCACATCTAACTTCTCTAGTGCACACTGCAGTGGGCATTTTTTTTATCTTACCTTTAAGCATCCCTGTGACTAGCACTTTCTCTAATACCTTCTGGAAAGCACTAGGAAGCCTTAAACTAATACAAACACTCAACTCTCCTTGTTAATCAGGAGAAATTAATCATAGGCACTAAGCAGCCTATAATTGTAAAGTACCTTGCTAAGGTAAGGGAAAACAGCTCCTGTACTTTACAAAAAAAAAAGCACCAAACCAGGCATGTCCAAGGGTCAGCTTCCGGTGATTTCTCCTGTCCACCTGGTGAATCTGGGCATACTGGGGCAATGCAGCAATTACCTCTTGTACACAGACAACCCTCTCCTCCTACCACCCAACACTACAACCTGTGAGAGATGCACTTACATAGCCAAACTGAAAGCAAAGCTCTCTCCACCCAAGATTGTGCTAGACAGTCAAGAGGAGAAGGTTAACACCCACACTGCACCTCAAGCAACACATAGCCCTTCTAAACCCACACCACCAACACCAACATATAGCAACACTAAATACACATATGCAGAGGCCCTTAACTGTAACCTGCCCAAGCAACAAGGACCTCTGAAGCTGAAACGCAAAGAAACACCAATCACAACCAAAGTGTCACATAGCTCACAACACCAGTGTGCCACCCAGCAACAGCCCCTAAGGCAAGACAACGTACCTAACACTTTAGTCATAGGTGACTCTATAGTCCGGCACACTGATGTCCCACTCACCAGGTTGGACAAGGAGAAAATTACAGTCAGCTGCCTGTCGGGTGCCAGGATCCGCCACATAACTCATGCACTCAAGTCACTCCACAACAAGTACAAATATGACTTTGTCATTGTCCATGTTGGAGTGAAAGACTTGAGACGTACCTCCCTAGACTACATGAAAAGAGACATGGAAGAGCTCTTGGATCATGTGGCCCAGGCAGTTATGACCCTAGCCCTGAGTAGCATCCTGCCTTCGCCCAGAATGATACCACAATATAAGGACAAAATGATTGACTTCAACAGTTGGCTAAGCTTCTGGTGTCATTCAAAGGGGATCCAGTATTTGTCTGCCTGGGATGACATGATCGACAGACCTTGATGCTTTGCCAGAGATGGTCTGCACCTGTCACCCCTGGGATTCAGGTTACTAGCTAAGGCTCTTGCCATCCCTATAGTGCCTTTTTTTAGGCAAAGTTCAAAAGACAAAACCACCACAGTAACAGGTACAAGCATGCAAAATCTGTAGGTAATGCTACTCAATGCTAGAAGTCTAAACTTCAAAATGTACTCTCTTGAGGCACTCCTAAAAATGGAGAACATCGATATCTGTGCAATAACTGAGACCTGGTTCAAGTGCAATACCAGACAACAACTATTACCACACTTTTCGGCCATCAAACCAGGACCAAAACACTAAAGGTGGAGGAGTGTCCATATTCACCAATGATATTCACACCACCAGGCTAGTTGCCCAACACAATGCGTCTGAAATTCTCCAGGTGCGCCTAACAGTAGGTTAGACTGCAATCCAAATTGTAGCTTGCTACAGATCCCCCATCATGCCCCAAGATTCTCACTATGCCTTTCTAAACTTACTGGAAAATATTAAGATAGAACCAAACACCCTAATACTAGGTGATTTTAACTATCCTGCCATTAACTTGGAAAACTACTCATGTACCAACACCTATCCCCAATGGTTTTTGGAATTCATAAATTCCAATGCCCTGGATCAACTATGCCATACTCCCACCAGGGGCTCCAATATCCTAGACCTGGTAATTACCAACATGGGAAATCGATACTCCACACCTATGGTCACCACCTAGTTAGTCAGGTCTGACCATAAGCTAATCACCCTTAACATCCACATCCCAACCCATCCCACAGTAAGGAAACCTCCATAGAAAACTTCTCCAAAGCCAACTTCATGCTACTCAAGTCAGAAGTGACAAACTTCATGACACCCATGCAGATGGGAACTGAAAGTTCGACTGCTGAATCCTGCACTGTACGAGCACATCCACTCATGCATGAATCGTGCCATCCCAAATAGAACCAAGATGCTCTCCTCGTGGTCCCCTGCCATAAACAAACTTTACAACAAAAGGAAGAAACTGTTGCAGAAAAGAGGAAAATCCCAGGATGCAAAAAACTCCCTTACCAGCCTCAGTAAGAAACTGAGATGCCTCATAACATCCTCCAAAGCTAGTTACGAAAATAAAATTGCCAAAGATTCCAAAGACAACTACAAGGCATTCTATAACTATGTCAAGAATCTAAATGGCAATGCTCAGATCTGCTCTGAGCTAAAACAGAATGGCATTAAATATACTGATCACAAGCATATGGCCATTATCCTGGCTGACTGATTCATTGTCAACTTCACCCCCCTCTCACCCCCTAAACGGCCCATCTCAATACCGGAAGATTGCCAAATTCTGGTAATAATGGTCACACAGGTAAAAAATGCACTCTCCAAAGCTAAGAATACAGCATCCATGGGACCAGATGACATCCCAGGCTGTGTACTACATGAACTACAATGTGAACTGGCACCTCACCTAAGTGTCATGTTTAATCATAGCCTCACCTTGGGTTTCATGCCCACTGAGTGGTGCAGAGCTACAGTTATCCCACTCAACAAGGGGGGATCCACCTTGGATCCTGGAAACTACCGTCCCATTAGTCTGACGAGCCTTATCTGCAAGACCATGGAGTGTATTATCATGGAACTTATAAACAAAGACATTGGCAACCTTCAAACACTGGTCCCCACCCAGTTTGGGTTTGTGAAGGGCTGATCTTGTCTCCTGAACCTGATTGACTTCTTCGAATCAGTCTCCAGAGCCATGGACAAGGGTAAGGTGCTCCACACAGCCTATCTAGACCTCGCCAAGGCCTTTGACACCATCCCCCACTCTGGAATCATAGATAAACTTACTAAGCTGGGCATTAATCCCTATGTCACCCAATGGGTTGCCAACTGGCTTACTGACAGAACCCACACTGTAAAAGTAGCCGACTCCAAATCCAGCTCCAGACAAGTGACAAGTGGAGTACCTCAGGGTTCAGTCCTGGGACTGCTCTTGTTTGGCATCTATTTCTCTGAAGTACAGGCCAACACTAAGGGACTCTGGCTAACAAAGTTCACAGATGACTGCAAACTGGGAGCCATTATTGAATCCTCAAATGATGTGGATACTCTACAAAAGGGCCTTACAGAAACAGATGCTTGGTGCCAGAGCCATGGGCTCAAGCTCAATGCCAAGAAATGTATAGTTATCCCCTTTGGGAAAAATCATGTGCCCGTGAATTACCACATAGGTGGCAGTACACTAAACACCGAAAGTGTGATAAGAGACTTAGGGACACAGGTGGACAGTGGTCTCACCTTCGATAACCACATTGCCACAACAGTCAGGAAATCCTTCTATGTGGCACACCTCATCACTAAGGGCTTTTCATCCAGAAAAAAGGAGGTCATTGTCCCACTGTACTCATCCCTCATTAGACCCATTATAGAATATAATGCCCCATTTGGTATGTACCTCTCAAGACATCTGCAACAACTGGAAAGGCTGCAGAAATACCTCACTAAAAGAATCACAGGCCTAAAGCAGATGCCCTATGCTGACCACCTTAAACACTTAAAGAAATCCCAATCCCTCAGAGCCACATGCTCCAGGGATCTAAACCTTGTCATCATGATAAACAAAACATGCTGGAGGGATAGGTTCCTGACCCAAAGACTCCCCAGACTCTGGAATAGACTGCCCATACATGTCAAGCAGAGTGCCTCTTTGGCCCTCTTCAAAAGGAACCATGATGATTGGTTCGGAGAAAGGAATTCACCCCAGGGATCACATTAGTAGCCCTGCTAGACAGGGGTCCAGGGAAGTAAATAATGTGGGAAGAAATAGCCAGGGAATTGTTATGGCTAGGCTTGTATAGACCCTAGGGCTGATTGCCTAGTACCAACCTATGAACCTATGAGTAGAGAAGGTTGATGACCTCTTTCTTACTGGATGCAAAACCTTTGGTTGTAAGATGTGCCACGTAGAAGGACTTTCTGACCACAGTGGCAATCTGGTGGTCGAAGATGAGGTGGCTGTTGACCTGGATGCCCAGATGTCTTATGACCCCTTCAGTGTTCAGTGGGCTCCCATCATCATGGTAATTCATGGGAACTGAGTTTTTTCCAAAGGGGATGATAAAGCATTTTTTGGTGTTAAGCTTCAGGCTATGGTTCTGACACCAATCATTGGTCTCAGAGAGGCCCTTTTGTAGGATGTTTGCATCACTTGGGGAGCTGATAATGACTTTTAGCTTGTAGTCATCCACAAACTTGGTCAGCCAGAGTTCTTCTGTGTTGGCCTGGACTTCTGAGAAGTAGTTGCCAAACAGGAGAGGGCCCAGGACTGAGCCCTGTGGGACTCTACTCACGACTGGACAACAGTCTGACTTGGAATCCACAACTTTCACTCTATGGGTCCTGTCTGTGAGCCAATTTGCAATCCACTTAGTGATGTAAGGACTGATGCCTAGTTTGATGAGTTTATCAATGACACCTGAGTGGGGAATAGTATTAAAGGCCTTGACCAAGTCGAGGTAGGGTGTATGCACAACCTTTCCACGTCATCCACTACCTTGGTGACTGCCTTGAAGAAGTCAACCAGGTTCAGCAGGCAGGATCTCCCCTTGACAAAGCCAAACTGTGTGGGGTCAAGAGTTTAGAGATTGCCTATATCTTTGTTAAGCAGGTCCATGATGATGCGCTCCATAGCTTTGCATACCAGACTCTTCAGGCTAATGGGGCGATAGTTCCCAGGGTCTGTAGTTGCTCCCCCTTTATGGAGCAAGATGACTATAGCAGTGCACCATTTGTTAGGGACATAGCCTGAGCAGGGCACACAGATGTGGTGCCAGTTCATTTTGTAGCTCATGTAGGACTCTAACAGGGATATTATCAGGTCCCATGGATGCTGCATTCTTTGCTTTGGACATTACAGCTTTTACCTGTGCCGTAGAAATGGTGGGTACCAGGCTGTCTTCTGATATAGTGATAGGGCCCATGGGGGAGTGAGAGAGGCAAAGTTGGCACTGAATCTGTCGGCCAGTATGTTGGCTATATCTGTTGACTCAGTACTGGAGGTACCATTGTGCAATAACTCGGAATAAATCTGGATATTGCCTTTGAGATTTTTGCTATAGCTATAGAAGACTTTAGTCATTTATATTAGTTATTTCTTGTCAATTAAAACCATTTGTCAAGAATGTTACCTGACATTCATGGAAACTTTTATCTAGGAAGCTGACTAACTATTGCAGAAATATGTTGTATAACTTATTAGCCCACAAAATGTGTTAACCCTGTGATATATACCTGCCCCCTTCCATGCAAGTGGATATCCTAAGAAAGTTTTATCCATTTTTACTTGTAAAGTGTAAATTATTTTTGTTAATGCTGCAATGTACTACAGTGTTACATAACTGTTGTCTTCCTGACATACTTTTACCTTTATTTTTTATTTCCTTTCTTTTTGAGGGGATTCTTTATTAACTTGTGTGTACTCATATGGAAACTTAATTGTTTAACTATTTTGTGCATGATGGATGTATACATTCATACATATTTGTTTTAACAGCAAGTTGTGGTTTACTTTTTTTCCTTTTATGTTTCCTCTCATACAGGTCTATGGTACCCAAGACATCTGTACCCCATAAACTGCCATACAGTGATGTAGGGACTAAAACGATCATCCAGGCACTATATTGACACAGGTCATTCCTCTTAGAGGGAAGCAGAGGTGAAAAGTCCTCCTGTGACCGTATCTAGGAGCAGGTAGTCAACAATGTCAATGTGGTAGGAGGGCATGGCCATTCCTATCCAAATATAAGACATAGGACCAGTGACATGATCATATAGGAAAGAGGTAGTGTGACTGCAATTGCCTGGTAATGTATGGCTATGGGGGGGTCCTGCTGCCAAACCACCACTGATTAAAGCAGAGGAGTTCCGGTCCACTGCCAGAGATTTAGGCAGCTCAGCACAAGGTTCACACAGAATCATTGATATTGGGGCTGATGTGGAGGACAACCCAAGTGTGTCTACTGCAGAACTTTCAGATATGCAATATAATTAATAATTCTCATTATATATATATATATATATATATATATATATATATATATATATATATATATATATATATATATATATATATATATATATATATATATATATATACAGCTGGCATTCACCTCCCATGTACAAGGTTCAGTCCTGATCTCTGACCAATGAATGCCTTCTCTGTTTCTCTTTGGGGTTTCTTCCACACGTAAACATACTGAATGTTTCCATCTCAAATTCAACAAAGAATGGAGGTATGAGCAGCTGCACAGACTCTACATGGTGCACCACAGGGGGAAGAATTGTATAAACCAACCACTTTGGGCATCTATTATGGTGCATAGTATTTTCATGACTGGAAAACGCTGATCAAACACTGCATGCCATGGCAAGGCTAGCCACTACTCGGTGTAAAATATGGCTCTAGACAATTTAGTCATGTTGACTAATGTCACCAAATAGGCATGGGTATTTGTTGATAAGTAGGTTGAGGACCAGGCCTACTCTGACCTACACCAGTGACCCATGCTAACAGTGGGAGGGGTGTATATGCCCCTATTGGTCTGTGTGTGCCTGCCATAAAGCCCAGCAGTCTTGGGTCAATAAGCTACTGGCAAGGCATGTGTCCAATTGCTCAACTTGGGCTACCTGGGATAGCTCTGTTGAGCAAAAACTGGACATAAAACTAATAACCTCCTAAACATGAACTATGAATTGCTAAGTTCACTGAAAAGAGGCAGCTCAGAAGTGGATGACATGATGGTAAGGAGGATGCTGGACATCCTATATATCCAGGAGACAAGATGGAAGGGCAGTACGGCAAAGCTACTTGGCTTGGGTGCAGATTCTACTACTTCTGTGGAGGATCAGCACACAGTGAAGGATGTCATCAGAATTAGTGACAGACTCATGGCACTCAGATTGTAGCCTAATGATAGGGCAGTATTCAAGTAGTGGTCAGGAAAGGCTCTAACATCAACAGAGACCAGGCTAAATACCTGGAAGTTGATTGAAGAGGAAGTACAACAGTTCTAGGAATTACCCATGGTTCTAGCACTTCAAGAAGAAGAGGAAACAGGTGGGGTTGAAGAAGAATGCTGGTATCTCAAAACAGCATGTGTGAGGACTACAGAACAGATATGTGGCTAAGCCAGGTATGGAAATAAGGTTACATAAGGAAAACTGGTGGTGGAATACAGAAGTCTGGCAAATCGTCAAAAGAAAGAAGTGTAGGAAAAAGTGGGAGATGGAAAAGATGGACCAGGCTAGAAAGAAATAGTGGTTTGCTAACAAAGAAGCTAAGAATGGAGTTGCAATGGCAAAGAACAAGGCATCAGAGGCACTTTGTCAGGTTCTGGAAAGTCAGTCAGTAGATGGCACAAAAAGACTATATCAGCTTGCAAGGCAAAGACAGAAAGATAATGAATTTAGTAATACACCCTTCATGAGGAATGCCAGCAACAACCTGCTCACCTTTCCACAGGTCATCAAAGGCAGACAGAAGGAATACTTCCTAGAGCTTCTAAATGAAGAAAATTCCACGTAAGCTGTACTGCCCCAGACAAAAACCCCAAGATGAGAGAAGAGGAGAAGCCCACCATAGCAGAATTAAGAACTGCACTAGGGAAAATGAAATCAGGGAAAGCAGTAGGCTAGGATGAGGTCACAACAGATATGATAAAGATGTTGTGTGAAATAGGACAGAAATGGTTCCTGAGAGCACTTATAGCAATGTGGAGAGAAAGGCGTATCCCAGATGACTGGAGAATAAGCATACTAGTGCCAGTGTTAAAGAACAAAGGGGACATATACAACTGTGGACAGTATAGATGCATCACACTCCTGTCAAATTACATGAACGTTCTGGAGAGGGTGACTGATAAAGAATAGGCAGAATATGCAGAGTAGTAGAAAATAAGATGGGGGATGAGCAGTTTTGATTCAGATTAAGATGCAGCACAATTGGCCCAGTGTTTGTAATGAGACAGATACTTGAGAAGAAGCTAGAAATGTGGAAAGAGTCTGACTGGGCTTTCCTAGACTTGGAGAAAGCATATGACAAGGTCCCAAGAAAGCTGATTTGAGCAGTCCTGTGGTGGTTTGAGGCCCCAGAAACACTAGTAGAATTAGTGCGAGCCATATGCAAGGACCCAATGACTCAAGTATGAACAGTGTTTGGTCTCACAGAGTGGTTCCCAGTGGGAGTGGCTGCTCACCAGGTTTCAGCTCTGCATTCACTGCTGTTCATACTGGTGATGGACTACATTAGTAATCAGGTGAATAAAGCTGCTGTCTGCAGATGATGTGGCATTACAAGCAGAATCTGAGCAAGAACTCTGGCAAAGGATAGGGGAATGGAATACAACCCTAGACCCATATGGGATGAAACTGAATATATATAAGACAGTTGTAATGGCAGCAAATTGTGGCATTCAAAAGAAGCTGAGAACTCAGATAGAAGGGAAATAGTGGAACAGGTTAACAACTTCAAGTACTTGGGAGTGACGATTGAGGAGAAAGAAAACCTGAATGATGTGGTTAACGCTAGAATCAGAGGTGCTGCAGACAACTGGCACAGAGTGTCAGGTGTAGTATAAGACAGAAGAATGCCAAAGGAGCCAAAAAGTAAGATGTACAAAACAGTGTATAGTATGGAAACCTGGGTAGTAAAGGCAGAGCAGTCGATGAAGCTGGAGGTGATGGGGATGAAGTGCCTGTGATGGGTGGTAGGATGCACGCTGTGGGACAGATGAAGAAATGAGGACATAAAAGCTGAAGCCAAAGTAGATCCAATTGCAGAAAGGTCAAAAAGAACAGATTATGGTGGTTCAGGCATGTGTACAGAAAGCAGAAGACAATCTGGTGAAGAAGATTAGGGACAGACAGAAAGAAGGCAAGAGGAAACAAGGTTGTCCAGAAAAGAGGTGGATGGATTGTGAGAGAAGACCTGTGAGAGGCATGAGTATCAAAGGAGGCAGGACAGTGGCATTGAATAGAGAGAAACGGTGATGGTTGACACGACACCCCGATCCCATGTAGAAAATGGAAAAAGGGGGGCTCATGATGATGATAATATATATATATATATATATATATATATATATATATATATATATATATATATATATATATATATATATATATATATATATACACATATACACACACATATATATAAAAATGGGACAATACTCTTTTGTATGAGATGTCACTCATTCTGCAGTGTCAATGGGATTGTTTTCTGTTTCTTTTGTCATTTGCATTGCAGTGCTTATAAGCAGTGTTTTATTTCCCTTTTGTTATATGTATGCATATCTGGTTCTGAGTTTGCACAACCACCTGCACATGGTAAACACACCTTTTTTATTCTTATTAATGTGCATAAAGTAGATGTATGTATACATGAAACTCATTTTTTCAATGCATTATCATCTATTATTTTTTAAAATGCACATATGTTTGATCAGTTTGTATTCTTTTTCTCTCTTTGTTGTGTTGATAACTTGTTATTATAGGTGATCCTGCCAGTGGCACTATGGAACTCCTAGAGCCTGATGCCAGAGTATCAGTAGCCTCTAATGTTGATGGTGACAATGAAGAGGCACAGGGTGAGGGTGCCATGTGCCAGTCTGACACTGAGGTTCTGCCTCCAACATCCCCTGTCCATATTTTGGACATAGTCAGTCTGCTTATGAATACCCATGACACAGAGAACTCAGACATAGGATTGGATGAGGGTGACACAGTTGATTCTGCTTATAGTCACAATGAGAGTGAAGTGCCACACAGGTGGGTTGGTACAGGTGGTCAGATGAGTCTTGATGTCCACCCTCCTTCTGATGTTGGTGTGTCAGTGTAGGTCTGTCATGGTGGCACAGTCATGTTTCACCAGGACCTTGAAAGAGATAGTGTGAGTAGTAAAAGTTGTGAATTCTGATGTGCGGGACTTCCTGAACCATGTGGATGACTCCTTGGACAGAACACTGGATCCGGCAGTACATGTAATGGAATATCTGCTGGGGGTGCGTCAGCATCCAAGTGGCTGGAGAGCCACTACTTAATATGGTGTTTGCCAACGTGGCCATACAAGATCCCGCTCCTATAGTGGTATTACTCCCACTGCACCATCAGTGATTGTAGTGTCCACACACAGACATGGAAAGTCAAGTGATAGTGGTCCTGAACATAGTCGTGATGATAGTTCATCCAGCAGACATCGCTCACATTCTGGTAGTACCCCAACTTATAGCCAGGGCCATGAAACTAGCAGTGCAACTCCTGGCAGAAATTGTTTCATGATCAAGGGTGACAGTGCTAAACTGACTACTCTCCCATGCACAGCTCACACCTATTGAAGCACAGCTCACACCTATTCAAGATGCCAGTATGTAGTGCTAGCACAGTGCTTGATTGTGTACAGACACATGCATTGAACAAAAACTTGCCCACGCCACTTCACACAGACACACACACAGACACACACACACACACACACACACACACACACACACACACACACACACACACACACACACACACACACACACACACACACGTGCACACTCCCACACGTTATCTATACATTAATGTTGACTGATATACATATCTTGCTACTGGCCCTGACAACTGGATACTTACTTAATAAATTGTTTGTTACTCATGCACACTTACTTCTTTAGTGTCAGGCTTGCCCTCCTGTACTCTCCCGTACTCTCCACCCTGTCCCAAGTGGTGATGATTTTTCGCTGCTCTTTGCACATTTCTTTGTGACTAAGGGTTGTGTATATGTCTGAAGCACAGAATGAATAGCTAATGCTTGCTTACTCAGAATGTTAATGTACTGCAGAAGAAATTTTAATTTATCATTCCTACTCAGTTGTGAATGATTTTTTATGCAATTGTTGACCCTCATTGTATTTCTGTTAGTATTCTAAATAATGCAGTCAAAGTTGATATTTAAGTATTGATTACTGTTACACTTGTACAAATGATGCTACCATTGATCTGATCACTGGTTTATATACAGTGGTCAACTGAAATGCTTGATGCACACTATTTAGCAAAATCCATAGCTGTAAATTGCAAATATCAGTCATAAGCTACTACTGACATCACTGTACACCTGGGATATATTCTAGCTTAGGGACAAATAAGTATTTGTATAAGACAGTAATCAGTTATATACCTCCATTTCTTTTCATAGAGGTTCCACACTTACCTTGTTAATACGGCAGCTACGGGTCTATATTATAATAGTGAAAATCCCTTTAAGCGAACACGAAAACACGTATTGCATGAACCGCGAATATGCTGAATGTACTAAACCGCGAAATACAAAAAGTCTAATCCCCATAGTTGGCCAACTCCACCTCCCACTATATACTGCTACCCAAACAAAATAAGTAAACCACATACATACACTAACCAAAACCCTACTTCTAACCCTAAAGTAAAGCACCAAAACCCTACGTCTAACCCTGCACTAAACCTTACATACATTACTATCTATGCACTTACCTTAACCCGCACCCTAACCCTAAGGTCCGTAAATATCGCACACTTACCCTATAGAGATATACCAAAACAAAACAAATAATCCACACACATACATTTAACAAAACCCTAATTCTAACCCTACACTAAACCTTACATACATTATCTATATATGCATTTACCTTAACCCGCACCCTAACCCTAAGGTCCATAACTATCGCACACTTACTTTACGGAGCTGTACTGTAGACAGGCCAACCATGACACTTCGACTTTTTGGATTTCGTGGTTTAGTACGTTCGACATAATCACGTTTCGCAATACATGTCGGTGTTTTCACGTTCGCTTAAAAGGATTTTTGGTTATAATATAGACCTGGCAGCTACTAGATGTGTCCTTGGGGGTTGTCTCTTTCTGATGCTAAGAGAACACAACAATTACATGGGTAAGTAAAAGCTGTGGACTTTTGTGGACAAAAGTTGTAATATTTGTATGTGTTTAGGAGCTTAGAATTTTATTTAGGTAGTCATTATGTGTACTATCCTTTGCCTCTTAGCCAGAGCCATGGCATATTATGAACACCTATGTCTGCCAGCACCATCTGCAGTAGGCGGTTCTCCCTCAGAGTCCTCATCTGTATCTGCTGGAGCTGCTGGCCCTGCTGGTAGACTTGGAAACTGTGGTTATGCCTCTTGTAGTCCTTGTTAAAGCTGTTTCCTGAGAATTATATTGTGCAACATGGCACAGACTGTGAGTCTTTGGGTAAAGATGGCTGGATCATTCTGCAGGACACCTCTTGATGTATCTAGACATTGAAACTTTGATTTGAGCAAGCCAAATACACATTTCATAATATTCCTAGTTTGAGAGCGAGCAATGAATGGTATTCTTTCCTTTTAATGTCCTTCCCTGTTCACTGGGTGGAGCTTTTATTTCTATGTGTGTGCAACCTACGAACCCCAAAATGTCAGGAAAGTGTACTATTGCATAAAATTCCTGCATGTTTCATTCTGCCTCCCCTGGGGTGTATGGGAAACAGATATGCTCCTTTGCATGTTGTAGTATTGCATTTAGAAAATGATATAATATTCTAGAAGCTGAGGCCTGTGACACCCATAATATATCCCTTGTAGGTGTTTGGAAAGTATATGTAGCTAGTATATGTAATGCTACATATACCTTTGTTTCCACTGGAATGAGTTCTCCGTAATTTTCCTGGGGCCTTGGATGAGGGCTGCAGAGTTTGCATATTTCCTCTGGTATTTCCCTGTCCACCTGGTATCACCCTACAAATTCTGTGTTATGCAGTATGTGATAAGTCAAGCGGGGTAAAAACACATTTCTGCTTCTTCTTGGCTGAGGTCTGGCAGCAGAAGCAGTCAAATACTGAATTAAAGCCTTTTGCATATACAGGCTAATGATGGCAGTTGCACCCCCTAACATTTTTTTAAGTATATTCATGGCTGTATCACAAAAGTTTTGGATTTCAGGGCAAATGGATACACTAGGTATGCACAATTATTTTATACATTCCTGAATAGCTCCTCCATGTTGGATTGGTTAATTAGCAAGTAATTTAGCTAGTTATGCACACATTAGGGATCTACTTTAAGACCTCGAAAGTTTAATAGCTCGAATGCATATGGATCGAGCCATATGCATCAAACTATTAAACAACTGAATTAAAAAAAAAAAAACACACAAAAAAATTAAACTAGTGTACCCCTGCACCCCCTGCTACTTAAATATATCAACTCTGAGATCACTCTACATTGAAGTAAATGGAAATTTCCACCTACGGAGATTTCCATTTACATTTTCAAAGTTTTGCGCTTTTGGTGTACTCGTGTCGAGAATAACGTATTCGATATTCTTGGACTTCGAGCATATAAAGTAGACCCCTCATTAACATATTCTGCCATTTACCCTTGTTTTGAGACTGTGCACTAAACGTAGAGTTATTTAATGAATACAAAAATAGCATATTATTTTGGGAGTGGAAAGCACATGACAGCAGCATGTAGTGTAGGTGTTCATGAATCCTCTCCCAGTGTAGAGCAGCATATAATATGGATCTTCTAGTGACACAAGCCCTACTCCTAGATGCATTGGTATATCTGGTATACTGGAGTGGCTGAGAGACACAGCAGCCTGTTTGCATACATGGAGGGCTTCACATGGAATATATGAAGCACAGTTATTGCTGAACCATATGCAGGTCCGTGGATTTTGTTTTTTAAATTCTGTTGTATTGACATTATTGTGGTACTTCAAAAAGAATGAGACAGGATAAATGGCAGATGTCAATGCAGCATGTCAGGGGCATTGCATGTAATCTCCTTTGTATGCCTCCTTACCCCTAACAATCTGGTTACCAGATCACTGCTGACATCCTTGCTGGTGTGCAGAATAGTCCCGATATATACACTACAACTGTGCAGTGTACAACAGATCTATGTGCTGCTTACTGGTATCTGAAGAAACATTTTTGTATGTAAAAGTTCATGTTTTTACGGTTCTTAAATAAATGATTTTATTGGTAATGCTGTTTAATCAGAGTTGTAAAATCATCCCTATTCACCTCAATCCATTCCATATGTGGTGACACTTAATTCCCTTATTAACCTACATCAGTGTCCTCTCATCTAAGTAGGGCTGAGTTGATTCAGCAGTAATACTTCTTCATTGCTGTTCCCAGTGGCACTAAGTAGTAACTACAGCTCATGCTCTATTTAAAGTCTGTTCCAGCAGCAGAAGACGACAGCAGTGAAAAATTCGAAGAGGATGCCTCAAATATGCTAGAGTGTTGCTTTGTTTGGTTACACATAATTAGGTACTACTAACTGCACATCATAAAGAAGTCTAAGGAATACATCACGACAAATAAATGGCCAGATGTTAGAAAATAGTCCTCTCTTCTTAAGAAAGTGCTGCAAGTGAGAGTTGTGAAAAAGCAAAACAAACTCCAATGCAGGAAAAATGTATAACTGCACAAAACTTACTATGGTCATATCTAGAAACATCCTTGGAAATAGTCTAACAAACTTCAGTGACTTGCTATAAAGAGATCATGTATTCAATAAAATGATGCATGTATCTATTATTAGCTTATTTAAGCTTCTTTCATGAAAAATGCTGAGACAAGGTCCGAGTGCTGTTGAACAGATAAAATAACATTTCCAAGTTGTCCACTAATTTTTAAATTCAAAGATCCATTTTCATGTAGTGTATCTTAGAACCTATTGCTACTACTTTGAGACCACATGCTAACTCTTAATATCTATCTGAACAGACAGGGTTAGAATGAAACATTCCTCTGCTGCTAGTAATGTTTTCCTGTGTATGTTGAATTATTCCTAACATAGTCTGTCAGGTAGAGACAGTGCATATATCTGGGTTTAAAAAAAATCAGTGAATCAGTTAAAAAATGAAACCTCAAATATGGTTCTAGCCTGCTCTGTTAGATACTTAAAGAGGAATTCTGTGAGAAATACATTCAAATCTCTGACTCATTTGGATGATGCAGTGGTGCAGCACTCGCATTGTCATCTCACAGCAAGAGGTTCTCTGGTTTGATTCTTGGCTGGGGTGCCTTCTGTGTGGAGTCTGTGTGGGTTTCCTCTGGGTACTCTGGTTTCCTTCCATAGCACAAAGATATGCATCTGGAGCATTTCTCCCTGGGCCTCTACTGAAAATTGACTTTGTTCCAAGTTGAACTTTCCTGGTAAACAAATGTAAAATAAATTTACAATGTGGCATTGAACCTGTTTCATGTTGTATGTAGCATGCTCTCTGTCTTCATTATACCAGTTCTAAAAGTACAATCAACAAAAAAGCAGTAGACAAGTTGAATGTGCTTTCTCTCTTGATGCAGCAAAGACAGTTAAGGACAACTCTAAGTACAAAATGAAATATTCCAGCATAATGACAGTTTCACAAAGAGAGCTGTCAGTCCTCTCAGGTGGAATGGAGGATGTGCCTCAGAAAGTGGCTGACAATCATTTTTTCTGTTGCCCTCTGTCTGGCTTTCAGATGCTGTGGTGTTGTATATCAGCTAGTACATTAAGCATTTCTAAGCAATTTGTAGAAGGTGCTTAGGTTTCATCGTTTGTCTGTATATAAAGTAGACTCCAAAAACAGTAAGAATGTCCTTTATGCATATTTTAAATAAATGCTAGTAAATCTCAGAGAATTTTTCATGCAACAGATTTAATTTAATATAAAAGACTGGTTCGAACCAGAAGTTCAGTCAGGCATCTATCTAATGTAATTACCATAACACGATAAATGGTATCTATCTAATGTAATTACCATAACACGATAAACGGTTATCCATCTAATGTAATTACCATAGCATGATAAACGTTTAATATTTTGCTTCATTACTTTTATCTCAAAACTTAGGTTAATATGCATTACTGTGTACATATGCCTGCCTGTCTGCGTTAGAAAATACACAGGTTGGCTTAAATTGAATATTACTTGAAGTTAATTGTCTTGATTTGTTTCTGGTATGTTTTTTCTTCTGACTAACTAAAGTGTTTTTACATTAAGAAGCCTGGGGCTGCACTTTTTATAGGTTCATAAGTAAGTACTAGGTTAGCAGCCTTGCAGGCCATTTTAAGCCTAGGGAATTTCCCCTTTTGTGTTTGGCATAACCTATCATCTTTGGTTATAGACTGTACTTACCCATCACATGGTTGATAATTATAATTTAGCCCTAAAGAGAATTACTGGTATCACACCAGAGATAATTTCAGTGGACCCATGTGTGGGATAAAACATTTAGAAACTGTATCTGTTATTTAGTAGTATAGGGGTCAGTCCTGGGGTAAATTTTCTGTTTCACATCCATAGATCTAAGTTGTGCTTAAAAATAGAAATGGATGAACTTTGTTTTATGTGGATAGGGAGTTTGTTCCATAGCAACAGTATCCTCTGCTAAGTATACCTGTCCCTCCAAACTGTTCTGTTGATGTTGCAGAAGAGGTTTAGAGCCCTAGACCGAGTATTACTTATGCCATTTGATTTGTTGATATGCAGTAAATACATAAGTAATGGGTCAGAGGATGCTTTGTGTGCATGACCCAGGTTACCTCTTAGCAGTGTATAGGATGCAGAGTACAGTGACAGGGCATTGAGCTGATCCATGTAGGACATGTTGTTTAGGTCTTGTATCCTTTTAGTAAGATAGCTTTGTGGGCATTCAGTTGTTGCATATGTCTGAACAGATACAGGCCAAACGGGACATTATATTCAATGACTGGACTAGTGAGGGCTGAGTAAAGGGGGGCAATGACATCCCTAGATCTAGATACACTCCCTTTGTTTATAAGCTGTGCAATATAGAAGGACCTTCTTACAACAATAAACACATGTTGGTCAAAAATTAGCACACTGTCCAGATAAGTTCTAAAATTCCAAAGAACTGGGTCAACTCTTAGGGGTGTATTGTCAATGTGGTAGTTCCCTGGGTAGAATGGCTCTGCTGGACAAAGGCACAGGGAACTAATCTAAGGGGGGCAGTGAAAGCCAACACATTCTGGCTAGGCTTATAGATGCCCTCGGGCAGATAGCCTATTACTTACCTATGAACCTATGAATCTAAGTATAGAATAATGCATTTTTGGCATTTAGTTTCAAACTAGATTTTGACACTAGTTATTTTTTGAGACAAACCTTCTTGCAGGATAGCCAAGTCATTTGGGGATTCAGTGACCACTCCTAGCTTGAAGTAATCTGCAAACTTAGTCAGCTAGAGGCCTTTGGTATAGGCTTTTACCTCAGTAAAGTAAATGCCAAACAGGACAGGTCCCAGCACAAAACCCCAGGGGGACTCCACTGGTGACTGGTTTCTTTGTGGAGGTAAGTACCCCTGTTCTGATTATCTGTGTCCTATCTGTGATACTTCTAGTGGCAGTAGAAAGATACCCTAGTCTGTCCAATAATGAAACCCACAAGGATGCTTAAAGTGAGATTTTTCCATTGACCAGAGAGCTTTTTAGTTTGTTTAGTCACTTTTATTTTTGTCTGTAAATTTGTCACATTTGAGCAGCTCTTCACTCAGTTCCACAGAACTCAAATGCTTGGTGTCCTTGTCTGTGTCCCCAGAGTGTTTGGCTTGCCACCCAAGCTAAGATATGTACTTTAAATTGAAGTATTGCACTTTTCTGCACTGTTCCTGAAGACTGATGTTATATTTTCAAAAAACAATCATTGCATTTCTCTACATTTCATCACTCCCAAAAGTATTTGCTTTTTCTTGGTCTAGCTGCTGCTAATGTGCTTTGAAATCACCTGGAAGTATCTGATCCTCATTGCTAGATTGTCTGCCTTAGAATCACCTTGCAATTACCTGTTGTAGCTAGTTATTTGATTTGTTTCTGGTCCTTTTTCAGTCTTGGCTAACTGAAGTGTATTTGTACAACAAGAATACTGGGACTGCAATTCTAATGGTAGGACAGGAGAAAGGTAGCCAGGTCTGTCTGAGATGAGAAACACACCTAGAGGGAGGCTTAAAGTGAGATTGTTTCATTTGCCAGAGGGTGTTTTAGTTGGTTTAGTTACTTTTTTTTTTAGTCTGTGAATTCCACGGCTTATCATGTAGTGACATTTAGCAGTGCCCTGATTAGATACTGGACCTAGAAATTACATATTCCCTTTAAAACCTCCCCTGTAATTTTACCAGCACTCAGTTGCACAAAGAGCAACTTGTTTGCTCAGCGAGGAGTATTGCTACATGAATTCAGTCATACATAGCCTAGCTATAGTTTCTACCCTCACAACACCCAAGTTAGGTGCCGTGCCACTCCTTTGTTGCTCACCTAAAAAAGACCAGAAAGGGTGGACACTTTCCTGATTTCTCTGCCACCAGCTTGGTAGATATGGGCATCCTGAGACAATGTAGGAATTGTTTCATGTTCATTGACAACTAGCATGCTAATCTATAGAGAAATGGACACAATATGTGAGAGATGTAATTACTCGTCATCACAGGAAACAAGACTACTACACAAAAGGACACAAAATAACAATTGTCTGTCTGTAATTTAAGTATTACATCCCCCTCACATAGTACTGACTCAACACATAGACCAACATATGCTGAGGCCCTCAAGAGCAGCTTTCCTAAACCCCAAAGACCTTCTATTCATTCATCACACAAAAGGAATCCTCAGCAACCAGAAAAGCTCTCCACCAGAATAACACCCAGCACAACACAACACATACAGCCTTACCATTTGGAACCTCAACTGCAAAGCCCATAAAGCAAGCCAACATACTACCCATTATTTTAATCACAGAAGACTCTACTGTGAGATATTCAGATCTCTTGCACACCGGGCTGAATAAGGAGAAAATCACAGTCAATTGTTTACCAGGGGGCCAGGAATTACCAAATCACCCAAACACTAGACCCCAAGTACCATAACGACTCAGTCATAATCCATGTTGATTTAAATGACTTAGGACCATATGAACAGAGAGGTTATGGAGCTCTTTCAGTATGTATCCTAGGCTGGTATAGCATTGAACAGCATTCTATCTTCTTAAAGTATGATGCCACAATATGAACAAAAAATGACTGAGATCAATAACTGACTTAGATTCTGGTGTCATACCAAGGGGCTACAATATTTGCCAGACCTCAAAGGCAGCACACAGCAGTGTGCAGAACTTATTGTAAGTCAAGCCACATACATGGAGTCAGAAAATATAGCAAATCTGCTGGCTGACAAATTAACCACCAATTTTACCCCCCCCCCTTTTATGGCTGCCCCTCCCCCAGGAAATAGCATCAAACAAAGTCCCCAGACTATCATTGGGACACTGCTCCTAGATGCACTCTATAAGGCCAAAAACACTGCATCAGTGGCCCTGGTAATATCCCATGATGCCTCCTAATTAGCCTGAAATATTACCTATCGAGACAAATAGAGTTACTGTTTAATTATTGCCAAAAGGAAGGCTTTGTTTCACATGAATGGAGAACCACAGTGGTCATCCCTCTGCACAAGGGTGGGCCATCATTTCGCCCTGGGAACTAAAGTTACTCCAAACTTCACCAGATGACTAAAAACTTTGACCTTAAAAGGTTGAAAGGCTGAGAAAAAAATCAAAACACTAATACACATTTTCGAAGCATAATCTCTGACCTTACAAAAGAGAACTGTTTTTGAAGGGATGCAAGTGCCTGCTGCCACCAAGTCCACTGCTACTTAAATATTCTAACAATGAGAGCACAAAATACTGGGCAAACAGCATTTTTCCCAACCCAGGTACTGTATTGATCTTGCATAACTGTCAATCAGCTACTTTGCTGACAAAGTGTCTTAACAAAACAGATGTTGAGTTTATATATATGCAAACACACACGCATATATTATATATTATACATGTATATGCCCCCGGATTCACGAATCCTCCATGTAAGACTTAATAAGTCTTACTCGGAGGCTGCAGTTGAATGGTATGACATCAGCGTGCCATGAATATTCATGAGAGCATGCTGACTCAACCGTAAGTCTTACACATACCATGTAGGAAAGCAGGGGGAGTGTCCGACTGCCGAGCAGTCTAAATGTCCACTCCCCTGCAAGGTTTGGAAAAGTAAAATGAAATTACACAAGAGCTAGTCCGCTCAAATGTCCTTGCACCCAACACCACACTCCCTGACATTGTAAACCCCCATCACAGTTATAAAAAGTAAAACATTAATTTTATTTTTTTTAAATTCCCGAAATAACTGCCCGTATTTGCGCGTGTATGCACGGGTGTGCCCATTGCTTAGCTGTAGTTAGCAATTCAGACATGGAAGAGCATAAGAAAGAATGTTTATGCAAATCACACCAAATAGCAATAGTGTAATGGTAGAGCATTTGCACAAAGAAGAGGCATTCACGGTTCGAGTCCCACCACTCCCCTTCTTATTTATGTTTTAAATCAGTATATGGAATAATACCTGACAGATATGATTAAAATATTAGTAAAAAGCAGTGAAATGGCCAATGTATCAGTGAACAAAATATATATTTTTAAGGGATCCTGATATATAATTGCTTGCAGTTAAGCAGCGCTTTACCCAGCACAATAGAGTTGCCCATAGTTTAATACCACTTTACCCAGCGCAATAGAGGTGCTCAAAGTTTAAGAGCGCTTTACCCAGCACAATAGAGTTGCCCAAAGTGTAAGAGCGCTGTACCCAGTGCAATAGAGGTGCCCATAGCAAAATAGCCCTTTAACCAGCGCAATGTGTTTGCGCGGATGTGCGCGCCGCGCCAACCAGGGCACCATAGGGCACCGTGGAGCAACTTAGAGCAAAGTTGCTTAAATGCAGCCACACCCCCTAGCCTGTCTGGACAGTATGAAAATAAAATGAATGACAAGGTTCAAACCCAGGACTCTGTGCATCATAATCAATGTACAGAACCACTAAACCATGACAACTTAGGAGAAACAGCCACTGTTAACATGCATATACTTAGTAATGGTAGATTAATCATTACTAAGCAGGTCTGCAGTCAGCCGAGAATTTTCTAAAATGGCCAATCACAAAAAAGTGCGGGAAATGCGACATATTTAAGCCCCATAGGCGGGAATACTTGCCATAACTGAATGTAGCTCACATCTGCAGTTAGAATGGCTGGTGCTAAAGAGGGTGCACGCTTCCAAGCACAACGTTGGGGCATCGAGGAGTCGAAATACATGGTTTGGCTCCTTGTCCACCGTCATGAGTCAAGACTCCTGCAGAGCCAGTTCCAAGGGACGGAGTACAAGGCAAAGGCTTGGAACCGGTTAGCTCATGACCTCACCAATGTCACAGGCATTCCTTCGACTGGTGAGCAGGTCCATCACCACCATGCAGACCTGAAGAGATGGAAGCAGGACTGCCTGAACCAATGGATACAGGAGGCCTGTGGGATGCAGGATTCCCAAAAACTGAGTAGGTAGCAATGGAATGCAGTATATAAGAATTGATAATTGATTCTGTATAACGGATAGGTATGTCTCAATATCCCTTTATTTACTTTACAGCTGCAGGTGACCGTGCTGCGAATCAGCAAGCCTATGCAGATAGGCTGCTAAGGCTAAGCCACCAGGTAGGTTAGTGATTATTCTGCATGTATTGTTATTTAAAATAGGGGAGAGAGCATGAAATAAAGTGTAGTAGTCCAATAATAAAGCCATAAAATGGCCTGAATAAGTCTTCTGCATGTACTGTCAGATAAAAAAGTCAGAGAGCCAGAAAAAGAGTGTAGTAACCCATTAAGAAAGGTAACATATGTCCGGAATAATATCTCTGCAGGTACTGTCATATAAAATAAGTGAGTGAGCCTGAAAAAGAGTGGTCTAACCTATTAATAAAGGTATAATATGTCTTGAATATGTCTTCCATATGCACCGCTATAACAAATAAAGGAGTGAGCCTGTGGAAAAGTGTGTAATGTCATTAATAAAGGTCTAAAACCCAGAATATGTCTGTGTCACTTAGTCTGAAATGTTGTTGTTCCCTTCATTATACAAATAGTACTGTTTTAAAAAGTGCTGGCAACCCAGAGTTGTGCAGTCCCATATAAAGTGGGTGATGGAAGTGCTAGTAGCTGTGAAGCATATATACAGTCCTCAACAGTTATTTACTGGCTGGCATACATAAGTAAATATGGCACACAAGTAGCATGTTAATTTGTTCCCCAGAAATGTGAGTGTGTGTCAAGAAATACAGGATTCTGTACAAATTGAAGTGAAAATGTCATGTGAAAACATCCAGATATGTAGATAAAGAAATATAAATGCAATCAAGGAATATGTAGCAGTAACATCTGCATCTTGGACAGTTAGTATGTCAGATATAGGTCAGGCATATATTGAACTAGCCAAACCCATTACACAACCTAATGCATGGTGGCAAGTGTAATAATACATGTAGGAGATATACACTTGCAGTCACTAGGAATGTAGTATAGACTAAAAGTAATTATAAGATGTTAATCAATGTTTTTTTCTACACCCTACTGTAGGTGCATAAATCATGCACTTCCACACCTCAATGGGTATGTGTAATCTTAAATATTTGTTGGGCCATATGTCCAATTGTTCTATAAATATTTGCATTCATGTTGATGCATGTGCCCTGTTCAAACACCACAATCATGGTGGCCTGTTGCTACCAAACATCCCTGCATGCTGTTGGAATATCCACTGTTGTTCAATATATGCATGTGTTATGCTTGCTGTTCAACCGTTGGAACCTTGGTGTGTTGGGTTAATGGGAATATTACTGCATGCTGTTACAACTAATCTTGAATGCTGTTGTTTATGTTGTAATTAAACACACCTAATCACAGAATGTATGGGAAGGCTGTTCCAGCGGACCCACCTGTCCCTCCTCAGCTGGCGAGTGCAGCTGCCACCAGCAAGTCCGGTGCCCAGCTGGGGCTCCCCTCCTCTGTTGGTCCCGTGCCACCTTTGGGTGAAAGCGCTGCAGGAGATGGGGTTCATCCCCCCCCGTGCAAGCGTGGGCGGAGAAGGGCCACCTGTCACCCTTCGAAGGGTCTGGGCTGTGGTGCGTAGGGAGATCCAGCGTTCAGTCACTGATCCCCTACGCAAGCTCAAGGCGAGAGTGGCGTGTCTCATGGGTGAGCCTGCCCATCCTACACAGCCCCCAGCACAGCCACCCTCGGGGCTGTAAAGGTGCAGTGGTGACTGCCCATGGGTTGGAATCTCAGTTCCACTGTTACCATCTGTAGGCTCATGGGCTTGCGATTTCCAAACATCCAACCCCGTCAATTGTGTTCACCCACCCCATGTGTCATACACCACCCCAGTATGCGTCTTGTCTATCTTGTCTGTTTACCTCCCCAACCTACCTCCCCGAACATACCTACTTCCTCTACCTCACTTTCCACTCTCACCTGAAAAAAAAAGGGCAATCTGTACCCACAAAAAAATTACGCCCCATACATAGCTGCCCATTTTGCACACATGTCCATTGGACATGTAAACTGATAATTATAACTGGCAGTACAACATACTTTGTTGTCCTCACCCCTCTCCCAGGGGTGGAAGGTTTCAAATTTCACTCCAAATGTATTGAATATGCACAGCTGTTGCTGTAAAAGAAATGGGCAGCTATGGACCTTCTCTACACCCGTCCTGCACATCCCAAGCTTGTTTACCTACTGTCTGTCCCTCTTTGTGCCCCCTTTTTCACCACTTTCCTATCTCCCCATTTTCTTTTCTTTAAAAGAAATTAGCACGGGGGTTAGTGGGAGTAAGCACTTTTAAGCAGTAGTAAGCAGGTTTAAGAGAGTGTGAGCATGTGTGCGCTTAGCTAAGCATTGCGCAAACCCATGCAAACCCGCTTACAACTGCTTAAAAGCGCCTTAGTCACTCTATGGAAGGGCCCTTGTTCTGCTCAGCAGCAAAAGAAAAGACCTCTGCCAGTCTCGAACCCCAGACCATTGACTGCATGAATTACCACTAAGCCACAGCAGATATACAAATAACTTGGTGCTGAAATAAATATATCATGCATTACAACGAGGGAATGTAAATGGAAATTAGGAATGGTATAACACAAATCCTGTTCTGTTGGTCTTTACCAGCAGTTGTTGTGGAATTGCATGACATGACTGTGAAAAGAGAACCAGCCATCCAAGCAGGGAATAATGTTACAGTAGCACCTTACAAACACCACACAGTATCAGAAAGTTGAATAGGGCAGAGGCCAGGCACCCCAACTGTGACTGCTTTACAGAGATGTCCCTGATTTGTAAACAAATGTTAGCTGTGCCCCACTGAATCACTCTGGAAAGTACTAAATTTAGGCAGACAAGTGTGGAATCACATGTAATGAATAATGTCAATAGGTGAGAGTAGACACTGCTTGCATGTCAGAAAAGGTGTAGGTATACATATGCTCTGATTCCCAAGAAAGTCTCAACTGCAATATGTCTGTAATATATTGCGGGTGTATCTCACGTATATGTACCTCTCACTGAGGCCATTCAAATGTATACCTGAGAGTATCTGATGCCTGGCAGAGGCAGAAACACACAGGCATATCAGCATTACTGCTGTTACACACTCTGAAAATAGCTTTGGAAGGAGTTCAACAAGCATGCCCTTATGTAGGAGTACAACACAGACATATCACAGGATGTAGCCATGTACTGCTAGCAACCAACTGTGACAATGCCAATGTGCCAGTGCTGAAAAGACTGGTGTGGTGCACAAACAAAGTATAATAGACTAACCTTTAGCTACCATCTGGATACGTCCACAGGTGGGAGCTATGCAGACAGACTACTTGCCTTGATAGACTAACAGGTACACAGCAACCCTGTATGTTCAGCAAGATAAACCTCACATGATAATAAAAAAATTCTCTTTGCTGTTCTGCACCCCTACCCAAAGGTACAACACACCTGAGTATTCAGGCAAAAACCAGGGTGTAGGTAGGCATACTCAGTACTGAAATATGTCCAGTTGTGTTGAGCAGCCTGTGCTAATGTCAACACAAACAAATCACAAACTGTTCAGAAGTGAGTAGCGTAATAATTACAGTATAGCAGTTCACAAACACTGCATGTGCCACAGGAATACAGTGCAATAACCACATTTGTATGGCAGTTAAATGTCTAACTCAGAAAGAAAGTACATACTTCCATGTATCCTGTGTTAGCATTTGGAGGGGGGAGTACATGTCTACACTGAGAAGTGTGTACTGGAAGCACCAACATTCAGGTTTGAGTACAACATGCATATCACTGGCTACAACCCTAGCTTCAGATAAGAGACATATACCAACCTTTTGACTGACACAATGGTGTCCAGAGCAAACAAGCATGGACCCCACCTTGGAAAGCTGAAAGGGCTATGCCTACCTAACCTAGCATTTTATAGCAGTGGGCTGCAATCACAGTGAGTAATGCAATCACCACACAGCAGGCTGCATGCAATTACTGAATGGTGGGCAGCAATTGGTGCAGAGGCTGTCACATGCACAAGTGCAGATACCTAGAAAAGCAGGCTGTACCTGCTGTCCACACATGCAATAATATCATTGCAGGTACAGGGAGATAGAGAGCAAGAGCGAGAGAGAGACACAGACAGAGACACAGACAACAGAGAGAGAAACAGGGACAGAAACAGAAACAGAGGGAGAAAACCCAAAACAAACAACCAAAAAAAAAAAAACCTACAAAACTGTAACAGACGGAGCAGGGAAATACAAAGGTAAGGTATGTAACTCATATGTATGTGTTGGCATGTAGTAGATGTTCCTGAAGAGTACTCTACACACTGCAAATCATCCATGTGTGGCAGCAGTAAATATCTATCTGTATCTGCACATGTGCATAGGGCAAGGGACATACTGCAACTGTTAGTGAAGGGTGGACAGATATCTGTCATTGAAGGTTGTTATGTGCATATATCTATGTAGGTTGTAGTGTGTAGCACAGAAAACAGCATGCAGTGCTGATATATGTCATGTGCTGGTTAAACGCTGTGGGACTGATTTGTCAAATCTGCTGTGTTACAGCCAGTGAGGCCTGCTAAAGCTACACGGGCCAAGGACACCCACATGCATTCTGCACAACACTGTGCAATATAATCACATTAACTGTACATCCCACAACTGTCACATAAGTGATATCCTCACCATGAAAGGTGGACTGTACATGTGCCCATATGTACATCTATGTGTACAGCAATGGATGTGTACATGTATGTGTATAGATATGTGTATATATATATATATATATATATATATATATATATATATATATATATATATACATATATAGAGAGAGAGAGACATGGGGCCATATGTACTGCAACAGGTGTGTGGTGACCAAGGCATGGACTGTAGACAAGTGTTGATACTGCAGTGCCATTCCTCCTTTCCAAAACACTGTACCCATTAACTACCACATAGGTAGAGATCTACCCAACACTGAAGGTGTGATAAGGGAACATGGGACACAGGTGGACAGTAGCCACCTCTTTGATAAAGACAGTGCCACACTAGACCTGTAATCTGTCTGTGTGGTATGGGTCATGACAACAGGTGTGTCATCTAGGAAAATATAGGTCAGTGTTCCCCTCTACTCATCACAATGCCCTGTGTGGTATGTACCTCACATGACAACTACAGCAGGTGGAAAGGCCACAGACATACCTCACAAAGGGTAATACTGGCCGCAAACAGATGCCCTATGCAGACTGACTCACAAAACCACATCTAGACTGTATTGCATACTGGCTACACAGAGGTATGTCACACCCATAGCTGGGTGACAACCACCATGGCAACATATCACAATCCCTCCAGGATACACGCTCTAGGGCCCTAAACCTCATCAGCTCACTAAACAGCACATGCTGGAGGGATATGTTCCTATCTCAGAGATAAGCCATACACTGGAATAGACCACCTAGCAATAGAAAACAAGGCTCCTCATTAGCAGTTGTCATAAATACCCCTGATGATTGTTTGGGAGATTGGTAATACACCCCAGGAACCCCCTCTGTGGTTCTGGTTGGCAGGGACAAGTGAAATCAAAGTACATGTGTGTCAAAGGCCAGGGTAGCATATTGCTAGGCTGCTGTGGGACCTAGGGCCAATAGCATATTACCTACCTATGACACAATGCACTCACACATGTACTCAATGCAATACCTGCTATGTGAGGTTGAATAAGTGTAACGCTGAATGTGTGAAAGGTCTGTAAAGGTGTGATAGGTTAGTGTGACATAGTTCCTTGTTGACGACCGTGGTGTCTCATTGTAGGCTAAAGCAATACATGTATGCTTAGTGAGTGGTAATGCTGGTGAATCCAACTCCCATATGAACTGTAGTACTAGCTGAAGCTGTAGGCCTAAACAGCACAGTATGGTGTGTGTTCACATTGCTTGGAAACACTGTCTTGTGTGTTTCCTGTAGTCTGCACAGAGGACAAAACTCAGGCATAAGGGTTTGTAAGTAGTGGCACACAGTACTGTATGGTACACAGGTAATGCTCATCTGTGTTGGCATACAGTGGTGCATTGTATGTTTGTCTGATGTGTGTGTAATTATGCCTGTACCATGGCTGCAATCATATGTGTGTTACAGGGTATACGTGTGTATCCAGCAACATATATTCTCTGTTACAGCAGTATTCAACCTATAGTAACAACTGTGCACATATGTTAGGCAGGGCTATGACATCAATGACTAGGGTGGCTGACTGGTACTACTGTAACTGTACTTTACATTCATTGCAATGGATGACATCTCTGTTCATGCATTGGCGTGATATATACCCCTGTGTTGAGGTTGTGCATTGTGTCACAAACAGTGTGCTGGGTACTGTTGTATAGTGGTGTGATATATAGAGTGTGCCAGGCACTGTTAGTCAGTTGTGGCTTGAGAACCAATAAGTGGTATTGAACGTGTGTAACCGCTGACAGACAAATGGATGGTATATATGTCAGTAAAGTGATATCTGTGGTTAAAGGTGTAAAGTGTGCCACAGGACTCGCTCACACATATTGTTCATATCTTTTTCAGCCAGATGGCCCACCAACGCAACCCATCATACACAGCAGTGGAGGAAGATGAGATTTTGCAAAGCCTGGTGCAGCAGTACACAATGCTGTTTTCCCGAAGCAGCCAGCACCAGCAGGAATGGACTGCACTGTGGCAGGGTCTTGTTCGTAGGGTAAATGACATAGGCATGCATAACCGGACATATGAGCAGGTACGCCATCACTGCAATGATTTAATTAGACATGTCCGGCGGCGTGTGTCTGATATCCAAAGACAACAGCTTGCCACAGGTGGTGGGGTGGCCATACATCCCCTCCTCACCAGAGTGGAGGAGCTGCTCCTAAGCATGGTGGCTCCTGGACAACAGCAGCAACAACCTCTGACATGTGTTGTCATGGAGGCCGGAGCCACCCAGCATGTTCACATGGAGCGAGCAGGTAACATGCCCTATCTGTAGACTACAGTTAACTGTATTGTTAGATTATGTCTACGTGAGATGTGTACTGTGTGTTTAGCAGTTGTGCTGCCTAGTGTTGTGCACTAGTGACTGTTGACTGTTGTTCTACTGTAGTTTAACATGCCCACTGTAGCAATGCCACAGTTGTGGCCACTGACGAACTCTCTCATATTCTCATAGGTCCCTCCGGTGTGACAGCAGGGCAGACAATCCATGCTGGTGAGTGTGGTATAACTACAATGTTGGTAATGAAATGTGCATGTCATAGATGAGGTGTAGGCCATATACATGTAATACACCTACGCATAATGCATACCGTGCATGTTTGCTGTAAGATGTTGCACAGCTCAGTAATGTCAGTAGCTGCCTCAATGACATGCAATACACAGAGCATCAGACACAGTTGTGGCAACACCGTACTGCACATTGGATAGGCATAGTTGCTACAGCTGTACACAACATAGCACATTTATCATACGCAGTACACAAAAAACATGCTACATATGGCATTACCACACACCTGCTGTAAGGTTGCACTTCAGTATCCCACATGTCATCCACACACACATGATGTACCTCAGTGGTAGAGGCCTATCATGGGGCTGTGCAACACTCTTCAACATATAACACAGTCATGTTAGGCAATGCTCCCTATTGGGCACCTCATACACCCATGTACAAAGTGGTTGTGTAATTGTGAATGTAGCCACTGCACTGCAGTTCAGGTACACCATGCTAGGTGGTGGTCTGTCACACATTAGTAGCCGTGAGTGACCACAAGATGCATGATGATGATGGCACATGGTACTACACCCCATCCAGTTACAGTGACCACAGTACTACACATAGCAGTCATTGCTTTGCACCTCAATGTTGTGTGTGTGCAAACATATGCACCTATACACAATATGCATAGCATGTTGTGTGCATGCTTACATATGCCAGTATAAACAATATGCACAGCAGTCTCCATCTGTACAAAGTGCCACATATATGTCCTGGAATGCTATTGGGTGTATAGGTCACATGACACATTGGGTATGCGTGGTCTTTAATGTTGCAGTCATGTAGCATGCCATGTCATGGCTGGCACCGATATATCTGCAATATGTCCCACACTCACCGTAACCACTGTACAATGGCCATGTTGAGCATTGGGATTCTTTCATGTCTACATGCACCACCCACCCCGTGTGTGTACATAGCATGCATGTACTACACCTGTGCCCACTATTATCTGCTATGGACACAGACACTGTAATCACACATGGCAATCTATGTGTCACACAGATAACACATGCAGCCATGGTATGTATACCTGTGAGTGATGGTGCACAGGACATTGCAGAGCTGATAATACATGCATAGCAATGTTATGTCCATGTACACATTGTGTTCCAGGGTGTAGCCAATCACTGAACATCTACACACATGCATCAAAGCCATGTATAAGTCATTAAATAGGGCTGTCTACACTTGCACTGCATGGTCTTGAGTAACACATATTCTACATGCTGACATGTGTGAGGTGACTGTTTGCCTTGTGATACTGTCACCCACCTTCACCCACTATTGAGTATGTGTTGGATTACTGGTGTGTGCGTGTGTGTGTGTGTGTGTGTATGTGCTGTAGTGAGGAGTGTATTTGTGTGCATGTGTGCATGTGTTCACATGTTCATGTGTGCATCTTTGCATGTGTTCATGTGTGCATGTGTGCATGTGTGCATTTGTTCATGTGTGCATGTGTTCATGCATTCATGTGTGCATGTGTTCATGTGTACATGTGGTCATGTGTTCATGTGTTCATGTGTGCATGTGTGCATGTGTACATGTGTGCATGTGTGCATGTGTGCATGTGTGCTAACATCATGTACAGATTGTAAAGTGTGTTTCCTGTCTTCCTCTCACAGATGCTGAGTTTGGGGTGGCTGAAAGCAGCAGGGAACCTGAAGTCACTGCCACTAATAGTGAAGATGATGAGGCATGTATTCTGGCACAGTAAGGTTTGACAGGGTCTGTTGTTGGTCCGCCAATCGACAGTACACAGCGTTCAACCCCATCTATGTGCACACTCATACTGCCAATACATCCCTCATCACCAATGACCTTAGATGAGGGACAGCATACAATTGGCATTGACCAGGAGAGTGTGGTACCCATGGCACTTGCATCCCCTCACAGCAGCCATAGCCAGATTCCTGGAATGGTACCACATAGGCGGATGTCCAGAGGTTCTCGGGGGAGCACCACTGGTGGTATAGCCCCTGGCAGATGTGCCCCCAGAGGTATTACAACCTCCAGTATGTTCCAGGCTGTAATGCAGGCACAGGCATGTATGGAATGGTACACCAGACAGGGACTAAGGGCGCAGAGGGCCCATTACACTGCTATCAATGAGAGCATCCGTGACCTTGCCGGTGCCATCCGAAATTACACCGAGGTCATTGATAGACATTGGGGGGACACATTAGATGCCCTCCACAATGTGTTTTCCATGAGCCAGGACCGTGCGGGATGGTTGATACATTGACGCGGATGTATACCAGCAACAGCAACAGCTGGCAGTCATCACAGATGGCACACAGATCACAGCTGCTCCCATAGTGGCAGTACCAGCCCCAGCAATGCTGGGGCTGGCCTGTCCATGGACCATCCTAGTAGACCACATGCACTTGGCTCTGGCTAGTCCCAGCAGGGACATGGGTCCAGTCATCATGCTTTTGCCTCTGATGATAGTACCTAGTCAGGGTTGGTGCCCAATACTGCCCGTAGCACCCCTGCCAGGCACAGGTACTATGTCCGTGGCCAGAGACAGTGATCTGTACAGCCTAGCAGGTACAGTCTGTGGCTGTCCCACAACCTCTCGTATATGGCAGCCACATGGTGGAGCTGTGTGCATGCAGACACACACACATTAACCATACAACTAGGGCTCACACATACACACACACATTACATCAACATTGGCCCATGCTTTACTGTTGTCCCTCACACACACACACACACACACACACACACACACACACACACACACACACACACACACACACGGACATGTCGATTGGATAGGTCAATGTCAGGCTCTAGCAAACCAACACCACACCCTGTGCATATGATGAGACCTGTACCACCTCCTGTCATCTGTAACATTGATGCAGGAACAGGCTAACATGGTTCTGATGCAAAGGGTGACATTATAGCAGTGTAGCAATATTAGCAAGTTGTCCATAGGAAAGTGTAATGATAACCTTGTAGGTATATCTGAGCAGGCATTATGCATCACAGCTCTGATTGTCAATGTAGCATTGTTTACACCAGTGTTAGGTCTGAGTATGTATTGTCCACCAATGTGCCACTTGGCTGAAGTGTACAGTGTTGGCAGCATGTGTTAGTGAGTGGACAGTACGTGTGTGATGTGTGCATTATAGATTAGCAGGTGTACATCTGTGAACATGGTGGGTGCACACTGTCTGCATGTACGTGCATAGTGGACACATGGGATGTGTGACATACCCTGTTGTGCACATTGTTAACATCTCATAGTATCTTTCGATGGCCAGTATGCATTCTACTACAGATATGTTCTAACATAGTTACACATGTGTGTATGACATGGGTTGACACTATGCTGTGGGTGATACTGTTAATATCTGTCAATGATTTGCAGTCTGGTAGTATACACAACCTCAACAGCATGACTATAACCAATCATTAGATGATGTCCTGATAAATGACACACAGTTGTAGGGAACTCAGTAACAGTTGGATCCTTCCGGTACTATACTATAACAGTAACCAGTGGTATTGACCGCCACCCGTTCCTGGGACCACATCTGTTTGGCATATAGCCCTCTTAGGTACATGCAAACACACTAGAGATATGTCCATCCACATCTGGAAATTCATGTATTGGCCTACAATGCATTTCCTAGATGGGATGCATATCCTACACAAGGGTATCATACAGACAGATACCTGTTGTCCAATACATGCTGTATAGCAGTAAGCTGACTATGGCATAGTCATCCACATTTACTATACATACTATCCCGACAGTACCACATAGGTGGTAGCCCTCAACATGTATGTTGGGTACCAATGTGTACATACAGCCACGGGTTATGTCATCTGTCCCTTGGTATCCACATAGCCATAGGTATTGTGGAGTCCCTCAGTGTGTCACATAAGACATTAGGGGCTTGAATGCATATCCACAGGGCTGTTGTACACCTATAATGACTGTCCATTATTGCCAGTTGTTGTTGTGTATGAACATGTCTGACATATACCCCAGGCATGTACCCTCACTCACAGTACTCTATAGTAACTGTCATGGGTGTGTGTGGCACAGATGACCTAGGCCACAGATCACTACAGTGGCCCGGCTTGTCACATACATACATATGTGACCTACGATCTGAGAAGCAGCGGCACAATCTGTCAAAGGAAACAAATGTATTCATGTAGTATGCAGGCTTCACACCTATGTACTGATTGAGGTCACATGTACACATATTTATTTGCCACACAGATACCTGATGTGTGCAATGCACATACTGTTTTAATCATGATATGTCATACTATAGTAAAAGCAAAACCCACACTGCATTGACCAACTGTGTCACACACACACACTCAGCAATTGCAGGATTCAAACCCCTACCTAACTATGCTATGATATCAGAGAGATACGCATTAACAGGGCACACTACATGCTTTACTGGGTGGTTTCTCTTCTCCTGCTATATTTGTAGGATGCTGTCATCATCAGACTTTCCAAAGAGGAATGTACCTCTTTTAATGTGTTTTCCCAGTCTCCAAAAAGGGCACTCCTCTCAAAGGAAATCACACACCTACACACAACCCCCCCCACACTGTCAGCGTTTGCAGTATTCAAACCCCTACCTAACTATGTTATGATCCTAGAGAGATACACATTAACACAGCGCACTATATGCTTTACTGGGTGGTTTCTCTTCTCCTGCTATATTTGTAGGATGCTGTCATCATCAGACTTTCCAAAGAGGAATGTACCTCTTTTAATGTGTTTTCCCAGTCTCCAAAAAGGGCACTGCTCTCAAAGGAAATCACATACACACAACCCCCCCCACACACCGAAACACACACTGTCAGTGTTTGCAGTATTCAAACCCCTACCTAACTATGTTATGATACTAGAGAGATACGCATTAACACGGCGTGCTATATGCTTTACTGGGAGGTTTCTTTTCTCCTGCTATATCTGTAGGATGCTGACATCATCAGATTGGACATGGTAATGTGTGTACACTTTGGGCTGGATTCACGAAGGCTTGCACAGAGTCTAAGAGTAGAGTAAGACTCCATGCAGCCAACATGTCCTCCGAGCGATCCAGAAACAGCTGGTAGGGGCGTGCAACTGAGCTCTCCAAACTAGTCTTACACGGACAGGGCTGGGATATGCAAATTACTTCAATTGCAGGTGAAAGCCATGCAAATGAGGTAAATTTGCGAACCAGGAAACCCAAACCTGTCCGAGTAGGAGTAGTGTTATTTGCAGAAATGTACTCAGTTGATAACTGAGTATGGTTCTGCAAATAGCAAAACAGAGCCATGTCAGCTGGAAAAAAAGCATGCATTCACAGGAGGAAGCATGCCAATGGCCAAAAATATGGCCATTGGCAACGGGAAGTGATGCAAATTAAAAATTAAATAACTTTTTTTTTTATCCCGATCACCGGGGTTTAACCATAGCGCAGCACCGCGAAAACACACTGCACCCTAAAAAGCAGAAAATTAATAATTAAGATCCACAAATGTGGATTTTATAGCTAAAATGAATTTACAATGCAAGGGAATGGCAGGCTGAAGACAACATGGACACCGAGTAGAGGTTGCTAAGGGGGGAAGCTCAGTCTAAGAGATGTAACTAAACATTAGTAAGCAATCCTATGCAAATGAGAGTTAGGATAGTGAATTGCAAGTTTACATAGCAAATGAGCACAGTCAGTGGAGTATAAGAGTAGGATAAGGGGAGTAACAGAGTAGAAGATAGGTGACATCACAAGGGGGGTATGTATGAAAGGAGTGAAGCGCATTGGAGCAGAGTGACACGTGTCAGCTTATATTTACATAATAGTGAAAGAGGTGTGTCAACAAGTAGGCCAGGTAAAGTCAAGAAATTGAAGGTGTATGCCATGGATAACACCAAAGTTTCTTGCTGAGCGTGTGTGCGCACCAGTAAACCCGAGTAAGACAGTGTGCACGCGTTTAAGCGTGTGTGTACGCGTTTAAGCCGGAGTAAGCATATGTAAGGCTGTGTAAACAGTTGTAAGCACGTTTGTGCCTGTGTGCACATGTTTTAAGAAGAATAAGCAAGCTTTAGTCCATGTAAGCATGCGTGCGAGCGTGTTAGCTGCTGTATGCATGTTTGCGCTTGTGTGCGCAGCACCCCCCCCCCCCCGAGGAAACAGTAAGGAAAAAGGAAGCACACCAAATAGTGGAAGTTACCAGGGAGTACTAGCAGAGCTAGCAGGTAAAAACAATCAGAATCAGGCAATTACCCAGGCAGAACACTAGCCCAGCCCAGCCCAGCACTTAAAACTCTGCAAACAGTCCATTATATTTCTATCAAGCGACACTGCAACACTGTAGTAAGCTAATAGAAGTGAAAACTGAAAAGGCTTCACTGAAACAAAAAATGTTAGGGGCTGCCATTGCTGTTATAAAGTGACATATGCAACATGCTGAGGGTGGTGATAATGCAAATGCTGCTGGACAACCCACAGTGAGGAGACGGAGAAGAGTGTACAGGCCCAGGGTTACCTACCAGGGGCTACATGAGCTGGAGATAGTGGAGTGCTATAGAGTGGACAGAGACCTCTTGCAGCAAATTGTTGAGCTGTGCAGGCCATGCCTCACACACAGAATCAACAGAGGGGAACCCATCCCAGTGGAAACTAAGGTATGTGTTGGCCTAAGAATATTAGCAACAGGTACCTTCCAGAGACCAACTGGTGATATGATGGGGATATCACAAGCATCAGCATCCAGGGTACTGCACCAGTTCCTGGATGCCATGTCAGCACATGTCGGTGATCATGTATATTTCCCCAATTCCCGTGAGGTACTGGCCAGCAATATGCGTCTCTTCCAGCAAGTAGTGGAATACCCTGAGGTAGTGGGTGCAATAGACTGCACACAAATACGCATCAAAGCACCAGCCAGTGAGCGGGGTAGGGTCTACTTCAACCGCAAGGGCTTCCCCTCCATCAACTGCCAGGTTATGTGCGATGCCCAGGGCATAATACTGAATGTGTGTGTTGGCTGCCCTGGAAGCTACCATGATTCCCATAGCTGGCATCTGATGCAGCTGTACCAGACATTTGCCAATGGGGACATTCCACATGGTCACCTAGTGGGGGATGCTGGCTATGCACTGGAGCCGTGGCTGATGACACCCATCAGAAACGCACACGCACCTGAACAGGAACGGCATAATGAGGCACATGAACAAACACGAAATGTAATCGAGCGTGTGTTTGGGCTGCTCAAGTCACGGTTCCAGTGCCTAGAAACATCTGGTGGAGCCTTGCAATACTCACCAACTACATGTACCCAAATTGTCATGGTATGTGCTATGCTACATAATATGATCCTGCAAAAACAGCTGCAGCAGGACCAGCATAGGCCTGGGCCAAACAGCCTCCCACCATTGCCAAGGCCATCACAGGCAGAGCGTGACTCGGAGGAGGAACAACCTGAGCCTGCCCCAGTAGGCAGAAGGAGGTGCACCCAGTATGCTTTGGCCTTGGCAAAGAGGCAACTCATAGCACATATTCTGGCTCAGTAGGAACTCTGGAAATGATACCTCTCTCTGACCTGCACATATAGTAAAATGATGCCTAAGTTGACACTACCTGCTTTCGAACATGTATAGGGAGTGTAGTATGTGCATCCGACATAGTCAGCCCTGCATCAACACCTGAGGCAGATTGCCATGTGTTAAGCAATATAAAGCAGTGCTAAACAACATTTACCATCATGAAGTCAATGTAAACAAAATCGCACACACCAACTACTACAAATGTGGTCAATGTAGAGTAATATTGGCCAATGTCCAGCAATGATGGTTAATATTGAGCAATGTTGGACAAGCTGGGTCTAGGTAGGGCATAGCTGAACAAAAGCCAACATGCTCATATTTGTTCTATTGGCCCTTAAGCAGTCAGGTCTGTTCAGTATGAAAATATAAGCAGCAATTTGCCTCAAACCCAGGACACTGTGCACTATAGTCATAGTACTGAACCACTAAACCATGACAGTAGTGTAGTGGTTAGCCTGTATAAAGAAATGTTGATAAGTCTATGCAAAGTATTTCACGGAAACCCTGCAGGTACAGCCTAATCCCTGTTGAGTTATGACACAAAGGTGAGTCCTGCAGTAAGAATAGAACCTGACTTTCAACACACACAGTACAAATGTTAATAATGGACATGTAGACATACATCAACAAATGTAGTGGACCTCAGACAGCAACATACTGAAAGGTCACACTGGGCATGCTCACACACTTGAATACATGAGACAAATGTCAGGCAACAGAACACTGACAGTCTGAACTGGGCATGCTCACACACTTAGGCCATGTTGGAGTAAAGCACTGGGCCACACATAGCAGGCAGTTGCATGTGTTAACCCAGGAACCTCTCACTACACAGCAATCTGCCCTGTGCACACACTTATATGACAACATATACATATATAATATAGTGGAACCCTGCCATAAGCAAATATGTTCTGCAGATACCTAAGCGGTTCAGATAAAGTGTGAAGGCAAAGATGATAAAAACCAGCAAACAGTATCAGCAATAAACATTTTGCATCATGAAAATTATCATAGGTTCAGTGGTTGATACTAGCCTATCTGCCCTAGGGCATGTACAAGCATAGCCAGAGTGTGTTTGGCTACTGCAACCCAGTCAAATCAGAGCACTGTGCCTGTGAATAGTAGGTCACACAAGATAGCCCATTTACGTTCAGTGTATTGTGCCTCTGTCTAGCAGGGACCCAGAAGATATCCCATGGGTAAACATGCGATCACCCATCCACTTGTCAAGATGCCACCTGTAGGTGGTCAGTGGTTGGCTCTGCCTATGCAAAACCGGGACTACACTACGGAGTGAGTGGAGGATTTCTGATAATAATCTGTCCCCCCAGCATGTCCTTTTAACATCAGTGCTGAGATATATGTCCTTGGAGTGTGTAGCAGCAAGGGAGTCGGATATCCTGCGGTGGAGCATGTCCAGTAAGTCTGGGTCAGATATTGCCTTCAACTACAGGCACACAACACATCCGTGTAGGTGGTAAGTGACTGAGTAGAGCTGGAATTGCTGTATTGGAACTGTGCAGGGCATCTGTGTGAGTCCCTACATCTGCTCGAAGAGTAACATTTGTGGCCATTACAGTTGCTGCAGGTGTCAGGTAAGGTACATCCCAAAGGTGGTATAGTAACCAAGCATGGTCGTGAAGAGTATAGGGGCAAAATGACCACACGTGATCAACATGTGAAACCATGTGGGATATGGTAGGCTATGTAGATGTACTATCTAACCACTATGGCAATAGGATTGTCAAAGGCGAGAGTACGAACAGGTCGCGTCCCCAAACCCGAACATCTACTACTGTATGTAATGGATTACAACTTATGTGGTAATGTGTGGGCATCTTGTCATCCTCAAAGGGGATGACTATGCAACTAATGGCATGTAGCCATGGGCCATGGCTCAGGCACCAGTCAACCTATCTCTGTGAGACCCTGCATGAGTATGCATGTGCCAGCAGGAGAGCTGATTATGGCACCCAGTTTGCAGTCATCTGCGAACATGGGCAGGCATATCCCTCCTGTGATAGCCTGTACATCACACAAATATATACTGAACAAGAGAGGTCCCAGGACTGAGCCTTGTGGGATGCCAGGTGTAACTGGTGTATAGTCAGACATGGTACCTGCAACACTGAGCATGTGGGTGCTATCCCTGCTCCAGGTAGCAATCCATCGTGTCAGATATGTGTCGATATTAATGTTGGTGAGCCTATGCATAATGGCCGAGTGGGGTATTGTGTTGAAGGGTTGTGCAAGGTCCAGGCAAGCTGTGTGGACAACCGTCCCAACACTGATGGACCTGGTAACTGTTGAAAGAATATGAACAGGTCCAACAGGCAAGATCTGCCCACAACAATGCTGTAATGTGTAGGACCCAGTGTCTGTAGGTTTCCCATGTCTATGTGCATGAGTCCCATTACAATACACTCCATAGCTTTGCAGAACAGGCTAGTTAGCCTTTTAGGCCGATAATGTCTGTGGTCTGTTGTGGCAGTATTTAATGGATCGGGAGCACTATTGCTGTACGCCATTCCGTGGGTACATATCCTGCAGTAACTCATATTGAACAGTGACGTAACGTGAGTATTACGTCTGCCATGAAGGCTGTGTACGACACAGGCTGGGACACTGTCTGGTCCCATTGATGCGGTGTTGTCCACTGTGGGGAGGGCAGCACTCACCTGTTTACTCGTGATGTCTGGGAGGTTACACTCTGTTGGCATGGACAGTACCACCTTCGGGGGGATGGGAGGACACATCTGCACTGAACCTGTTTGCCAGGATGATGGCAATGTCAGTGGGTTGAGGGTATGTTTAGTCAGTATGCAGTAACACACAGCATATCAGTGAGTGTCGAGCCAGGTATCTGAATCAACTGAAGAAGGCCTTGTGAGTGTCTGACGTGTCTGGTGCAATTGTTCATTAGAAGCGTGCCTGACATAAATACCCAAGTGATTGTAGCAGTCCGCTAGTACAGATCACAGATGCCTTCCCTGTCTGGGACTGTGCTCTATCATGTAGTAGCTTCCTCCATTTGTTGTAAAACGTATTAATGGCTGGGGTCTACCAGACAGGTCCACTGCCATTGGAGGGAGTCCAGTTGTTATTTTGGATGTAACGATCCATGCGATCCACTAGGTGCCCATCAAATGTGTATGTAAAGGATTCAGCAGTCTGAGCCATACTTACCACTGACCCAGGGTCTCTGATGGATACCACTGTGGTTTGGAGGAGTGTGACATTTGCTTTTGGGAAGTTCACCAAGATTACCCAGGATGGGTGTGGGGACAGGATATGGATGTCCAGTGAGATAAAGTATGTTCTGCCCTTACCAATGAGGGGTATATCGCAGGTGTGGAACATAGAGTCCCCATGTCAGTGATGATCATGTCCAATATGTTGTCCCCTCTTGTGGGTGTGGTGACCGGTTGTGCCATAGCATATGAGTTTAGAAATAGTAGCAACTGTTGGGCAATGGTGTTGGGGCCCGAGTACTATCCACAGTCAATGTGTGGGTATTTGACGTCACCCAATATAATGGTATTTGGAGAGACCTTAATATGGTCCAATGTTCCCAAGAAAGCTGAGTGAGGTTGCTGTGTTGGGGAGTGTGGTCTGTAGCAGGCAACAAACCAAAAGGCAGATATGCACAATGTTAGGTGCATATGTATGGTCCATGATGCATTGTGCAGTGCTACCAACCCAGAGGTATGTGTATCTGTGATGTATATGGATACTCCCCCTATTTGTGTTGACCTTTCTGAGTTATGTGGTCAGAAAGCATGGTACGAAATACAACCTGGTAGTGCTGGTGTGCATGTGGGAGCCTCAACCATGTGTCTGTTAGTGCACAGATATTGCTAACCTCCATACTGAGGAGATTCCTGAGTGGGTGCAATTTGAGGGTAAGACATCTGGTGTTGAGCAGCATTACCCTCAGTGTTGTGTACTCTGTAATGTGTATGGAGGTGGTTCTGTCCTTTGAGCCCTGCTTAAATAGGGCAATATGGTGGCAGCAAGTGCCCTAGCCAGTATTCAAAAGTCCAAGGGTGACAGGTGCAAGCTGTCCATAGGGAAGCTACATGGCATGTCGAGCATGTCACCCCAGGGTGACAGACACTGTATCCCCTTTGAATAACACCAATATGTTAGCCAACTGTTAAACGTGATCAGTTTTGTTGGTATACTGTGACATCATACTTGGTGAGTGTAAGATGCTAGACAAGGTCAGGGTAATACTGGGCTGGGCTACATGATCACAGAGTTCCTCTATGTTCCATGTCATGTGGTCCAGGAAGGAACGTCTGAGGTTGTACGCACCAGCATGGACAATGATGGAGCCAGTCCTGGACTTGCTTTGGAGTGTCCTGAGTGCATGTGTTATGTGGCGGATCCTGGCACCTGAGAGACAGCACAAAGTGACTATTCCCCTGTCTGGCCTGGTGAGTGGGACGATAGTGTGTTTGACATTAAGTGTCACCTATAACAAGTGTATCAGGTGTGTTGTTTTGCCCAAAGGGCATTGACTGTGTGGCACACTGACATTGTGAACTGTGTGACATGTGGACATTGTAGTGGGGTAGCAGTTGTATGTGTGTCTGCTTTGGAGGTCTCTGCTGCTTAGGCAGAGTGTATGTAGAGCCTCCGAATATGTGTATGTGTGATAATGTGGTTTGTTTGCTGTTACTATTGGTGTATTTGAGACTGATATGTGGTGTGTGTGGTTACCCTCACCACCTGACAGACTATGCCAGTCATGGGCCGAGAGAGCTCAGTGTCCTGTATGTCAATATTGTTACACCTCCCACATATATGTGTGTGTGATGTGAGGAGGAGAGGTTTGTCTGTGTACATGATGCAGATGTGACATTGTGTCATAACCACAATATTCACTAGCTGGACTGGAGAGTACACATGAAACCGGCCCCTGGGCATGCCAGTGTATTATGATGACATGCTCTGTAGCTTGATCACAAAGGATCAGTAGGGTGTTAAGTGTGTAAAAGAGTATAACTGGGATTAATGCTCAGGTTTGTCGGTGTTTTGTAAAGAGTAGCTGAGAAGGAGTCCAGACTGAGAATCATGACATGTCCTTCAACTATGTAATAAATAGTAATGTACACGTATATATGTGCTGAGTCAGGGACAACTGTACCTTACTGACATTGCCAACATCCTGTCAGACAGGCCCATGTATACATACCCACACCCCACTGACGATAGTCCCTGACATCATACCAGGAGAGATCACATGTAGAATGGCTGAACATCTCCCCCCAAAGCCAAAAGCATGGCAGCAATTGGATTACATTGTTTCCCAATATGTGTTATGCATGCACTACAGAACAAACAGACCCTGCACCTGAACAGTCTGTTGAGCCTCACCCACTCCACAGGACCTGGAACCATTGAATGTGTTACAGCAACATATGGCACTCCCCACATGTGTGGGTGCACAACACACCATGGGAAGTATAGACCAGTAAGCCTATAAAGTCTGATCTGCAAGGCCATGGAGTGCATCATGGCAGAAGTCATAAACAAAGCTATTGGAAACCGACAAACACACAACCCTACCAACTGTGGTATGTTCATGTGCAGATCGTGGTTCCCAAGCATGCTACACCATCTGCAAGGCAGCCAACCAGGACATAGATCATGGAACAGAGCTACACATGTCCCACATAGACTTTGAACAGCTCTTCATCAACATCACAGACACATGTCGTATCAACAAAACCAACAATCTGTGCATAGATATGTGTTGACATATGAAGGGATGGCAATGTGTCCACAGATAGATCACACAAGGTGAGACTAACGGGGTTCTGTATAAGCTGTTGATACCTGCCGACCTGCATGGATCTATCCTGGGACTGCATAAAAATGTGTACACACATTATCATGTCCAGTCTGATGATGTCATCATCCTACAAATATACCAGGAGAACAGAAACCACCCAGTAAAGCATATAGCGTGCCATGCTAATGCGTATCTCTCTAGTATCATAACATAGGTAGGGATTTGAGTCCTGCAAATGCCAAGTGTGTACGTGTGTGATTTCCTTTGTGAGGAATAGCCTTTTTGGAGACTGGGAAAACACATTAAAAGAGGTACATCCCTCTTCAGAAAGTCTGATGATGTCAGCATCCTACAAATATTCAAGGAGAACAGAAACCACCCAGTAATGTGTATACTGTGCTGTGTTAATGTTTATCTCTCTAGCATGATAACATAGTTAGGTAGGGGTTTGAGCCCTGCAAATGGGGGGGGTATATGTGTATGATTTCCTTTGAGAGGAGTAGCCTTTTTGGAGACTGGAAAAACACATTAAAAGAGGTACATCCCTCTTTGGAAAGTCTGATGATGTCAACATCCCACAAATATTTAAGGAGAACAAAAACCACCCAGTATTGCATATAGCGTGCTGTGTTAATGCGTATCTCTTTAGTATCATAACATACTTAGGTAGGGGTTTGAGTCCCGCAAACACTGTGTGTGTGCCACAGGTGGTCAATGCAGTGTGGGTTTTGCTTTTACTACGGTATGACATATGTTTCAAACAGTATGTGCACTGCACACATTGGGTATCTGCGTGTCAAATAAATTTGTGTACGTGTGACCTCAATCAGTACATAGGTGTGAAGCCTGCATACTACATGAATACATTTGTAACCTTCGACAGATTGTGCCGCTGCTTCTCAGATCATAGGTCACATATGTATGTATGCATCAAGACTGGCCAATGTAGTGATCCGTGGCCAAGGACATCCCTGCCACACAAACCCATGGCACATACTATAGAGTACTGTGAGTGAGGGTAATTGCCGGGGTATATGTCAGACAAGTTCATACACAGCAATGACTGGCAATAATGGACAGTCATTATAGGTGTGCACCAGCCCTGTGGATATGCATGCAGGCCCCTAATGTGTTATGTGAAACACCAAGGGACCCCACAATACCTATGGATATGTAGATACCAAGGGACAGATGACATAACATGTGTCTGTCTGTACACATTGGTACCCAACATACATGTTCAGGGCTACCACCTATGTGGTACTGTCAGGATAGTATGTATAGTAAATGTGGATGACTATGCCATAGATGGCGTACTGCTATACAGCATGCATTGGACAACAGGTATCTGTCTGTATGATACCCTTGTGTAGGATATGTGTCCCATCCGGGGAATGCAGTGTAGGCCAATGCATACATTTCCAGATGTGGATGAACATATCCCTAGTGTGTTTGCATGTACCTAAGAGGGCTATATGCCACACAGGTGTGGTCCCAGGAACATACCACTGGTTACTGCTATAGTATAGTACTGGAACGATCCAACTGTTACTGAGTTCCCTACAACTGTGAGTCATTTGTCAGGACATCATCTAATGATTGGTTATAGTCATGCTGTTGAGGTGGTGTATACTACCAGACTGCAGATCATTGACAGATATCAACGATATAACCCACAGCATAGTGCCAACCCATGTCATACACACATGTGTACTCATGTTAGTACATATATGTAGTAGAATGCATACTGGCCATCGAAAGATACCATGAGATGTTAACAATGTGTAGAACAGGGTATGTCGCACATCCCACGTGTCCACTATACACGTACATGCACACACCATGTTCACAGATGTATACCCGCTAATTTGTAATGCACACATCAAACACGTACTGTCCACTCACTAACACATGCTGGTAACACTGTACACTTCAGCCAAGTGGCACATGGGTGGACAATACATACTCAGACCTAACACTGGTGTAAACAATGCTAAAATGACTATCAGAGCTGTGATGCATAATGCCTGCTCAGATATACCTACAAGGATATCAGTACACTTTCCTGTTGGCAACGTGCTACTATTGCTACACTGCTATAATGTTACCCTGTGCATCAGAACCATGTTAGCCTATTCCTGCATCAATGTAACAGATGACAGGAGGTGGCACAGGTGTCATCATATGCACAGGGTGTGTTGTAGGTTTGCCAGAACCCGACATTGACCCATCCAATCGGCATGTCTGTGTGTGTGTGTGTGTGTGTGTGTGTGAGGGACAACAGTACTGCATGGGCCAATGTTGATGTAATGTGTGTGTGAATGTGTGAGCCCTAGTTGTATGGTAAATGTGTGTGTGTCTGCATGCACACAACTCCACCATGTGGCTGCCATATACTGGTGGTTGTGGGACAGCCACAGAATGTACCTGCTAGGCCATACAGATCACTGTCTCTGGCCATGGACACAGTACCTGTGCCTAGAAGAGGTTCTACGGGCAGTATCGGGTACCACCCCTGACTGGGTGCTATCATCAGAGGCAGAGGTATGATGACCGGACCCATGCCCCTGCTGGGACTGGCCAGCACCACGTGCACTTGGTCTAGTAGGATGGTCAATGTACAGGCCAGCCCCAGCATTGCTGGGGCTGGTACTGCCACTACGGGAGCGGCTGTGATCTGTGGTCCATCTGCGATGACTGCCAGCTGATGCTGTTGCTGGTATGCATCCGCGTCAGCTTCTCATCTTTCCTGCATGGTCCTGGCTCATGGCTAACACATTGTGGAGGACATCTAATGTCTCCCTCCAACGGCTATCAATGACTTCGGTGTAATTCCGGATGGCACCGGCAAGGTCATGGATGCTGTCATTGATAGCAGTGTAATGGGCCCTCTATGCCCTTAGTCCCTGTCGGGTGTACCGTTCCATACATGCCTGTGCCTGCATTACAGCCTGGAACATACTGGAGGTTGTAATACCTCTGGGGGCACGTCTGCCAGGGGCAATACGACCAGTGGTGCTCCCCTGAGAACCCCTGGACATCTGCCTATGTGGTACCATTCCGGTAATCTGGCAATAGCTGCTGTGAGGGGATTCATGTGCCATAGGTACCACACTCTTTTGGTCAATGTCAACTGTATGCTGTCCCTCAGCTACGTGCATTGGTGACGAGGGATACATTGGCAGTATGAGTGTGCGCATAGATGGGGTTTACCACTGTGTATTGTTCATTGGTGGACCACCGACAGACACTGTCAGACCTTCCTGTGCCACACTACATGTGTCATCATCTCCACTATTAGTGGCAGTGACATCAGGTTCCCTGCGGCATTCAGCCACTCCTAACCCAGCACCTATGGAAGGAAGACAGGAACACACTTTACAATCTGTACATGATGTTAGCACACATGCACACATGCACACATGCACACATGCACACATGCACATATGCACACATGCACACATGCACACATGAACACATGCACACATGAACACATGCACACACACACACACACACACACACACACACACACACACACACACACACACACACACACACACACACACACACACACACACACACACACACACACACACACACACCAGCAATCCAACACATACACAATAGTGGGTGATGGTGGGTGACAGTATCACAAGGCAAACAGTCACCACACGTGTCAGCATGCAGACCATGTGTTGCTCAACACCATGCAGTGCAAGTGTAGACAGCCCTATCTAATGACATTATACATGGCTTTGATGCATGTGTGTAGTTGTTCAGTGATTGGCTACACCCTGGAACACAATGTGTACATGGACACAACATTGCTGTGCAAGTATTATCTGCTCTGCAATGTCATGTGCACCATCACTCAATGGTATACATACCATGGCTGCATGTGTTATCTGTGTGACACATAGATTGCCATGTCGGATGACAGTGTCTGTGTCCATAGCACATAATAGTGGGCACAGGTGTAGCAAATGCATGCAATGTACAGACATGGGATGAGTGGTGCATGTAGACATGAAGGAATCCCAATGCATGACATGGACATTGTACAGTGGTTATGGTGAGTGTGGGACATACTGCAGATATGTCGGTGCCAGCCATGACATGGCATGCTACACGACTGCAACATTAAACACCACACATACCCAATGTGTGTCATGTGACTTCTACACCCAATAGCATTCCAGGACATATATGTGACTCTTTGTACAGATGGCGATTGTTGTGCAAAATGTGTATACCAGCATATGTAAGCACACACACAACATGCTATGCATGGTGTGTATAGGTGCATATGTTTGCACACACAGAACAATGAGGTGCACAGCAAAGACTGCTATGTGTAGTACTGTGGTCACTGTAATTGGATGGGGTGTACTACCATGTGCCATCATTATCATCATGCATCTTGTGGTCACTCATGGCTACTACTGTGTGACAGACCACCGCCTAGCATGCTGTACCTGAACTACAGTGCTGTGGATACGTTCACTATTACACAGCCACTTTGTACATGGGTGTATGAGGTGCCCAGTAGGGAGCATTGCCTAACATGACTGTGTCATGTGTTGAAGAGTGTTGCACAGCCCCATGATAGGCCTCTACCCCTGAGGTACATCATGTGTGTGTGGATGACATGTGGGATACTGAAGTGTGACCTTACAGTGGGTGTGTGGTTACGCCATATGTAGCATGACTTTGTGTACTGCATGTGATAAATGTGTTATGTTGTGTACAGCTGTAGCAACTATGCCTATCCAATGTGCAGTACGGGGTTGCCACAACTGTGTGCCATACTCTGTGTATTGCATGTCATTAAGGCAGCTACTGACATTACTGAGCTGTGCAACGTCTCACAGCAAACATGCATGGCGTGCATTATGCGTAGGTGTGTTACGTGTACATGGCCTACACCTCACCTGTGACATGCATATTTCATTACCAACATTGCAGGTATAACACACTCACCAGCATGGATCGGCTGCCCTGCCGTCACACCAGAGGGACCTACGAGAATATGAGAGGGTTCGTCAGTGGCCACAACTGTGGCATTGCTACAGTGGGTATGCTAAACTGCAGTACAACAACAGTCAACAGTCACAGGTGTAGGAATATTATTCAAACTATGCGTATTGCACAACACTAGGCAGCAGAACTGCTAAACACACATTACACATCTCACGTAAACATAATCTAACAATACAGTTAACTATAGTCTACAGATAGGGCATGTTACCTGCTTGCTCCAGGTGGATGTGCTGGGTAGCTCCAGCCTCCATTACAACACATGTCAGAGGTTGATGTAGCTGTTGTGCAGGAGCCACCACGCTTAGGAGCAGCTCCTCCGCTCTGGTGAGGGGAGGATGAATGGCCACCCCACCACCTGTGGCAAGCTGCTGTCTTTGGATATCAGACACAAGCCGCTGGACTTGTCTAATTAAATCACTGCAGTGATGACGTACCTGCTCATATGTCCGGTTATGCATGCCTAGGTCATTTAGCCGACGAACAAGTTCCTGCCATAGTGCAGTCCGCTCCTGCTGGTGCTGGCTGCTTCTGGAGAACAGCATTGTGTACTGCTGCAATAGGCTGTCGAGTATCACCTCTTCCTCATCCGCTGTGTACGCTGGGTTGCGTTGGTGGGCCATCTGGTTGAAAAAGATATGAACAATATGTGTGAGAGTGTCGTGTGACACACTTTACACCTTTGCCCACAGATATCACTTTACTGACATATATACCATCCTATTGTCTGTCAGAGGTTACACACGTTCAATACCACTTATTGGTTCTCAGGCCACAACTAACTAACACTGCCTGGCAGACTCTATATATCACACCACTATACAACAGCACCCAACACACTGTTTGTGACACATTGCACAACTTCAAGACAGGGGTGTATATCACACCAATGCAAGAACAGAGATGTCATCCATTGCAATGGATGTAAAGTACAGGTACAGTAGTACCAATCAACCACCCTAGTCATTCATGCCATAGCCCTGCCTAACAGATGTGTCCAGTTGTTACTATAGGTGGCATACTGCTGTGACAGACTATATATGTTGCTGGATACACACGTTTACCCTGTAACACACATATGATTGCAGCCATTGTACAGGCATAATCACACACACATCAGGCAAACATACAACACACCACTGTATGCCCACACAGATGGGCATTACTTGTGTACCATATGGTACTGTGTGCCACTACTTACACACCCTTATGCCTGCATTCTGTCATCTGTGCAGACTACAGGAAACACACATGACAGTGTTTTCAAGCAATGTGAACACACACCATACTGTGCTGCTTAGGCCTACAGCTTCAGGTAGTACTACAATTCATATTGGTGATGGATTCACCAGCAGTACCACTCACTAAGCATACATGTATTGCTTAAGCCTATAATGAGACACCACATTCGTCAATGGAGAACTACGTCACATCATATGCCGTACTACTATGTCTGCCTAACAGTACATTACACATCAGTTGCTGTCCTCACAGCTAGGATAGGCACTACCATGTCAGATACAACATCACACTAAGATATCACACCTTTACAGACCTTGCACACATTCAGCGTTACACTTATTCAACCTCACATAGCAGCTATTGCATTAAGTACATGTGTGAGTGCATAGCGTCATAGGTAGGTAATATGCTATTGGCCTTAGGGCCTACAGCAGCCTAGCCATATGCTACCCTGGCCTTTGACACACATGTACTTTGATTTCACTTGCCCCTGCCAACCTGAACCACAGAGGTGTTTCCTGGGGTGTATTACCAATCTCCCACACAATCATCAGGGGTATTTATAACAACTGCTAAGGAGGAGCCTTGTTTGCTATTGCTATGTGGTCTATTCCGGTGTATGGCATATCTCTGAGATGGGAACCTATCCCTCCAGCATGTGCTGTTTAGTGAGCTGACAAGGTTTAAGGCCCTAGAGCGTGTATCCCGGAGGGATTGCGATATGTTGCCATGGTGGTTGTCACCCAGCTATGGGTGTGACATACCTCTGTATATCCGGCAGAGGTCACCACTATGTGGCCAGTATGCAATACAGTGTGGTTGTGGTTTTGTGAGTCAGTCTGCATAGGGCATCTGTTTGCGACCAGTATTACCCTTTGGGAGGTCTGTCTGTGGTCTGTTCACCTGGTGTAGCTGTCATGTGAAGTACATACCACACAGGGCATTGTGATGAGTAGAGGGGAACTCTACCCTATACTTCCATAGATGACACACCTGTTATCATTACACATACCACACAGACAGATTACAGGTTTAGTGTGGCCCTGTCTTCATCAAAGTGGAGGCTACTGTCCACCTGTGTCCCATGTTCCCTTATCACACCTTCACTGTTAGGTAGATCTCTACTTATGTGGCAGTTAATGGGTACACTGTTTTGGGAAGGTGGAATGGCACTGCAGTATCAACACTTGTATACAGTCCATGCCTTGGTCACCACACACCTGTTGCGGTACATATGACCCCATGTCTCTCTGTCTCTCTCTCTATATATATATATATATCTATATATATTATATATGCATATTTATACACATACATGTACACATCCATTGCTGTACACATGGATGTACATATAGGCACATGTACAGTCCATCTTTCATGGTGGGGATATCACTTATGCGACAGTTGTGGGATGTACAGGTATGTGATTAAATTGCACAGTGTTGTGCAGAATGTATGTGGGTGTCCTCAGCCCTTGTAGCATTAGCAGGCCTCACTGGCTGTAACACAGCAGATCTGACAAATCTGTCCCACAGCATTGAACCACCACATGACATATATCAACACTACCATAGCTGGCCTTAGGCATAGGCCAACTGACCGTCCGCCTAGGGCGCCGCTCTAGCAGGGTGCTTTTCCACTATTTATGTGGTGTAGTAAGACAAGGATGGGGGCACCTGGAAGTGTGGTAGGGGGTGCCGTGGAGCCCTTTTTCCTAGGGCACCAGTTGACCTAAGGCCGCTCCTGCACACTGCATGCTGTTTTCTAGGCCACACACTATGACCTACATGGATATATGCACATATCAACCTTCACTGACAGATATCTGTCTACCCTTCACTAACAGTTGCAGTATGTCCCTTGCATTATGCACATGTGCAGATACAGATAGATACATACTGCTGCCACACATGGATGATTTGCAGTGTGTAGAGTACTCTTCAGGAACATCTACAACATGCCAACACATTCATGTGAGTTACATACCTTACCTTTGTATTTCCCTGCTCCGTGTGTTACGGTTTTGTAGTTTTTTTTTATTGGTGGTTTGTTTTTGGGTTTTTGCCCTCTGTTTAACTTTCTGTCTCAGTTTCTCACTCTGTTCTGTCTCTGTCTCAGTTTGTGTCTGTGTCTGTGTCTCTCTCTCTCTCACTCTCTATCTCACAGCACCTGCAATGATATAATTGCATGTGTGGACTACAGGTACAGCCTGCTTTTCTAGGTATCTGCACTTGTGCATGTGACAGCCTCTGCACCAATTGCTGCCCACCATTCAGTAATTACACGCAGCCTGCTGTTTGGTGATTGCATTACTCACTGTGATTGCAGCCCACTGCTATAAAATGCTAGGTTAGGTAGGCATAGCCCTTTCAGATTTCCAAGGTGAGGCCCATGCTTGTTTGCTCTGGACACCGTTGTGTTAGCCAGAAGGTTGGCATATGTCTCTTATCTGATGCTAGGGTTGTAGCCAGTTATATGCATGTTGTACTCAAACCTGAATGTTGCTGCTTCCAGTACACACATCTCAGTGTAGACATGTATGCACCCCTCCAAATGCTAACACAGGATACATGGGAGTATGTACTTTTTTCTCACTTACACAATTAACTGCCATACAAATGTGGTTATTGCACTGTATTCCTGTGGCCAGTATTTATTCTGTTCTGATACTGTGTGGTGTTTGTAAGGTGGTACTGTAACATTATTCCCTGCTAGGATGGCTGGTTCTCCTTTCACAGTCATGTCATGCAATTCCACAACCACTGCTGGTAAAGACCCACAGAAAAGGATTTGTGTTATACCATTCCTAATTTCCATTTACATTCCCTCATTGTAATGCATGATATATTTATTTCAGAACCAAATTATTTGTATATCTGCTGTGGCTTAGTGGTAATTCATGCAGTCTATTGTGTCAATGGTCTGGAATTCGAGACTGGCAGAGGTTTTTTCTTTTGCTGCTCAGCAGAACAAGGGCCCTGCCATAGAGTGACTAAGGCACTTTTAAGCAGTGGTAAGCAGGTTTGCGTGGGTTTGCGTGACACTTAGTGACATTTAGCTAAGCGTACACATGCGCATACTCGCTTAATCCCGCTTACTACTGCTTAAAAGTGCTTACTCTTGCTAACCCCCATGCTAATTTCTTTTAAAGAAAAGAAAATGGGGAGATAGGAAAGTGGTGAAAAAGGGGGCACAAAGAGGGACAGACAGTAGGTAAACCAGCTTGGGATGTGCAGGACGGGTGTAGGGAAGGTCCATAGCTTCCCATTTCTTTAACAGCAACAGCTGTGCATATGCAATGAATTTGGAGTGAAATTTGAAACCTTCCACCCCTGGGAGAGGGGTGAGGACAACACAGTATGTTGTAATGCCAATTCTAATTATTAGCTTACATGTCCAATGGACATGTGTGCGAAATGGGCAGCTATGTATGGGGCATAAGTTTTTTGTGGGTACAGATTGCCTTTTTTTTTTTCAGGTGAGAGTGGGAAGTGAGGTAGAGGAAGTAGGTATGTCCGGGGAGATAGGTTGGAAAGGTAAACAGACAAGACAGACAAGACGCATACAGGGGCGGTGTATGACCCATGGGGTGGGTGAACACAATTGACGGGGTTGGATGTTTGGAAATCACAAGCCCATGAGCCCACAGATGGTAACAGTGGAAATGAGATCCCCACCCATGGACAGTCACCACTGAACCTTCACAGCCCCGAGGGTGGCCGTGCTGGGGGCTGCGTAGGATGGGCAGGCTCACCCATGAGATGCGCCACTCTCGCCTCGAGCTGTCGTAGGGGATCAGCGACTGAACGCTGGATCTCCCTATGCACCACAACCCAGACCCTTCGAAGGCTGACAGGTGGCCTTTCTCCGCTCACGCTTGCACAGGGGGGATGAGCCCCATCCCCTGCAGCGCTTTCACCCGAAGGTGGCACAGGACTAATGGAGGAGGGGAGCCTTGGCTGGGCACCGGACCTGCTGGTGCCAGGTGCACTCGCCAGCTGAGGAGGGACAGGTGGGTCCGCTGGGACCGGCCTTCCCATACGTTCTGTGATTAGGTGTGTTTAATTACAACATAAGCAAAACAGCATTCCAGATTAGTTGTAACAGCATGCAGTAATATTCCCATTAACCCAACACACCAAGGTTACAACAGTTGAACAGCAAGCATAACACATGCATATATTGAACCACAGTGGATATTCCAACAGCATGCATGGATGTTTGGTAGCAACAGGCCACCATGATTGTGGTGTTTAAACAGGGCACATGCATCAACGTGAATGCAAATATTTATAGAACAATAGGACATATGACCCAACAAATATTTAAGATTACACATACCCATTGAGGTGTGGAATTGCATGGTTTATGCACATACAGTAGGGTGTAGAAAAAACCTCGGTTAACATCTTATAATTACCTTTTCGTCTACACTACATTCCTAGTGACTGTAAGTGTATATCCCCTACATGTATTATGACACTTGCTACCATACATTAGGTTGTGTAATGGGTTTGGCTAGTTCAATATATGCCTGACCTATATCTGACATACTAACTGTCCAGGATGCAGATGTTACTGCTACATATTTCTTGATTGCATTTATATTTCTTTATCTACATATCTGGGATGTTTTCACATGACATTTTCACTTCGATTTGTACAGAACCCTGCATTTCTTGGCACACACTCACATTTCTAGGAAAAAATAACATGCTACACATGTGCCAGATTTACTTATTCATGCCAGCCAGTAACTGACTGTTGTGGACTGTATATGTGTTTCACAGCTACTAGCACTTCCATCACCCACTTTATATGGGACTGCACAACTCTGGGTTGCCAGCACCTTTTCAAACAGTACTGTTTGTATAATGCAAGGGTACAACAATTTTCCACAGGCTCACTCCTTTATTTGTTTTAACGATGTATATGGCAGATATGTTCAAGACATATTATACCTTTATTAATGGGTTAGAACGCTCTTTTTTCAGGCTCACTCACTTATTTTATATGACAGTGCCTGCAGAGATATTATTTCAGACATATGTTACCTTTCTTAGTGGGTTACTACACTCTTTTTCTGCCTCTCTGACGTTTTTATCTGACAGTACATGCAGGGGACTTATTCAGGCAATTTTATGGCTGTATTATTGGACTACAACACTTTCTTTCATGCTCTCTCCCATATTTTATAAAACAATACATGCAGAATAATCACTAACCTGCCTGGTGGTGCAGCCTTAGCAACCTATCAGCATAGGCTTGCTGATTCACAGCACGGTCACCTGCAGCTGTAAAGTAAATGAAGGGATATTGAGACATACCTATCCATTACACATACTCCATTATCAATTCTTACATGCTGCATTCCATGGCTACTTACTCAGTTGTGGGGCATCCCACATCCCACTGGCCTTCTGTATCCATTGGTTCAGGCGATCCTGCTTTCGTCTCTTCAGGTCTGCATGGTGGTGATGGACCTGCTCACCAGTCTGAGGAACACCTGTGGCACTGGTGAGGTCACGAGCTAACTGGTTCCAAGCCTCTGCCTTGTACTCCGTCCCTTGGAACTGGCCCTGCAGGAGTCTTGACTCATGACAGTGGACAAGGAGCCAAACCATGTATTTTGACTCCTCGATGCCCCAGCGTTGTGCTCAGAAGCATGTTCTGTCTCCGACACCAGACATTCTAACTGCAGGTGTGAGCTACAATCAGTTATGGTGTGTATTCCCACCTATGAGGCTTAAATATGCCGCATTTCCTGCACTTTTTTGTGATTGGCCATTTTGTAAAATTCTCGGCTGACTGCAGACCTAATTAGTAATGGTTAAACTACCATTCGTAAGTATATGAATGTTAACAGTGGCTGCTTCCCCTATGTTGTCATGGCTTAGTGGTTCTGTGCTTTGCTTGTGATGCACAGAGTCCTGGGTTCGAACCTTGTTATTCATTTTATTTTCATACTGTCCAGGCAGGCTAGGGGGTGTGACTGCATTTAAGCAACTTTGCTCTACGTTACTCCTTGGTGCCCTATGGTGCCCTGGTTGGCGCGGCGCACATGCCCGCACAAAAACATTGCACTGGGTAAAGCACTGTTAAACTATGAGCAACTCTATTGCGGTGGGTGAAGCGCTATTGAACTATGAGCAACTCTATTGTGCTGGGTGAAGCGCTGCTTAACTGCAGGCAATTTTATATTGGGATCCTTTAAAATATTTATTTTGTTCACTGATACATTAGCCATTTCACTGCTTTTTAGTTATGTTTAAACATATATGTTAGGTATTATTCCCTATACTGATTTAAAAAATAAATATGAAAGGGAGTGGTGGGACTCGAACTGTGCATGCCTCTTCTTTGTGTGAACGCTCTACCATCACGCTATTGCTATTCGGTGTGATTTGCATAATCATTCTTTCTTATGCTCTTCCATGTCAGAATTACTAACTGTAGCTAAGCAATGGGCACACCCGCGCACACACTCGCAAATATGGGCAGCTATTTTGGGAATTTAAAAAAAATTAATGTTATGCGTTTTAGAACTGTGATGAGGGTTTACAATATCAGACAGTGAGGTGTTGGGTGCAGGGACATTTGAGCGGACTCGCTCTTGTTTATTTGCTTTTATTTTAAACACTTGCAGGGGTGTGGACATTTATTCTGCTTGGCAGTTGGACACGCCCCCTGCTTTCTTACACGGTCCGTGTAAGTCTTACAGTTGAGTCAGCATGCCCTCATGCATATTCATGGCACGTTGACATCATACTGTTCAACTGCAGCCTCGAGTAAGACTTATTAAGTCTTACACGGAGGATTCGTGAATCCGGGGGTTTGTTTTATGCAATCCTAGGAATGAGCCATGTGGGTTGGCAGGTGTCAATAGCTTGAACAGGACCCCATAATTCTTACCTTGTGTGATCTATCTGTGGACACATTGACATTCCTTTATATGTCAACACATATTTATGCACAGATTGTTGGTTTTGTGGATATGACAAGTGTCTGGGATGTTGATAAAGGGCTATTCAAAGTCTATGTGGGACATGTGTAGCTCTGTTCAGTGATTTATTTCCTGGGTGGCTACCTTGCAAACATTCTAGCATGTTTGGGAACCATGATCTGCACATGAACATACCACAGTTGGTAGGATTGTGTGTTTGTCAGCTTCCAATAGCTCTGTTTATGACTTCAACCATGAAGGACTCCATGGCCTTGCAGATCAGACTTCATAGGCTTACTGGACTATACTTCCCATGGTGTGTTGTGCACCAACACTTGTGGGGAGTGCCATATGTTGCTGTAACACATTCAACGGTTCCAGATCATGTGGAGAGGGTGAGGCTCAACAGACTGTTCAGGTGCAGGGTCTGTTTGTTCTGTAGTTCATGCATGACACATATTAGGAAAAAATGTCATCCAATTGCTGCCATGCTTTTGGCTTTGGGGGGAGCTGTTCAGCCATTCTACATGTGATATCTCCTGGTATGATGACAGGGACTATCGTCAGTGGGAGGTGGGTATGTATATATGGGCCTGTCTGATAGGATGTCATCATTGTCAGTCAGGTACAGTTGGCCCTGACTCGGGACATCTATGAGTGTACATTGCTATTTATGATATAGCTGAAGGAAGTGTCATGAGTCAGTCTGGACTCCTTCTCAGCTACTCTTTACAAAACAGCAAAAACCTGAGCACTAATCCCTGTTATACTCTTTTACACACTTAACACCCTACTGATCCTTTGTGATCAGGCTACGGAGTATGTCATCATAATATCCTGGCATGTCCAGGGGTCAGTTTCGTGTGTACTCTCCAGTCCAGCTTGTGAATATTGTGGTTTTGACACAATGTCACATCTGCCTCATATACACAGACAACCCTCTCCTCCTCCTCCCAACAAACTCAGATATATGTGAGAGATGCAACACTATTGACATACAGGAGGCTGAGATCTCTCAACCCATGACTGGCATAGTCTATCAGGTGGTGAAGGTAACCACACACACCACATATCAGTCTCACATAAACCTATAGCGACAGCAATCAAACCACATTATCACACATAAACATACTTGTAGGCTCTACATAAACTCTGCCTAAGCAGCAGAGACCTCCAAAGCAGACACACAAACAACTGCTACCCCACTACAATACCCACATATCACATAGTTCACAATGTCAGTGTGCCACACAGTCACTGCCCTTTGGGCTAAACAACACACCTAATACACTTGTAATAGGTGACACTTATTGTCAGACACACTGATGTCCCACTCTCCAGGCCAAACAAGGGAATAGTCACCTTGAGCTGTCTCTCGGGTGCCAGGATCCGCAACATAACACATGCACTCAGGTCACTCCAAAGCAAGTACAGGACTAGCTCCATCATTGTCCATGCTGGTGCGTACAACCTCAGACGTTCCTTCCTGGACCACATGACATGATACATAGAGGAACTCTCTGATCATGTAGACCAGGCCAGTATGACCCTGACCTTGTCTAGTATCTTACACTCACCAAGTATGATGTCACAGTATACCAACAAACTGATCACATTTAACAGTTGGCTAACATATTGGTGTCATTCAAAGGGGATACAGTGTCTGTCAGCCTGGGGTGACATGCTCGACATGCCACGTAGCTTCCATATGGACAGCTTGCACCTGTCACCCTTAGACTTTCGAATACTGGCTAAGGCACTTGCTACCACCATACTACCTTTTTTAAGCGGGGCTCAAAAGACAACCCCACCTCTATAGACATTACAGAGTACATGACACTGAGGGTAATGCTGCTCAACACCAGATGTGTTACCCTCAAATTGCGCCCACTCAGGAATCTCCTCAGTATGGACAATAGCGATATCTGTGCACTAACAGACACCTGGTTCAGGCTCCCAAATGCACACCACCACTACCAGGTTATATTTCATACCATGCTTTCTGACCACAAAACTCGGAATGGTCAACACAAATAGGGGGAGTATCCATATACATTACAGATACACATACCTCCGGGTTGGTAGCACTGCACAAAGCATCACAGACCATACATATGCACCTAACATTGTGCAAATCTGCCTTTTGGTTTGTTGCCTGCTACAGACCACCCTGCCAAACTCAGGAACCACACTCGGCTTTCCTGGGAACACTGGACAATATGAAGGTCTCCCCAAACACCATTATATTGGGTGACTTCAAATACCCACACATTGACTGGAGATAGTACTCAGGCCCCAATACCCTTGCCCAGCAGTTGCTACTATTTGTAAACTCATATGCTATGGCACAACCGGTCACCACACTCACAAGAGGGGACAACATATTAGACATGATCATCACCAACATGGGGACTCTATGTTCCACACCTGAGATATACCCCTCATTGGTAAGGTCAGAACATACATTTATCTCACTGGACATCCATATCCCGTCCCCACACCCATCCTGGGTAATCTTGGTGAACTTCTCAAAAGCAAACGTCACACTTCTCCAAACCAAGGTGGTATCCTTCAAAGACCCTGGGACAGTGGTAAGTATGGCTCAGACTGCTGAATCCTTTACATACACATTCTATGGACACCTAGTGGACTGCATGGATCGTGCTATCCCAAATAACAACTGGACTCACTCCTCCAATGGCATGGGACCTGTCTGGTAGACCCCGGCCATTAATAAGCTATACAATGAAAGGAGGACACAACTACATGATAGAGTGGAATCCCAGACAGGGAAGGCATCTGTGATTTGTACTAGCAGACTGCTACAATCACTCATGTATTTATGTCAGGCCTGCTTCTAATGGACAATTGCACCAGACACATAGGACACTCACAAGGCCTTCTTCAGTTAATTCAGGTACCTGGGTGGACACTCACTGATATGCTGTGAGTTACTGCATACTGACTAAACATACCCTGAACCCACAGACATTGCCAACATCCTGGCAAACAGGTTCAGTGCAGATATCCCCCCCCCCCAAGGAGCTACTGTCCATCCCAACAGAGTGTAACCTCCCTGACATCACAAATAAACAGGTGAGTGCTGCCCTCCCTACAGCGGACAACACAGCATTAATGGGACAAGACAGTGTCCCGGCCTGCATCTTACACGGGCTTCATGACAGACATAACCCTCACATTACATCACTGTTCAATATCAGAGTTACTGCAGGATATGTACCGATGGAATGGCATACAGCGATAGTGGTCCCGTTCCACAGAGTTGCTGCCACAATGGACCACAGACAATATCGGCCTATAAGGCTAACTAGCCTGTTCTGCAAAGCTATGGAGCGTATTGTAATGGGACTCATGCACATAGACATCGGGAACCTACAGACACTGGGTCCTACACATTTCAGCATTGTTGTGGGCAGATCTTGCCTCTTGGACCTGTTCATATTCTTTAAACAGTTACCAGGTCCATCAGCGTTGGGACGGTTGTTGACACAGCCTGCCTGGACCTTGCACAACCCTTCAACACAATACCCCACTCTGCCATTATGCATAGGCTCACCCGTGTCGATATCGACACATATCTCACATGATGGATTGCTACCTGGATCAGGGATAGCACCCACATGCTCAGTATTGCAGGTGCCATGTCTGACTATACACATGTTACACATGGCATCCCAGAAGGCTCAGTCCTGGGACCTCTCTTGTTCAGTATATATTTGTGTGATGTACAGGCTAACACAGGAGGAATATGGCTGACCATGTCCGCAGATGACTGCAAACTGGGTACCATAATCAACTCTCCAGCTGGCACATGCATACTCAAACAGGGTCTCACAGAGATAGGATGACTGGTGCCTGAGCCATGGCCTACAGCTAAATGCCATTAGTTGCATAGTCATCCCCTTTGGGAATAACAACATGCCCACACATTACCATATAGGTAGTAATCCATTACATACGGTAGTAGTTGTTAGGGGTTTGGGGACACGACTTGTTCATACTCTTGCCTTTGAAAATCACGCTGCCAAAGTGGTTAGACAGAGCTTCTATATAGCCCACCTTATCCCATATGGTTTCACATGTTGGTCAAGTGAGGTCATTGTGCCCCTATACTCATCACGACCATGCTTGGTTACAATGCCACATTTGGGATGTACCTTACCCGACACCTGCAGCAACTGTAATGGCCACAAATGTTCCTCAACAAGCAGATGTAGGGACTCACATGGATGCCCTGCACAGTTCAGATACAGTAACTCCAGCTCTACTCAGTTGCTTTCCACCTACTCGGATGTGTTGTGTGCCTGTAGTTTAAGGAAATATCCGACCCAGAATTAATGGACATGCTCCACCTCAGGATATCCGACTCCCTTGGAGCTACACACTCCAGGGACATATACCTCAGCACAGATGTTAATAGGACACGCTGGAGGGACAGATTCTTATCCCAGAGGCTCCACTCACTTTGGATTGTAATCCCGGTTTCACATGAGCAGAGCCAACCACTGACCACCTGCAGGAGACTTCTTGACAAGTGGATGGGTGATCATATGTTTACCCATGGGATATCTTCTGGGTCCCTGCTAGACAGAGGCAAAATACACTAAATGTAAATGGGCTATCTTGTGTGACCTACTATTCACAGGCACAGTGTTCTACTTTGATAGGGTTGCGAAAGCCAAACACACCCTGGCTAGGCTTGTGCATGCCCTGGGGCAGATAGCCTAGTATCAACCTCTGAACCTATGATAATGTTCAGGATGTGCAATGTTTATTGCTGATACTGTTTGCAGGTTTTATCATCTTTGCTTTCCCGCTTTCTATGAACAGCTTAGGTATCTGCAGAACATATTTGATTATGACAGGTTTCCACTATATTATATATGTGTCTGTTGTCATATAACTGTGTGCACAGGGCAGATTGCTGGATAGTGAGAGGTTCCTGGGTTAACACATGCAACTACCTGATATGTGTGGCCCACTGCTGTGCTCCGACATGGCCTAAGTGTGTGTGCATGCCCAGTTCAGACTGTCAGTGTTCTGTTGCCTGACATTTGTCTCATTTATTAACGTGTGTGAGCATGCCCAGTGTGACCTTTCAGTATGTTGCTGTCTGAGGTCCACTACATTTGTTGATGTATGTGTACATGTTCAATATTAACATTTCTACTGTGTGTGTTGAAAGTCAGGTTCTATTCTTACTGTGGGACTCATCTTTGTGTCATAACTCGACAGGGATTATGCTGTGCCTGCAGGGTTTCCATGGAATACTTTGCATAGACTTTTCAACATTTCTTCATACAGGCTGACCACTGCAATACTGTCATGGTTTATTGGTTCAGTACTATGACTATAGTGCAGTGTCCTGGGTTCGAGGCCCATTGCCGCTTATATTTTCATACTGAGCAGACCAGACTGCTTAAGGGCCAGTAGAGCAAATATGAGCATGTTGACTTTTGTTCAGCTATGCCCTACTTAGACCCAGCTTGTCCAACATTGCTCAATATTAACCAACATTGCTGGACGTTGGCCAATATCACTCAACATTGACAACAGTTGTGCTAATTGGTGTGTGCGATTTTATTTACATATACTACATGGTGGTCAATGCTGTTTAGCACTGCTTTATATTGCTTAACACATGGCAATCATGCCTCAGGTGGTGCTGCAGGGCTGGCTATGTCGGATTCAGATACTACACACCCTATAAATGTTTGAAAGCAGGTAGTGTCAACTTAGGCATCCCTTTTACTATATGTGCGAGTCAGAGAGAGGTATCATTTCCAGAGTTCCTACTGAGCCAGAGTATGTGCTATGCATTGCCACTTTGCCAAGGCCAAAGCATACTGGGCACACCTCCTTCTGCCTACTGGTGCAGGCTCAGGTTGTTCCTCCTCCAAGTCACGCTCTGCCTGTGATGGCCTTGGCAATGGTGGGGGGCTGTTTGGCCCAGGTCTATGCTGGTCCTGCTGCAGCTGTTTTTGCAGGATCATATTATGTAGCATAGCACATACCATGACAATTTGGGTACATGTAGTTGGTGAGTACTGCAAGGCTCCACCAGATGTGTCCAGGCATTGGAACCGTGACTTGAGCAGCCCAAACACACGCTCGATTACATTTCATGTTTGTGCGTGTACCTCATTATGGCATTCCTGTTCAGGTGTTTGTGCATTTTTGATGGGTGTCATCAGCCACGGCTCCAGTGCATAGCCAGCATCCTCCACTAGGTGACCATGTGGGATGTCCCCGTTGGAAAATGTCTGGTACAGCTGCGTCAGATGCCAGATATGGGAATCATGGTAGCTTCCAGGGCAGCCAGCACACACATTCAGTATTATGCTCTGAGCATCACACACGACCTGGCAGTTGATAGAGGGGAAGCCCTTGAGGTTGAAGTAGACCCTACCCCGCTCACCGGCTGGTGCTTTGATGCATATGTGCATGCAGTCTATTGCACCCACTATCTCAGGGTATTCTGCTATTTGCTGGAAGAGACACATATTGCTGGCCAATACCTCTCGGGAATTGGGGAAGTATACATGATCACCGACATGTGCTGACATGGCATCCAGGAACTGGTGCAGTACCCTGGATGCTGATGCTTGTGATATCCCCATCATATCACCAGTTGGTCTCTGGAAGGTACCTGTTGCTAATATTCTTAGGCCAGCACATACCTTGGTTTCCACTGGGATGGGTTCCCCTCTGTTGGTTCTGTGTGTGAGGTGTGGCCTGAACAGCCTCAACAATTTGCTGCAAGAGGTCTCTGCCCACTCTATAGTGCTCCACTATCTCCAGCTCATGTAGCCCCTGGTAGGTTACCCTGGGCCTGTACACTCTTCTCTGTCTCCTCACTGTGGGTTGTCCAGCAGCATTTACATTATCACCACCCTCAGCATGTTGCATATGTCACCTTATAACAGCAATGGCAGCCCCTAACATTTTTTGTCTCAGTAAAGCTTTTTCAGTTTTCACTTCTATTAGCTTATTGCCATCTTGCAGTGTCTCTTGAGAGAAACATAATGGACTGTTGTTTGCAGAGTTTTAAGTGCTGGGCTGGGCTGGGCTAGTGTACTGCCTGTGTAATTGCCTGATTCTGATTGTTTTCACCTGATAGCTCTGCTAGTACTCCCTGGTAACTTCCTACTATTTCTTGTGCTTCCTTTTTCCTTTCTGTTTCCTCAGGGGGGAGCGCTGTGCACACAAGTGCAAACACGAGCACAACCGCTAACACACGTGCACACATGCTTACACAGACTAAAACTTGCTTATTCTTGTTAAAACATGTGCACACCGGTGCAAAGGCGCTTACAACTGTTTACACAGCCTTACATATGCTTACTACGGCTTACACGCACCCACACATGCTTACACGCACACACTGTCTTACTCGGGTTTACTGGCGCACACGCGCACATGCACGCTCAGCAAGAAACTTTGGTGTTATCCACGGCATACACCTTCAATTTCTTTACTTTACCTAGCCTACCTGTTGACACACCTCTTTCAATGATATGTAAATGTCAGCTGACACATGCCACTCTGCTCCAATGAGCTTCACTTCTTTCATACATACCCCCCTCGTGATGTCACCAATCTTCTACTCTGTTACTCCTCTTATCCTACTCCTACACTCCACTGACTGTGCTCATTTGGTATGTAAACTTGCGATTCACTACCCTATCCCTCATTTGCATAGCATTGCCTACTAATGCTTGGTTGCATCTCTTAGACTGAGCTTCCCCCCTTAGCAACCTCTTCTCGGTGACCATGTTGTCTTCAGCCTGCCATTCACTTGCATTGTAAATTCATATCAGCAATAAAATCCACATTTGTTGATCTTAATTATTGATTTTCTGGTTTTTAGGGCGCAGCGCGTTTGCGTGGTGCTGCGCTATGCTTAAATCCCGGAGATCAGGATGAAAAAACAAAGTTATTTTATTTTTATTTTGCATCACTTCACATTGCCAATGGCCAGATTTTTGGCCATTGGCATGCTTCCTTCTGTAAATGCATCCTTTTTTTGGAGCTGTCACGGCTCCGTTCTGCTATTTGCAGAACCGTACTCAGTTGTCAACTGAGTACAGTTCTGCAAATAACACTACTCCTACTCGGACAGGTTTGGGTTTCCTGGATCGCAAATTTAACTCATTTGAATAGCTTTCACCTGCAATTGAGGTAATTTGCATATCCAAGCCCTGTCCATGTAGGACTAGTTTTGAGAGCTCTGTTGCACACCTCTACCGGCTATTCCTGGATCGCTCGGCGGATATGTTGGCTGCATGGAGTCTTACTCTACTCTTAGACTCCGTGCAAGCCTTTGTGAATCCGGCCCATTATATATTATACATACACACACACAATTTTATATATATATATATATATATATATATATATATATATATATATATATATATATATATAACTACTGACAATGATCAAAACAGCTAAATATCAATGGCCACAAAAGGTCAACAACGCAAGCATCAACTGTTAGTTGTGGCATTGGTGTCTCCTTATTTGTAAAAAAAAAAAAAAACTACTTTACTTCATATTAGTTAGACAAGATAATAATGTGGAACTTCTCTGCATCCAACTTTCCATTAACAAGACCCTTTATCAAAATGTGGCTAAGTATAGGATACCGTCTATGCCCCTCTCAGCTCATAACTCCTACCTAACCGGTATGGTATCCTTATGCATTAAGCCAATCACCATTCTCCTAGGGGTTTCAACTGCTTCTCCATTAACTGGGAGACATATACAGCCCCTAACATGTATGCCTAAAGATTTCTGGACATTATCAATACAAACTCTCTGGACCAGTTAGTCTGCACCTCAACCAAGGGTGATAAAATCATGGACTCAGTCCTCACCAGTATGAGACAACTCTGCTCCATACCATTAGTGAGTCCCTCACTGGTCAAATCAGATAAAAAATGTCGCATTCACCTTAAGATTGAAGTCAGAAGCATCCTCCAAAACCTCGGTATTCAGAGATTATGTCAAGGATAATCTACTGAAATTGAGCAATAATCTGAAATATTCAACACCCCCTTCCAACTTGATGATCCCTCTGTTTATGCAGTATCATTTACTACCAAATTCTATGCACATGTGAATAGCTGCATAGATTAATCTATTTCCCAGAAGTAAATACAAAGCAAAATTAAAAAAAAAATAAACTCATATGGTGGAACCCAAACATAAACAGGCTCTAAAATAAAAGAAAAAAACCTCATTGATTGTAAAAATAAATGCAACTTTCAGGATGCAAAAAAAAAACCTCTTACTAAAGTTGAGGGAATTCCAGACCTTGGCTAAATCAAGCAAAACCAGACTTTAGGTAAAAATTGCCACCTAGGCAAAGGACAACCAGAAAGCTTTCATTAGCTATGTCAGAAATCTTAAAAACAATGTCCAACAATGGGCAGAGTTATTTTTTTATTTTTATTTATTTTTATTTGACATTTGGTTACTGGAAAAGTCCTAAGGGCAGCCGCAGTGGTGCAGCGGTTAGTGTTGCTGCCTCACAGCAAGAGGTTCTCCGGTTAGATCCTTGGCTGGGGTGCCTTCAGTGCGGAGTCTGTATGTCCTCCCTGTGGTCACATGGGTTTCCTCTGGGTGCTCTGGTTTCCTCCCACATCCCAAAGACATACTGTAGGTGGATTCAACACTCTAAATTGGCCCTAGGTGTGAGTGTGTGCATGTGTGTGCCTTCTGTGGAAGGTTGGGTGCCGGGCTGGCAACTCAACACTGTAAAACTCCTCTGCCAATCATGAGCAGACAGGTGATCTGCTGTGGTGACCCCTAACCAGGAAAAGCTGAAAGAAGAAGGTTACCGGGAAAGTCCAACTAGCTGGGAAACTCATTTTCAGCAGAGACCTGAGGAGAAATGCTCCAAATACATGGAAAGAAACAAATACAATAATTTTTTTTTTATGAAAGATTGTGAATGAAGATAAAGCAGCTAATACCATAATATATTGGCACAGTAACATGGATAAGGAGGTACAAAATAAACATTTAGGTGGAGGTGCATGTATAATAGACATTTACACGAATGCTAGAGTTGCTTTTTTTCATAGATACACTAATATTCTGATTTGCATACAGATATGATTTAAGGATTGTATAGCGGGAAAGTACAAGTAAGAGAAAAGGAGAGTGAAAAGTGACAGTATTAGTAGTATAAGGTGGCTACCTGTAAACAGAGAGGGTGAGCGGGAGAAAATTGAAAGGTCAGTGAAAATACAAGGTTGTGTAGGTAGCATTAGGAGGTTTGTGTTATTATGGGAGAGGTGATTGTACTACCATTATTTTAGAGTAACAGGAAGAGAAAAAGGGTAGGGGGAGGAGAAAGAGCTATTAGGATACTGTGAGTAAGGATGGGGATGGGTAGGGGGATGGAAAGAAAAGAAGAGGTATAGGAAAAAGTTTAGTGCTCAGTGAGATAGGTCTTTTTCGGATGAGTTTGAACAGTGACAGAAACTTGTCTTTAGTAGGTGTTCTTTTAGTTTAAATTTGAACTTATTAAGGTTAAAGGTGGTTCTAATGTCGAGGGTTAATGCATTCCATAAGTTGGTTACTGAATAGGCATATAACGATTATCTGGCAGTTTTGTTTGACTTATAGTTAAACGTTTTTTGTTTTCAGAGTGTGGAACTCTGTTAGGTAAATATGTTTGGAGTAAGGAATTTATGGCAGGACATACTAATAGTAAATTATATCACATATTTGGACAAAGAGGACATAGCCAATCTTCTGGCAGATACATTTAGCTCTAACGTCACCTCCTCATTCTTCCTACATTTCAGGCCCTTATACATGCATCTACATCCCTGGACCAGATAACATTTCACACTGCTGAATGGCCAATCTGAAACAAGGCTTGTCAGACCCCCTACAGAAGCTATTTGATGTCAGTCTCCAAATAGTCTTCGTGCAGAATAAATAGAGGACATCAACTGTTATCTTCTTCCATAAAGTTGAGGCATCAATGGATCTGGGGAATTATAGACCTATAAGTCTGACCAGCCTCATTTCTAAGGTTATGGGAAGGATCATTATGGAATTAATAAGTAAGGATATAAGTAACCTACAAACTCAAGCCATTTTAGATTTGTCAAGGGCAGATCCTGCCTACTTAACCTGGTTGACTTCATCAAGAAGGTTACTGAAGCAATCGGTACATATAGCATATCTGGACCTCATATTAGTGTCTGATACCATCCCATGCTCAAATATTGTAGATAATGTGTTCAAGATAAATGTTTATCTAGTGCCCCAGAATTCAGTCCTTATCTCACCCCTCTTTGGACTTTACTTTTCAGAGGTCAAAGCTATAGTTAAGGGTTCATGGTTGACAAAGTTTGCAGATTACTGTAAACTAGGTGTCATCATGAACTTCCCAGAGGGCACCAACATCTTCTATGAGGGCCTTTTCCAAATGAATAGCTGGTGCCAAAACCAGAGGCGTAAGCTAAATGCAAAGATGTGTATAATAATATCCTTTAGCAAGCAAGAAGCACACTGCCAACATACATACCAAAACTGATCCATTAGTTAGGGACCTAGGAACCTATGTAGGCAACAAACTGTGCCTGATGACTATATATCCACTTTTGTAAGAAAGCCCTTTTTTATTACACAGTTTATTACTGAGGGAATGATGTTCGGGTACAACGATATGATCACTCCACAGCGTTCAACACTCATCAGGCCAATCATTAAATATAATGACCCCTTCAGTATGTACTGGTCCTAACATTTGACACAACCTGAAAGCTCACAGTGATTTCTTACTAAGAAAATCAAGTGCCTAAATCATAAAAAAATATGTTGTCCATCTCAATGCCTTGATCTTCTCAGTGTCATGGATGCTACTGAGGGGTGATCGCTGCCTCGCATATAGAGCTTCAACAGACCCTATCTTGTCAGACCTACTGCACGTTTACAATTCCAATGGGGGTATAAGCACCCACTCAAGAGTTCTCAGTATGTTTTGCAACGTAAATAGTACATGTTGGAAAGGCAGATAGGCATTACAGAGAATATCACTTCTTTGGAATCATTTTCCTCTATATATAAAGCAACGTACTTCTCATACACTATTCAAACATAATCTGGACAGGTGGATGGGTAACCCCAAATTCACCCCTGGCTTGGGACTACATTTAAATGTGCTCATCTCTGGGTTATTTGTACTCAAAATATAGTGGCTAAAATGTCATGAGATTGTATAGGTAAGCTTCTAAAGATCCTCATGGAGCAATAGCCTAGTAAATACCTATGAAGCTATGAACCCATGACTATAACTATCCCATGCAATACTATTAGTACATGTGCCTTTGCAAACAAGATTTTAAAATCAGATAATCACTTTGGAAACAGTATTTATGCCTTCCTTATAGGGAATCATTGGTACATAGTTCCTGGAGTTCCTAAGTGTATTCACAATTGCCATTCAGTAACAACTTTCAAACAGCAGATAGTAGTTAGTTACAGTACTTGCACATCTGTAAGTGTGACATCATATATCATCCCATCTTCATCACATTCAGTGACTTCAGGCACTGCAGCTCTTCCATTCTTACTGAAAATGAACACATTTGATCCCCTTTGCAATTCATTTCTGTCATTTCTGTCCTAACCTTCCCTCACCTTCTTACCTGTAACACCTAACTGCACTCTTCCTTACCTTTCACTCACACCTTATTTGTGCCCATCTTACTCTGTCATGTAATGCTCTCCTATGAGTATTAACTTACAACATCTTTAGCTGTCCTGTTCCCATCTCTCTGTATAACTGTTCTGTAAGTAACTTCTGCAGCATCCCCTTCCTGCATAATTCCCTACTTCCCCGGCTACTATCCTCTTCGCTAACAGCATACCTCTTATCTAGCTTCCTGTTCTCTTCTATTAACCCTTGTTCCTCTAATTTGGCATCACACTCTTATTTATTTCACTGTTCTTCTTGACTTCTACAACTAGCATTTATCATATAACCCACCTAGTCTACCAGTTTTGATCCTTAACCCATCTCCTTTGCAAATTTGCTATAAAAATGGCTGCAGTTTGCAATGTACTCCAATAGTTATGTGCATAATAAAATAACACTGATTTTTTAGAAACAAACCACTATTTCTTGGACTAAACCACAATGTTTGCTTTTCTTTTAGACATTGTACAACTTACTACATCCATATAAGTTGTGCTATTAACTGTAATTGGCATATTATATTGCTTGAAGTGTAACATTTTATTTGCATTTTCATATTTTATGCAGCAGAGAGGAGAGATATCTTTAGCAGGAAACAGTAGGGATTGTTACAGTTAACAGGGGTGTCATGCTGGTAGTACAGAGTTCTGAACAAACAGATCATGGTTGGGTGCTAGGAAACTAAATCAATTCCATAAATATCATGCGACTGAATTCGGTAAGAGGAACATACTAGAACAACTGCAGTTCAGTTTTCTTTTATGGCAAAGCTGGTCAATGCAATCCTTGGACTCAGTCTATGAAGTTTAAAGTGCTTAGAAATCAGTATAAATGGATTTGTTTTATTCAGCAGAAATGTTTTCTTGATCCTTGGTGACAGTACACATATCGCACACCTTTCACTCTGCAGATTTGTGTAGATTAAGGATTGTGCTGCATATTCGAAATGGAGAAGCTTCTGTGTAGACAGTGTAGTGTTTAATTTCACAACTGGAACGGAGAAGCAGCAGTTAAGTACAAGTCTGACTAGAATGCTTATGCCAGTTTTCCCCAAAGGTAATGAGGCTATAACAGCTTGCAGCCTGAATACGTGCTCTGATCAAGTATGAAAGCCTGAAATGTAAATTCTCAGCTGTGTAAGGTACAGTGAACAGCCAATGATATATCATTACCTATAGTCTTCTCTTATCCTTAAACCGCTCATACAAATGATAAACAGTTTCATGGAATCATTTTATGCTGCTTTAATAACTACAGCTTTACTCATCTTTTTAGCTCAACCTGTAAAACAAACAATGTCAAGCATTTTATATAACACTATCATTGTAGGGGCCCCGTTACTTTATACTTAAATGAGAATATGAAGCACAAAATGGCAGCTCATGTCTGCCTGCCTTTTGCAAAGTCTTAGCCCTTGTGCATGAGAGAGCTTTGGTCTCTGAAACAGGCCTTCAGTGATTTAATGGTTGCCAAGTTAACTTACAGGAAAAGTTAACCATCCTTAGAATCTTCATTTCTCCCATCCTGGCTGATTACCCAATATCCTTACTGTACTTACACGTGGCAGCACACTGCAAGTGAAAAGCAAACCACTAAGCTTATGGCCAGTGATCTGAGATTTTCTGTGCCAGATTCTGAGACAAACTCTAAACTGCAGAATGACACTAGTTTGCTTGAGACAAAGTCAAGATCCAAAGATGCACGATTCCGACACGCAAATGCACTCAGTACCCATATAGGTCCAAGAAGGTTTTCTGAGTTATACAAGTGTAGTCAGCAGCACAGTAGACATTGCATCCCTGGATAGTATACTGTTTGTTTCAAACTGTTTTTATCAGCATAGTTGATTAATATCTGGGGATTTTTTTTGATTTTCACCCATTCAGTTTTTGGGTAGTTAAGTTTCCTTATGTATTTTCACTGAGTTTTACATCCTACAATTTAGACAGAAACTTCTCATATTCTGCAGGGACTTACATAGTGAAACTGTGGTTTCTGTAATATTATTTAGCAATAGTCCATGACTGGGTCTGGAAAAATCAAGATTTACCCACAGTTAGCATAGTCTGATTATGAGGGAGAAGCCTGCATGATTAATCAAAGGCAACCATGTTTAAATTCTGTGTTACCGATACACAGGAGTGGATTATTGCTGTTATACAATGACCTTATTTACAAAAAAAGTATTATCTTTTCTAAGTAATGTCACTGTATAAACAGGCTTTAATGTTCTTCTACCAGTTTCTGACAGCCTGGGACATCCAAGATATACACTGCACATGCACAGTACATTGCTGTCTCTGCTGTATTTTTTAAGGTAATGAAGAGTTTGCAGGGTGCATGTATCATACCCCTCAAGTGTCTAGATTTTCAGAGAATGTCCAGATGTTTGCCTTATATTGTTGGTCTGTTCTACATAAAATTGTGGTTTTCTGTTAAGTCACTGAGGATTGACGTCACTAAAGAATGACAGCAATCTAAGTTTCTGATCGTAAGAGGTTGGAAGATATGCCATGGAGCTGCTTGTAGGGGCACTCCAGTCATTGAGGGCCATGAGTTTTTTTCCTTAAACATATTGTATTATTCTGCTCCATGGAGCAATTTACAGGTGTAGTAAATTATCTGATTAGTGGTGCAGAGTAAGTTACTTAACCAGAGTTCTTTTTGTGGGGCTCTTGATTTATAAAGAGCATACTGACTGGTCTGTCCAATCAGCATGCATGTTTATGAATATTAAGTTAGCTTCATTAGACAACATCGAAAGCAGTAGCTACTCTATAATAGTGTTCATTTTAGTTTCTTTGCTGAAGAAGATTGGATAAAGCCAAAAATATGAAGTGAAAGGAGCAGTATCAGAGTTTTCAAATATTACTCTAATTCACTTTAAAAGCTGCTAGAGGCAGAGGTTTCACATGTACATGCATTTTCTGAATGATAAGAAGTATGATGCTTGTCTGGCATTATTAAGGGACTCCAATGATTAGTGATTTAGCAGGAAATAGGTACATTATTAAGGGACTGCAACGATTAGTGATTTAGCAGGAAATGGGTACATTATTAAGGGACTGCAACGGTTAGTGATTTAGCAGGAAATGGCTAGTTGCATCAGGGACAGAGCAAAAATATGAGGAAAAAAAGGGATGTTCCACAAAGATCTGAACAGGTATGTAATACTGGTCCTGCCACTTGTGGGCACCTGGACTTGTTTTATTGGGAAATGCTGGATTTACAATGGGCACATTGATTGGCTGTCCAGTCAGCATGCATGCATGTATCTGAATGCCAGTGACTCTTTATTATACAACATTCAATGTCACAGAAGTTTATTATATGAAGAAATTATAATCCCATATTGTTTGTCTGATGTTTTTAGGTGTTCATGTATAAATACAGAGACACTAACACCTGTTACATCAGATATGCAATAGTGAAAGCAGATATATTCAGAAATTTGTGAAATACATTTTGAATCTTCAAACAAGTATTACTGTGGCAATGGTACCAAGATCCTCCAAGTGAAAAAGAGCTTCAGCCTCACCCACACTTTTCTTACTACTTCTAGTACTTGGCAACAATATATTCACCTCTGATTCTTTTATTCCATGTTATTTTTCATGTATGGGGAAGATCTGAAGAGTTTTTTAAAAAGATAATTTAGGGACAGAAATTTATTTTTCACTGCATACACTCCCTGGGATAAGAGGTAAAGCCCACTTTCTGCAAAGCATGCTGGCTGACTATACATCTCACTCTAGGCTGACATTTGATAGCCATACAATCACCCTGTCTATGACTCAATTATATTTACCACTGACAGAAAGTCACAATTGTGTCTTGATAGATGGATGCCATACAGGTCGATGAGAACATTTTGCTAAGCAGATTTGTTGTTACCACGCTTACTAGGAACCATGTTCTGTTACATATCTAAGAGGGATAATTTTTTTTAGATTGTTCTGCACAAAGTGAGCAATGACCATGTCAAAACTACCTACAATCATTCCTAAACTAATTGACGTTATCTGTTGTTTTGGTCCCAGGCCAGCATGACACTGCCACGAACTTCTTGAAAAGTCCAGTGAGGTAACTGGCTGTTTTATAGTCAGTACAGTCTTCAATCAGTATGACACTTTTGTTGTTGCTATGTCACAGTTTCTTCCTGTTGAACTTTTTGATTATGGCTTGGTTTGGTTTTAAACTAAGGATTGTTTTTTTTTATTGCAAACTTTCTCTTCTGACCTGTTATGGTGAGTGTGTAGGGAAGTCTGGCTAAGCTAGTATGTATATGAGTTTCTACTTTTGTTGAGCTTAAAGATTCTTGAATTCTGTTGAGGCTTCAAAATCTCTTTGTATGTAATGGTAGATATGTGTGTACTTTATCTGACTGAAGCTCAGTTGACTGAAATCTATTTCTTTGAACATGACTGAAGTCATACTTTACTGAAATCCCAAATGCTTAGTCTATTAACATTAACCTTATTGAACAATCATGATAGTAACAGTAATCCAAAACAACACAACTATAAATCTGTATTTCTGCAAAATACAAGACCCCCCAAACCCCACTAAATTTGAGCCTTCACAGCCACCCCCACTACTTATATATAACAGTAACTCATCATGCCATTATCCTGGACAAAGTTGGACAACTATATAATTCACCTGGAAGAGGGATGTCTGCAGCATTGCTTGCTTATTTCTGTTTTATAGATGACTTATTCATAATTTCAACAAATCGCTTGGAATCCCTCAAGGAATTCCACCAGGAGCTCATCAGAATCTCCCCTACCAGGAGATCAGCAGCATCCTCTATCTAGAAGACTCACTGTTTTGTACTCTGCTTCAAGTATTATGTTCCTGCATAATAAGGTTAACATACAAATGACACCTTACATACAATACAACAAAGTTTGCCGTTTACAGCCAATGCTTACAATGTCACTGCATTTGCTTCGGTGAGGGAGAAGGAGATATACAGCTGGCCCAACTGAAGAATGCTGTCCTTGCTCAGAGTCTCTTTGTCATGGAACTGCAGCATGAGCAATACAGTTACCAGGACAACAACCAAACTAGTATAAGGAGTGAATCCCAGTGACATAGTTACAGTCACTAGTGTCAACCTATTGTCTAGACTTTAGGAAACCTCCAAAAGCTCATAAGGGACCTCCAACCAATATTTAGAGAGGAAGCCAGTTTGGGAAATGTTTCTAAGAGGTCCCACTGCTATCCTGTGAAGAATTAGTCTGCAGACCCTAGTGTAAGAAGCAGACTGAGACTAGAGTAGCCTAGAGTCCAAAACTGCACAAAATCTTGTAGTCATCCAAGATGTAAAACGTGTCAGCATAACAGTTTCACAAAATATCCTTTACCAACTACAGTGGATTTGTACATACACTTCTGAGAATATGATTTATCTAATCAAATGCAAGAAATGCCCAACAACAGATCACTGCATATATACAGGCTAGACACTCCCAGACAGGATGAATCCCTATAGACACACAGTCACTTGTAGAATGATTGAAGAGCTGGGGGAGCATGTGTATCTCACTCTGACCATTCTGTATCAAACATGTTAGTTAACGGTTTTCCACGGACATTTCCTTACACCTCTGGAAATAATTACAATAGACAGAAGCTCATTTAATTTTGAGGTTGAATATTGACCTGGAGGTCATGAGAGTTTAGAACACTTAACGTTTTTAACTAGGGCAATTAACTGTGGACACATTAGATATAGTGAAGGGCAATTAATGAATGTTAAACTGAAAATGGACAATTTTATTATTGTTTTATCTATAAAATGCTGACCTTCTTAGAAAGGTAATAGTACTTGAAAGACTGTGTGAGTGTTGTATATCATTGGTACCTGTTTTATTATTTATGCAAATGCAAAAGTTTAAATTATGTTAAATTTGAATTTTAATCTGAATACTAGCAACTGTAAGCTTGATAGTTATGGAGGCCATAATGTGCAAAACATTTTAACATTATAATAACACTATGAGTTCAGTATTGCTGCTTTCTAAAGGCATCAGCTAGGATTTTATGCTAGCAATGTTGCATATACATTGTATAATTCCAGAACAGCTACTTAATTCTGTTCTTTATTTCTTAGTTTATTCCTTTATTAGCTAAAACACAGTCCTGTGTATCGTACTAACTGCTAATAACATTTATTTTAATTCTTTATGATAGGATAAGCGGGCTGAACTTTTCATGCATATCCACATTTAGAGGCATCCACATATTCAGTGCTACCATCTTGTTCTCTTGGAGGTCTCTGCATGTTCAGTTTTTCTATTATATCTATCTGCCTATCTAAATATCTATAAATATATATATATATATATATATATATATATATATATATATATATATATATATATAT